>NC_137608.1:34434913-34537413 GCF_963280865.1 Gymnoscopelus braueri
GGGAACCCATGCTGTACTGTACTATGTACTGTACATCACTGGGTCTATTTTGCATCAAACAATGCACCATGTTAACACATACTGTATGTCTAGCCACAATGTTTGCACCCAAACTAGTAAAAACGTGAATGTGATAACTATATTTTGTGAAAGGCACAATTTTTTTTAATTCATCACTACCCAGCATTTATAAATGGTGTCTTTTATTAGATGTGCACATATTTTGTTGAAGCTGCAATCCATAACTTTTATGTCCTATCCAGAATTTGAACCTATGCCTCCTGCTTGAGAGACCAAATGTCTACTGCTCATCAAGAGGCAATCCCAGCTTGAACATGAGAGATATTGCACTTATGAGCTCCAGGCAGTACTACTTGTCAACTAGTAATCCTACTTGACACCAGGGTCCACATTTGTCAATGAAAGCGTAGGGAGACCACCTCCAACCACTGCAGATGGGATAATTATATTGTATTAATATACTCTACCATGCAGATTGGTTAAAACAACTATTTAATTCATTAAAATGAGTTCCAGATTGCAGCTTTAACATTTATTAGCAGTGGAAGCCCAGAAACTGAGGACCACTTTCATCACTGGCATAATTTCACATGAGAAGTCACTGCCTGGCTGTCACTTGATGATCTCCTCTCTGCTGTATGATTACCCCATTATTACAAAGAGAATTCTCCAGCAGCAATCTATTCTTATAGCTGGTTTCTGCTTCTTGGCATCCGGTGCTGTGTTGTGCATAATTGCAGTCTTTGTGAAGAAGATCATGCACCAGTAGCATGACATGGAAACAATGCTAACAATGTACCACTGTTACTTAAACTCTCCATTGAGGATTGGCTGAACTCCAACTGGTAATTTCTGGTGTTTTGTTTTGTTTAGTTTTTTTTGGCCAGTTTGATTAGAGATGATTGTCATGAAGACTTGCTCAGGTTTGTGGACAGCGTGTCTACGGTAATGTGTGTACACCAAGGCAAAGAAAGTACACACCAGCTCATATAAAATGTTGATCTTCAGCTTGGGACACAAGCTGTCCGTAGGCAAATGGCTTAATTGTTATGTCATCAACACAGTATTACAGCCTTACCTTGAGTTTGTTCTCCTTTCGGTTGACAATGACAGCACTGATCTGCTGGTCCATGAAGATGAGGATGGTGACGAGGAGAGCAGGGACGAAACTAGCCACGTATACCCACCATGGGTTCTTACCAAACGGCATTATCAGCCAGCCGCGGCCTGGCCGAGTTGGCTAGAGGGTACACAATAATATATAACATTATAAAATGGGTTAGTCAAATCACTCATCTGACTGGCTGATAGGTGTGGTATAATAACTATACCATGGCTAAGAAGTCTGCCTTTATACAATTCTAAATTACTCCACAGCCAAGAACAATACTAAAAGGACAATGGCGGCTTGTCTGTAAACAATCTCTGTTTCACCTGCACAGTCCAACAGAAAGAGTTTCTGGTAACATTTTAGGCGAGAAATAGGCCATAAAGTTGCTCAATATTAAAGTACACTAATAAAGTAAAAGCCAAAAAATCTCACACTCACAAATACTCTTACTACAGTACATATTAACAGAAAACGCTCAAACAATTTGTACTTTTCCAAAGGCTAGTAAGTAGTTTATGTCTGCGGTTGACAAAATTATAACAAATATTTAAAACTGAAGTGTACCCTTATTTCTGTGGGAACGATTAGTTTGGGAGTTGCTAGACCAACCAACATGTCCAGCCCCACAAATGTCATGATGGACATGAAGATGGAGAAGTCACTTATAAGTTTCCTGATCTGATGATAGCACAGAAAAAAAGATGAGAGAGAGCGAGAGAGAGGGAGAGAGAGAGAGAGAGAGAGAGAGAGAGAGAGAGTGGGGAGGGGGAAAAAAACGATTAAAATGACATCCACCAAATGTCATTCTATTTCCTCCTCAGAATCAAAAGTGGAGCCAGAGTGTGTCAAATAGCCTTGGTGTGGAGTGATAGAGGGCTTATTTTCTCCCTGTCAGCTCATGTGACGAGACAGGATTCTGGTTATGTGAGCAGCATGTAGTGTCAGATATTTGAGGAGACCTAAACAGTTATTGCTGAAGATCTGAGGAGGAACACTGTTCCAGAGTGGACAGTCCACTCCACTCCATTTTACAGGATCTGGATGTGGCTGCAGAGGTGTTAACCACATCACCACTAACAGAGGCATGGGGAAGGAACATTGTTGACTGGAAAGGGGGTTCGACGATATATAGAACAAGAGAGGATGGACGCAAACAGACTGTGATAGGAAGGGATGGAGAGTGATAAGAAAACATCTATCTACCTGTGAAAAACTGAAAAAGCACAACTTAATTTGTTCCATGCTCTCAGAATACAATTTTTTAAAATGGCTTATTTATGCAATATTATTTATAACACATTTGCAAAGTGCTGTTCATTGAAAGGATCAGTCGGATTAGAAATGATTCAAGCCAAATTGGACCATATGTTGTCCATTGATCAGCTCACCTTGGTGGGGAAGTAAGGGCTGAATTTAAACTTCTTGAGGGTGACAGTCATGGAGTAGGTGCCAAAGAACAGGATGAAGGACATGAGAGCCAGGTCAGGGACATATTTGCAGGTCTTTCCCACCAGGGAGCCTCCATACTTCACACACTCCTTCTTACTCAGTTGGGTCCAGTCCAGTGCTGTAAAATCCAACTGGCAAGAGAGACAACAAGGACACAGGACAGAGAACGGGAGGAGAGAGGGGTACAAATAAAGGAGGTTTATATTCAAGAAGAAGAGTTATAAGAAGGTGAGAAAGAACGAGAAATACATAAATGTGAACAAAGGAGAGCAAAGTAGCCTTATTTTTCACATACTGTAATGCATCTATCTCCACTGGCTATCTATAAACAAAATGTTTAGCGCAGTGAGGAACTAAAAGCCAGTAAAATCTATTATACACATTCAACTAAAATATGAATATTTTATGACAACCTCTTTGGAACATAATTGTAGCTTACGGCAAAGAATAAAAACAAGCACTTACCCCAAAGAGAGCAGAGCTGTTATCTGGAACTGGAACTAAACCATTGAAGATCATTGAAGCCACTGTTTATAAATTGGGAGATTGAAGACAGAGACAGGAACAAAATAGAAAATGATGGGATAGAAAAGGGCAGTGAAAAACAAAACAGGAAAGAGAAATGGATAACAGACATTAGTTACATAATGAGAATTCAACGGCTGGACTCTGACACTACAAAAAGCACACTGAGTCCCATGCATAAAAACTAAGATATACTCACTCGGGGAAAAAAGCAGTCAGTGTTTGTCGTGCGGTGAAAGCAAAAACAGAAGACAAATCAGTTACAGAACTCAATGTCATAACTTTTCTTCTGTTGAAACCAAAACATGAAATGTGAGTGAATCTACAATTGATCTACATTCTATCTAACTAACTATCTGTCTGTCTGTCTCTCTTTATAGCTAGTCATCCACCCATCAATCCACCCATCCACCCACCCATCCACCCATCCATCCATCCATCCATCCATCCATCCATCCGTCAGACGAGGGTTGAACTCACGTGGGCTTGGGGCCAGGCATTCACACTTGTAGGCTGTGACATAGTCAGGCTTAAAGTCAGTGTTGATGGGGTAATACTTGAAGGAGCCCACCATCTTTTTGATGGCGTCGGAGATGAAGATGAAGGAGATGAGGCTGGAGAAGCCCTCCTCTGTGAATCGCGTCATGTACTTGATGACGTAGCTGGCGTCGCATGCCACCAAAATAAAGCACTGCAGGCAGGAGTGCATGCCGATCCACAATCGCAACTCCATGTAGTCGATGCTATTGTTCCTGAGTTAAAGGTCAGAAAGAGACTCAAGATATGATAAGGCAAGACAAGACAAGACACCATACACCGGAGGTAGGTTGATTAGTGTGATGACCACATAATCTGAACATCCCTTGTTTAGTTCTGGTTGGAGACCTGTGTTGAAGCTTCATGTCTCACTAAAGTATTATGTCTAATAAAAACAGCATGTATGATTAAATCAAATTTATCGGGTATGGTTAGGGTGCCATAAATATGCTCAGCAGACAGTACAGTAACTGATTGACTGTCCTCTCCATGGCTTCACTACATGGTTCATTTATTACATATTCAGTGTGTTCATAATACAATTTTAATGAGACCATTTAATATGTTCTAAAAATACGCATACATTCTGGATGGCAAACTCCATTAGTGGATTAAATTAATGGCACAAAACTGCCACTTTTTGGAGCTAATGCTCATTCATCAGAGTATAAACTACACTGAGGCAAGACAGACATAATATGTCTGTCTGAATGCATTACATGAGTGGAAATGTTACATGTTCTGTTTAGTTTGTCAGTTGTTACCATTCATTGTGCTTCGTGCCATGGCAGCAGACCAGACTTCACAATGGGACAGTCTTGAACTTAACCACATTATCCCTGACGTCCCTAATTTGTGCATGTCATTATAGGCGAAACATTTTCAAAAGGTAGTCCGATTTTTTTGGTGTGAAAATAGCGCACCTACAAGCTCACAAAACGTCACAGGTTAAAGCGGATGTGTGTCATCTTTGGGTGGAGAGATGGATGTATATCATGTATGTGTGTGTTCATGTATGTGCGTGCGTGCGTGCGTGCGTGCGTGCGTGCGTGCGGGCGTGCGTGCGTGCGTGCGTGCGTGCGTGTGTGGTACAGTAGGTGGAACATGAATCGTTATCCCCAGCTTGACCCCTGCCTGTAAAATGAAATCATGGCAAACTGTATTGTGAAAGTGACAAATAAGGTCACAGGCATTCAGCAGACCACTCTCGTGAATGTCTGTGAAATAGAAGTGCTCCATAAAGCCCAGAGAGCAGACACAGACCGCCCCGGTCAGACCCAATGTGGCTGAAATAGAAGCCAATCTCTCCAGGTCACGGGTTGAGGCAGCCACAGAGTAAATCAAACACACTACACAATCCAGAGTGCTAATTTAAACTCTGAAAGTTGGATCCAAATTGGATCCATAGGTTGCGGACCATAATTATGTTCAGCTTGTCACTTCATGCCCCTATTACTTCAGGGGTCATTTAAGCCATTCAATCCGGCAATCCGGCAATCTACAAATGTCTTCTGAATCCTAACAGGTTTCTGAAAAACTTATGTCGCTATAAAAATATCAGTGGTGCTCAAACCTTTTTCATGTCAAGGTCCCCCATTTGGCCACGGACCCCCATATCGAAATATTTAGTTCCAGGGACCGCCAGAAGCAAAGATTTGAGTTACAAATCTTGGCTTTAAAAAAGATATATTCAAAGATTTGCACAAATGTTCAAGATTTTTCAAAAATAGCAGATGTGCTGCGCTACGAGCTTGTAGATCTGCTATTTTTGATTAGTCAAAGTATAGAATAATGGTTATAGCTAAAAATCTAAAATGACACAGATGCGTTCCTGGTCTTAATGGGTTAATGACCTATACTTGTTGATTTGTTTCACTCCACTTCGGGGGGTGGGGGGGGGGGGGGTCAGCGGCTCACAAGGTAGAGCGGCCGCTTGGGAATCGGAAGGTTCCTAGTTCGATCACCGGATCCCCCCGGCTCGGTGAGTGTCGAAGTGTCCTTGAGCAAGACACTGAAAACCTAACTGCATCGCCATGAGCTTGTTGGTGCCTTGCATGGTTTCCTCCGCCGTCGGTGTGCGAATGGGTGAATGTAATGTACATTGTAAAGCACTTTGGAGTTTTGATTTATTTTGAAAACAATGACGTCACCGCAGGGCATGGTCAAGGCCAAGGTTGCCCGGGTTACAGGGTATTTAACCTGTCCCTAATCAGGCGCAGGTGTTGCCAGTGGCAGAGGCAAACAGTTTTTGACTGTGATTAATGAGTCTCACCCACCTGGTGCACAAAGTATATTAAAACATTTTCAAATGATTTCCAAGCTATGTGACCCAGGTGCACACAAATGTATTCAGATACTGTCATTCATAATTCATACATAGCAATATTAAATATGCTGGCAGCGTGCATGCTAAGAATATCTGATGAGCAGAAGCAATTAATGTTTTACCTGACCTGAGCCCATTATTAATGAAATAGTTGGACTGGACTCTCATAATTATAACACTGAACATCATTTGTATTTTGTTTAATTCCCCCACAATTAGATATGTAGCATTTTTACTGGTGCCGTCAATTAGTGACCATATCTTATAATTATACACCATATGAGTCATAAGGACCTAAGTTCAAACACATCATCTCTTACATGTCTCCCATCTCTAGGTTTTCTCTACACTCACACTAAGTAAAGCATAAAATGTCCCCAAAAAAAATATGCAGCATTAGAGCATTTTTAAACGATGACTTCCCTACAACAACAGTGATTCGTTGATGTTTCTGCCACATACATGCAGTACTACACAGTTAGCTACTGTATAGGTGCAGGATAAAAGTCAAGATTGAAGGAAATGGATATCCGCACCAGCTAATACAGCTCCCAATACTCCCAATGACTAGCAACATTTAAACCCAACAGCATGTTCATCAGGCAGATGCCTGTTGGGTTGAAATGTTGCTATATAAATAAAGTATTGACAGCTGTATGTGGATATCTGTTTAATTCAATCTGTCATATCCATTTCCCACAAGACACCATAACAAACAGAGCATCCACCGGCTGTTAGCTGCTATTCTGTTCTGTGTACAGCTGTGGGTTATTGTGTCTCAGGGGCTCATGAGGCTCACTTGCTGAATTCGTAGAGCAGCTTTTCAAAGATGAGGATGGGTCCTGTGGAGCTGAGGATGATGAGGGGCTGACCGCCAAACACACAGAACACTGTCCCTGCCAGAGCAGTACCCAGGAAACTCTCCATCACACCCTGAGAGAGGGAGAGGAGGGGGGGCATGAAGAAAGATACATGAGCTGTTATGGAAAAGGATTCTGTGGAATGGATAGACAGACAGACAGACAGACAGACAGACAGACAGACAGACAGACAGACAGACAGACAGACAGACAGACAGACAGACAGACAGACAGACAGACAGACAGACAGACAGACAGACAGACAGACAGACAGACAGACAGACAGACAGACAGACAGACAGACAGACAGACAGACAGACAGACAGACAGACAGACAACGACGATGATGATGATGATGATAGAGAACTTCTGGGAACTCAGATTAATGATAGACAGACAGAAGTGGGCGGTGTGTGTGTGTGAATGCATTAACGGAAGTGCAGTATTCAAGTTGACAACATGTGATCAATCACAGACCTCACCACTTAAGTGATTCCCCTTTGTGTTTGTGCATGTATGTCTTTTTGTGTATGTATGTGTGTGTGTGTGTGTGTGTGTGTGTGTGTGTGTGTGTGTGTGTGTGTGTGTGTGTGTGTGTGTGTGTGTGTGTGTGTGTGTGTGTGTGTGTGTGTGTGTGTGTGTGTGTGTGTGTGTGTGTGTGTGTGTGTGGGTGGGGGTACAGTAGGTGGAACATGAATCGCCATCCCCAGCTTGACCCCTGCCTGTAAAATGAAATCATGGTAAACTGTATTGTGAAAGTGACAAGTTTGAAAGTTTGTGTGCACATGGGCGTGCGAGTGTTTGCAGTACATGGGGCTGCCTGATTATCAAAATGGACCTAACCTAACATGAACCAAAGTGCAGTGTGCAGTGTGCAGTGTGCAGGTGCATGAAGCCAGTTGCAGTTGAAAATGTGCTCCTTGTCATTTCACCTGATAGTTGTCAGTAGCGTCTCCCAGCAGGCCTCCAAAGGTGATGGCATTGGTGATGCAGCCCAGGTAGATGAACAGAACAGCAGAGATGGACTGGATGTGAAAACCTTCGTAGATATCACTGGGAAACCATGGCAGCTTCCTCTTAATGTCCAGCCACAGACCACCACAGAACCTGTTTCACACACACACACACACACACACACACACACACACACACACACACACACACACACACACACACACACACACACACACACACACACACACACACACACACACACACACACACACACAAAGTAAGCACATGCCTGCTCACACAAGCGTGCATATGCAAACCCACAGGACCGTGCACAAATCATGATTGTTTTGATCAACCCTTAGCCTGTGCTCTGGCTCATCTAAATGTAGCAGAATGTTTTTGTTTTTTTTAAAGTCACTTTGTTTTAAACTGTATGTGGGCAATCAAAACTCCAGTAAACAAAAAACTCATAGATTCCAGCCAAATAATTATTCAGTTCTTAGAGCCTGATTTGTTTCTCCACTTCAGTCACCTCCAAACCAAGGTGAAATAACTTTTAAAATGCCCCTTTCATATATTTCCCTTGAGTCTCCCTGCAAGGCCAGATAAAGAGAGACAACACATTTGGTGGTGTTCCATTGATTGCACTGTGCCAAGCAATTAATCAAACACAAATAAAACTGCTTCATACGATTGGCAATTAGATTTAAAATGACTCTTTGACATTCACAGCAAAGATTTACAGGCATCTGCTGGGTGAAGTTTAGAAGTTTGGCCAAATGTAGGTTAGGTGACAGGTCAGACACAAATCTCACCATTTGGTAAACATAGCTGAAATCAAGTTGAAGTAAACTTCCTATTTTGCCAGCTTAAATCACAGACACAAATGTCCTCTCCACTGCCAAGTACAGATGGGTTCGGACTTCGGAGCCTAAATCGCCTGCCTCGCTAAGTGTTTTTGAGCCTATACCTCCCAGTGAATGCCAACTCCTCTCCCAGTTCATGAGGTACAGGCATCTCCTCATCTCCATCTCCACCTCCTCCAGCTGCACCGTTCATTAGGCCCTGCTCATTTACAGACTTCCTGTGGAGAGAGATACAGGGATATATGAATGCAGTTTAGTCTTTTGTTTTTCTTTGGCTAAAGGTTCAAACTTGCTACGACATGTTAAAGTTGTTTTAAGAGTTATGACTTCTGAAGATATAAATTAAATATGTCTGAGTGGGAAGAACGTTTTTTTCCCCCTTTATACCTGTATTAAACAGCACCAATCTCAAACATTTGACACAGGTATAGCTAATTAAAAAAATATATGAACAAAAATTATGAAGTAAAAAGAATAAAATGTACTGAATGAAATGAACTTGAACACACTACATATTATGCAGGAGAAACAGAAGGCTTTCTACAAATGGGTTTTGGGTGAATTACTGCATCAGCTGAAGATTTTTCAAACCTTTTGTCAGCCGAGGGGACCTTCTTTGGAGGCTCGATGCGGATTTTGGGATCCCATTCTCCTGGTGGAAGCACGATCACCTCGTCCAAAAACTCATCAATTCCCGCGATCAGATCCTCACGATCTCTGGCCTTATATGCTACATCACTGAAGAGCTGGAGATTGATAGAGAAGTAGCCGAGGGAGAAGCATTATTGGAGGGTAATGTGTGTGTAGGAGGGGTGTAAGAGAGAGCAGCAATCGAGGGACAGGAAGGAATCGGTGCAATCAAAAAGATCTGCAATCTTTTTGACAAGCCCATACACAGTAAAAAATCACCAGTGACTTTTTGAGTACAGACTGTACAGGGGCTGTCCATTACTTTGTTCGAAAGACACAGTTAATACATTCAGAGTGAGAGATACCAAATGCCTGCCAGGTTCTCTCAAAGACCTTATGAGTTATAGATTTCTTTGTGTGATAAATATTGAAGTCTTGACATGAGGCTCGGAATTCTAAGTGGCTCCTCTGCCAGAGATAAGCAGCAGCAATTGTGACTGTGACAGGAGCGAAACAGGATGCAGGTCAGTGTCATGAATCAGCCTGAAACTAGGTAATCTGCCAGTTTCGCGGTGATATGTGTCTAGAAGCCCCGAGGGGATTATTATCTCACTTTCACACAAGAGAAGCTGTGCGGAATTCTCGGCTCCATGACAAGATCTTACCCTGGACCGCTAATATTGCTCCACTATAAACTTTGATGTACGGCCCGGAGGGCTGGCGTAGCGGTCCGGGCACCTAGGCCTAACAGAATGTTGCGGGTTCAAATCCCGATACCGATAAAACCTTTTGCTGCGTGTCACCCCTTCTCTCCCTCCCCATTTGCTGTTAGACTACTGTATACTATCTAATAAAGGCAGAAAAAGCAAAAAAATAAATAAAATAAACTTTGTTGTACGTCAAATCACCAATCATCAATGTTCCCCTATTTTTACAATAAATTTAGTTTATTTTTTCAGAACGTTCAACGCTATTATGACCTGCACAGAATAGGGTAATGTGGTTAAGCCCTAAGCCCTATGTGGCATGATGACAGGCCTAAATTGTCATGCCCAAAATTAGGATGCCAGGTTAAAAGTGCTTAATACACAATATAATTGCATGAAATCTTTGAGGGTCCTAAGCAGTGTAGGTTCATCTTTCTTCAACAACAGTGCATTGACATAATTCTCATTTGTTTAGCATATTTCCATAATAATTTTTTTGTCTGTTTAAAAAAAAAGTGGCTGGATACGAGCATGCTACCATGCTTATCTCATTTCTTGTGGGATCCAGTACTACTAGGTAACTTTAATGTTACAACTTACAAGGTAACAAGATATTATGGAAAAATAGCAGTATCTGTCAATCATAAACAGAGAAAGCTGGGTGTCTTCAAATATTTACAAATTTGTTTTATTTTTTGATCTATCATACCTTCCTGCCTGACTCTATCTGTTCTTCTATTCTTATTTTTTCCAATTTTGAGAATGCTGGCTTTCTGCCGTTTTGAACAAGGTTTTGCATAGTCTGAACCACTACAGCCTGTCAGTCATGCATGCATGCATGACTGACATTGACAGGCAGGTCCATCAACACATTTCAAGTTCAAGTTCATAGAGCCTCCCTGATTAGTTGAGGGATACTAGGAGCAGCGAGATTCGGAGGGCACAAATACAGAGGTATGGTACAACACAGAGGCAATGATGCTACTTTTAATCTTGTGTTTTGGTAATGATGTCGTATATCTTAAATGCAAGGTAAGTGATATATGTCTTGGGTAAAAACAAAAGGTTTTTGTTAAAAGGTTAAAGCACTATATTCTAGTAATCATCGCTATAGAGTGTTTGTTCCATCTCTTTAACAAACAGAAGGAAAGAAAATCTGGTGGGTTGCAAATTTCAGCCAATCAGGAGAGAGTTCCCATTCATCCGCTTAAATTTTGTGTTCCAGTTCCAATTTTGTCTGCTCATTTCTTTGTGCCATTACTTCCAATTGTATTTGTTTATCCTGTGTCCTGTATGAATTTTCCTGATTGGATAACATTTGTATCCTGACCTGAAAATTTATTTTCTGTTTCCTAAAGAGCTGGAGAGACGGAGAGACCCCTGTTACTGAATAAAACACTCTATATCAATGATTACTATCAGAATATAGCGCTATTTAAAACGTATTTTAACAAAACAATCACTTACCCAACCTTTAAGAGGAACACTTCAAGTAAAAACAATATATATATGAAAGAAGAAGAAGAAGATAAGGATGGCCACTTACATCATCGACCATGAGGGTTGCGATGGCTCGTCCAATCTCATTATAAGACTTAGCTTTTCCCTGGGGGCCCAGCAGGACAAACAGGAACCTGACACATCAGAGAACAAAACAAAGGTCAAGTACGTGTGTCTGTGAAAATGACCTCATTAGACGGAGGCGACAGACAGATAATAGTCAGGGCAGACACATAATAATAATAATGAGGCCGTACCTTGTGGGCACAGCAACCTCGGTCAGGCCTCCTAGCGTAGTGGCTTGAGAGAGACGCACAAATGCTACAAAGGGCTTATCCAGGAAGTCCACTTCGCCCACCAGCACGTTTGAGGCCTCGGCATTTCTGGGTATCTTTTTCATGAACTTGTTCTTAAGCTGCAACGAGAGAGCGGCGGGACACAAAGTTAGGTCATCATGTCCAAATGTTCAAATGCAGCTCAGCTTTCTCCCCGACTAAGTAAATGATCGTGTTCTGGCAGGCGAGTTAGCTAAAACATGATTGAACATTGAAGTTCAGCTGTTTTCGGAACAATCTGCGACTGTCCTGGACTGGTCTGTGAGAATATCATGTGATGGTCAATTCACCATCACCATCTTATATGGGAGAGTTCTGCTGGATAGTAAACCAGCATAGGTCCAGTCCAGACCATCAAAACGTAAACAGTCAAAACAAGGTGTAAACTGGAACTAACAGCCAGGACTGCACCTTCAACAAAGCCCATGTTTATAGAACACAAGCAAAAAATGCGGCAGGTTTGCCAGGGTTATTGCATGGGTGAAATAGTCTCTCTCTCTCCCTCCCTCTCTCTCTCCCTCCTCTCTCTCTCTCTCTTGCTGATCAAGCTCTCCCCCTCTCACCCCTGACCCCTCTCCCCCCAACTAGCCTGACCTGTGTGACACAAGGATGTGGTGTAAATTGGACAACGGTTCAATATCAATGAACGCTCAGTGTCGATATCCACAGCCTGTATCAGCTGCTACTGTACATGTGAGGTGGCATGCACACGGACGGGACAGTGACACGTTTCCCCGATGCCGGTTTCATATTGATCCATACAAAGTGTCATGTGTGTAGGAACCCCACATAGATGAACACATAGTAAAATCCTTAACCCTGAGAGTTTGCAAATGTGAAAACTCTCAGAGTTAGAAATGGATAAATGAACACTGAGGATTTTACTTTGCAAAGCAGACAGGAAACACAGAAAGACAAAAAATATCTGTGTACAATACATGTGTATAAAAAAAGTATCCTGTGCAATCACACACATGCATGCACCCACGCAAACACACACGCGCACGCACGGGGCACGCACACAAAGACAAATGCACAGTGCACAAACTAATCCACATGCTTCCACTTTATATAATTGCACATTCATAAATACAAACACAGGCACACAAAGAAAGGGAATCAACAAGTAGAAAAGCACACACATTCAAAAACATTTTAAAACCATGTGTAGGGCAGAAGCGAACAACAGTGAAAGCCTATTCCAGTGTGCGGACTCTATTCTTTCACACACAGAAAGGGACAAATACAGTAAAAAGTATATACACATGCACTATACGCACTCACACACTGACAAAATTAATCATACACACACACTTCAAAATAATTGCTTGTCAATTGTTAAGTGACCTGGAGAAGGCATATAAATACTTCCTTACAATCCCCAGCCTCTGAACCAATCACAGGTATTTTCGAGAGATGCTTGTTCTGGCAGACTATACCTTTCATTTAATTAAACCATTTACACAGTGTCCTCCAAATCAAATCCCCATTCACACGAAACCCGCTTATTTTTGCGCGCTGCCTCTCACAATCCTTCTGGCAATACATTTAAGCGTGACCTGTTCCAACACAAACCTGATCTGTCTCGTTTTGTGGCTTTGTAATCCCAGATAACAAGGGCATGTCCTTACATTGCCACAGCTCCTAATGGCACTGTATTGAACCCTCCCTACAAATGAGAGAATTATGTAGCTACATGCCGCTTCCATCACTGTCTGTAACCTATTCTACAATGAGATATTGATGAGTGCTGGCACAAAAAAAAACCTGCTTCTAGCTGCTTCATTGGACAACAAATGCAATACAGCACAATCCCTTAGTGAGAGGTTATCTTGCCAATAACAGGCGACAAATGGAAAACAAAGGCATCAACCCCCTCTTTATCCTCCCGGGAGACATGAATACAGATAGCCTAAAGACAAAAGATATGTTGAAAACATTACTTTTACATCAAGCCCACATTAGGTAATGGTTATCTGTTTCTATAAATGCATGATTTTCTAATGTTTTTGGCTTTAATCAACCCATATTATTAGTGTGGTTGCCCATATAGGCAACCACAATATAATAATATTAATAATAATAATAATTGCCCTTTGGGCAGTGGCCTACTCGGGGACCGCACAAATTGGGGATGATGCCAGTTAGGAATGCATGCTCCACTCGGTAATGCAAAACGTGTTGTACCTGTTGTCAGAGAACTCGCTGTACCTGTTGTTAGAGAGCCCATTGTGGTGCCCGTTACCACAGTACTAATAACATGTAAGTTGGGAAAGCGTGACCCATTGTACATATTGTACTTGTTGTCAGAGCACCCAT
Organism: Gymnoscopelus braueri; assembly: GCF_963280865.1. Taxonomy (NCBI): domain Eukaryota; kingdom Metazoa; phylum Chordata; class Actinopteri; order Myctophiformes; family Myctophidae; genus Gymnoscopelus; species Gymnoscopelus braueri. The sequence goes on from NC_137608.1 coordinate 34,449,054, forward strand.
TGCACGGATTGTCCAGGTACCTAATGCGGTACACATATGATGTCATCAAAAACGCTGACACTTTGATGACATGGGCATAACTGGAAGACGGAGAGAAACGCAGACAGACGGACAGATATACAGATACAGTCCATTTGTGCATTGCTCTGTATTGGAATGGACTTCTATTGTGCACGGTGCTACCACTTATATTGGTGCAGTGGCAAAAAAGTTACGCATATTTGGGCTAATCCTTGAGGCCGATGGGTTGGGGCCAATCAAGGAAGCCCAGGACAGACAGACAGGCAGACAGGCAGATAGATAGACAGACAGACAAACAGACAGACAGACACACACGCAGCAGCACAAAAGTGATGCAATGCTTGGCCAAACCGTGAGGCCGATGGGTTGGTTTGGCCAATGAGCGAAGCCCGGGACAGACATACTGTACACATACACACATGGATGTCAGAAATGTATAGATGTTATAGCAGCAAGTACTGTAAAGATACAGAAGAAATACTGTCACTACATGATTAAATTGTTCCTATTTTGACCACTATTTAATGAACCCTGCAATTGATTGATGTCAGTCACCTGGTCAGGGCCGGGAGTATCAGCAATGTCATTCATACTTCTACTCTGGGCATGACCTGGAAGGAAACACAGCACAGAAATACTTCAATTTGCATCGCATTTACTTGATCGCAGCTTCAAAATGATATAACCTCTGTTCCATATCCACAAAAGGGGGACAGTCAGACAAACTGACAGACACTCACGCAGGCGACCGTAGCTAGCAGATTGCTGCTGTTTAATGCGGAGGTCTTCAGTGGAACGGGCCCCTGCTCCACCTCGGGACGGTGCAGGACTTCGATCTGATGGGGGCAGAGAAACGCACAAGAACAAAGCAGTGATGAGCTGCATTCATGTCATAATGGGAATTGCAGCACATATGACGTGATTACTCAGAGCGACAGGGCAGAGATTGAGTTTTTACTTTCCTTTTTGCTTTACTTTTGCTCCTGACATCAGAAACTAAAAGTCTACCACAAAATCTTACATACATGCAAGTAGTTTTCACAACTTGGCATGAATGGTATTTAAATAGGAAAGAAATGTTTCAACTGACAACAAAGAGCTTCAATGGCCATCTGCTACTCAACATTGCACATGGGCCACACAGCAAAATGCAGCCTAAAATATTATGTTGGGGTTTCAAGCCACATGGATTAGGGATGTGTGTAGCGACTAATTTCACTGCTGTTTAAAAAAAAGTTTTGTAACAGATTACATGGCTAGTCTTAAATTAAGGAAACACGCAGAAAACTGCCATATTTTGATCTATGAGGCCAAACAACGTTGGACATGGTCATGATATCAAATGATTAAGTTACAAAATGATTAGGCTTCATTCACAAAATGTGAAAAGAACAGAATGTGGACAGATTGCTGTTGCAATAAATCAGCGCATGGTAAATATATTCAGAATGCCCATTTTCTCTGGCCAAGATGGCACACTGGCCTGTTGTTTTCCTCCATAAAAGCTTTTAAGGTACAATTGTTCTTTAATCATTACTGTTGATGATTTGCCTTTGTTGTGATTTAATCATTTGTCCTCAGTGAAAAGAAATTAAGAGAATAACTATGTTTTTATTGGTAATTGCTATGGCAATAAAGGGCCACAAAATAATTAAGCATGTGACCCGCGGGCCTCATGTTGAGTAGCGTTTAGTAGATGCAGGTAGGTTGAGTGTTTGTTCAGTAACAGAGGTCCCCTGTTTCTCCAGCTCTTTAATAAACATAAACTACATTTTCAGGTAGGTGACAGCATTTCAGCCAATCAGGGGAGAGTACCCATTTATCAGCTTCAATTATAGTGTTCCAGTTAAAGTTTTGTCGGTTAACTTCTTTGTGTCCTCACTTCCAATTTCACTTGTTTAATCTATATATCCTGTCTAAAAGGTTCTCTACCCTGATTGGATAACATTGGTATCCCGACCTGAATGCATTTTCTGTTTATTAAAGAGCTGGAGAGACATGGAGACTCAAGTTACTGAACAAACACTCAATGAGTACTAACAGTATGTAGTACATGTACTACATAGGGATTGAATATATTGACTTCTCTTAGGCGAGTATGCTTTGACAAATGGTCTAGCGGGGTCATTAAATTGGTGCATACTTATTATAACCAATGAAGTGTTTTTCCTGAGTTCCACACTAATGATATAATATCCATCAGCGCCAAGATTCAAGTATTGATAGCCTGCTGTATAATCCGTCACCAACATTCCGTTGCATTAGAGCCCATATCTAACCAGCAAACAACAACAAAAATCACATCTCTCTTCCAATTTATCTGGAGCAGTGAAACGATGTCTGCCCGGGACTCACACGTACAAAAAACACATTATGAATGAACCATTTAGCCCTATTTAATAGTGAAAATAGCCATTCCACATGCTCACAACACGGCTCAATGTAACACATTTTGAGCTTGTAAATCCGCTATTCTCATTCTGTCTGAAAAGTTTCTTAAAAGTTTTAGAAATTCAGATTTTTTTTTATTATCTGAAAATCTATTGAAATAGACAAATTGTAGGAAACACAAGTAAAGGCGATTTATTACTCATGTCTAATGCATGTACAATAGACTGGAGGATGCACAGGAGAAAACTGCTGTGTTTTTGTGGTGGGTGGGTTAGTCTAGCCTGGTAAACCCTCCCTCCGGAAATCTCATTTGTAATTTATTTCTTCCTGAAATCAAATGGAAATGAGATTTTCCGGAGGGAGGGGCTTTACCAGGCTAGGGTTAGTCTTCTGCTGCTGTCAAACTTGCAGATAAACATAACTAGAGGTTCGCTCTGGTCCATAGCGTTAGAAGGAGTTCTCCTTAACGCTATGGTACTTTCGGTTCTTTCCCCTCGCACCACGGTAGCACAGCCTCTCGTCTGTAGCAAAAAAAATATATACACTTTTGCTACTCACCAAAACAAAGACGGTTTTATGGAGTTGAAAGCCTACTCTACTAAGTGGGAACACTCTGAGCCCCCCACCTCACGTCTAAAATACACTTTTTGACCAGAAAGGAAAATATTTCACCGGAAGAAAGAATCTGGTCAATAGGGAAATTCCATTGACCAGATCTGTAGAGGGCACTGTGGAGTAACCAAAAAGTGGAAAGAATCGAAAGTACCATAGCGTTAAGGAGAACTCCTTCTAATGCTATGGACCAGAGCTAACTAAAGGTCATGATATCTGACCTCTAGTTCTAGTTCCCTTTATTTGCCAAAAAGTAGATTCGTGATATATAATGATTCAGATAAATAAAAAATAAAAAACATTAAGAGACATAGTGGAGGAAATGAAAACATGCAGAGAACCAAATGGACTCCCACAGGTCTGATTTGCTCCATTCGGTAGACTTTTTTTTCTCACTGCATTGTGAGATAAAACGGAGCGAATCAGCTGGATCCCAGGCTAATAGTGTACAACTGTACAACAGTTGTGGGAGTCCATGGCCTAATGAAATTAAAAGGTTTGAGTGCCACTGAACTAAACAATTACATTTGTGACGTATGTACGTATTACGTCACAATTTTTTTTGACAATGTTTATTGTTCAAATTTGAAACTCACTGGGAGTGGCAGGGGCGCTGGATTTCCCCCCCCTGTTGAGCATGCCCTTCTTGGTCTGGTGTTTGTGTTTCCGTAGCAGCACAAAGCTGATCTGCTCTCTCAGGTCTGGAGATATCAAGCCCTCCTGAATCTGCCGCTCGATGATCTCATCTGGAAAATACAGATTTGTATTTATTGACAAAAATTCACATACATGACCATATACTGTATTTCTATCTGTCAAAAGGACAAACACAAAAAAGCATGAGAGCTTATTACCATTGTGGTCCTTTAAATGTGTGTGTAACTGAGTGTTCTTTTCTTGGTTTTTTTTGTACTATAGTACAATAGCAAAGAATAACATGGGTACTGTAATTAGATGTTCCATCAAAAGTTGTCTTTGTTGTCGGCTTTATATATATATATTTTTTCAAATTCAGAGATCGGATTATCATTCCTCCCTGAAGTCTGAATAAAAACCTTGCCTGGTGATGAGAAGGAACCCAGACACTGTCAAAGAGCAACTTGAAACCACCTTCAACCCAAATACCTTTTCTTAAAACATTGGAATAGTATTGGTTCATGAATTTTCTAACCTTAGCTCTACAAATCAAGAAAACACAATGACATCCGTGAGTTGCATTGCCTGCAGTGACTCAAAGAGCACTCTGTGAGCAGCTTTACACCTGAGTCTGTGTTAAAAACTAAAGTAAAACTTTACTTTACAGTGAACATGTAATAAAACAATGTGACCAACCAAGAAAGTTTGATGCTGAGTGAGCTGTCTCATCTGGGATGTTTTGGTGGCCTATAGCTACATACCACACCCATCACAGACAGTCACAGACCTAGTTCATAGTACATTCTGTATATTGAATCTTACTCCATAGTTTTACATGTACAGAAAGACTCTCAGGAAAGGACCACCAGCTACATGAATTTAATTTAACTGTAATGTCATAGGTTGGAACCGGATTAATGACTGTCATTCTCTCCACTTCATCTTCTAAAGTACTGCTCTAATTCGGTGAAAATGTCTTCAAATGGCCTTACAAATGCAATAGCCATAAAGACAGTGTGAGCATATAATCCTTCTTTAATAAGATAATATTAAACTGAATGGTGTCTCACCAACGATCTGAGGTAGTGAGTATCCGTCCAGGTCCAGTAGCACTGTGCCTGTCTGGAGACATGTCCTGAGTTCAAACAGACTGTGCAGGGATAGAGTGGACACATGGGGCTTGCTCCATCTTTCTCCCCCCGTCTCTACCTTCTCCTCAAACTTCACCCACCTGAAGCAAAGAATTTATCATCATCATGTCAGTTTCCGAGCGATTTGAAATCCACAGGACACACCTGGGAGGTTTGTCTTTGCACAGGAGAATACAGGCAAAGTTTGAACATTGTCATAGCAGGCTTTTCTGAAAAAAGTTAAAAGGTGCATGGTGTGTGTGTGTGTGTGTGTGTGTGTGTGTGTGTGTGTGTGTGTGTGTGTGCGCGTGTGCGTGTGCACGTGTACGTGTACGTGTACGTGTACGTGTGCGTGTGCGTGTGCGTGTACGTGTGCGTGTGCGTGTGCGTGTGCGTGTGCGTGTGCGTGTGTGTGTGAATCATCCAGTCACCTGGCAGACTCCTTCCACTCCAGCTCATCTCCTTCGCCCTGCAGAGTGTCCATCTCTGTGAAGAGTGTTGGGTTGGGCTGGTCATCTTCCTCGCCCAGGATGTAACGAAGCCGCTCCGCAGCTGGAGACACTACAACACAAACAACGCAACATTATTTTCAACTTTGACAAAGATCCACACACTGCCAGTTTTGGACATACAAGGTTTCCACCGACAGCGACAAAATACTTTTGCTTTGTTAGCATGCAAGGAAAGTCATTACACAATACCAGCAAGCAAGCGAAACTTCACAGATTTTTTACCTAAATCCCATTGTTCTGATGTGAGGAGATAGTTATTCTATATTGTGTGGGAAAGAATACCCGATGTCTTCTGTGTAGTTCTGTGTAGGCATACATTCCATACGCTCAAAATCTGTGAAGTTTCCCTTTAAGATCTTAAGTACCTGTGGACTTGCAATCTCTATCTTATTAGACTAACATTGTAAATACTTTCACGCATCCTGAGGCAATCAGTGCACTGTGTAAATATATAGATCATTTGCTTGTTTCTTTAATTGATCCCCCCCCCTACTTCTTCTTCCCTTCTTTTTTTCTATGGAAATAACAGAAACGATAGAAACATATTTCTTTTTACTTATGTAAACCTGTGATGTGACAACCATAAGCTGATTCTGATTCTGATTCTGTGCCATCAACTCAAACGTGCCACTTTAACAAGGATATGACAGCACAAGTTGACATGCTACTCTAGCCCAGAATATACATACAGTAGGATGCATAGCAAGTGCTACCTATATGTTTTATCAACGTCTTGGAAATCTGGGTTGGCTGTAGTCCCAGGCAACCATGTGCCATTTCCCATGACATTGTTGTGCCAAGAAGCTTCCTTAATCCAATTCTTGTACCTGCTAGACAAAACGCAATGTGAACTTTCTCAGCTATGCTCCAGCTCCTGGCATGCATTTATAATAAAACAAAAATCTTAAGGCTTTATGTTTTTTATCTGTGAGCCAAAGTGAAAGGAATCAGTGGATGAACATCTCTCTAAAAATTTAACAATGACAAAAATGAGATCATTTTCAACAAATGTGATATACTGTATATGTTTTTTATATGGTAGGGTTGGAAGTCTGACTCCCTTGAACGCAGTCAGTAATCTTTCCTCTAAGATATTATGGCCATTCTTATTCTACAAGAAGTAAATTGGGCGATTACCATGCTCCCTTTATTTGCTAAAAATGTAATTAGTGATATATAATGATTCAGAATGGTAGAGATAAACCTTTAACAAAGATAATAAAGGTAGAGCACAATACTTCTGTTTTAGCTTAGCAACAATTGATTTCAACATCCTCTTACAAAATAAAGTTTTGAATTCCTGTTATGTTGTGTCTGACTGTGAATAATGATTCCTAGTTAGGGAATTTTAGCAATATGTGTGGACCATCTGTGAAAAAATGTACTGCCAATAGCTTTCTTCACCAATGTGTTCTTATAGGTGTCTAGAATCACCTCTCAATTAATGTAAACCCAAATCCTCGTGGAAAATCCTGGAGAGCCAATCAAAGTTAAGGAGCCCAGAGGGCTTGGGTGAAAAATATTTCTTCTATAAGTCTAAAATGAACTTGTGAGGTGTCTAACTAGGGGTTTTCAGGGGTGCTGAATCCATTCCAACCATTATTTTTTAGTAAAAAATGTCTCCCTGGCCATCTAATATTGGTATATTGGTTATTGTTAGTGTATAATCAGTGTATAATCAATGGTAGGGGATTGGGGTGTTGTTGAATTGATTCTATTCTGAAAAATAAAATAAGAAAATATTGCTAAACACTTGATAAGAGTGTACACCTACTGTGCACATGCTCAGTGGGATACACTGTCTGCATGTGGGGAAGGAGCGGGAGTGTTGCATCCTGGCAAATATGTCTGGACGATTTTAAGGTACGGTAGTGTATCTACTTTTTGGCATTTATTTTCCTCTGCTGGCAAAACTTTTGATTACTGTGAATTTAGATGTCAATTTTCTCTAGCCTATTGCTTACATTGAACAACCATTAGTTAAACAATCATGACACTTGTCTTTTATTAGACAACATGGAAGAGGATTCTGTAGCTTGTGGCTTAAGGTGCTTCATCTGTGGTGGTCCTGAGACTGAGATTCAAAAGCTCTCAAAAGTCGCCCAAAAAGGCTATGCTCAGATGTTGTGTTATTCTGAGAGTGTGGATGATGCAGCATTAATCAGAAGACTTCATGAGGACTGGAAAAACTGAGATGACCCCAAACTAAGATACCATTTGGAATGCAAAACCGAGCTATACAGTCGTGCAAGAAGTATATCCACTGGATATCGTAGTTGCCACTTGCAGATTTCAATCCTATTCTATGTTGTGAGTGACATCATAATTTAATAAAAACTTTAACATAATCTATTCTTTAGAGCAAGATGAGCAAGACCAACGGCCAGACAGGAAGAAAAGACGCAGGGCATTGTCTGGGTCAAGTAGTTCAAGTGCTAGCTGGCACACTTGATCTACCATAATACTTGCATCCTTTGCAATGAAGGTATCAATGTTGGCACATTGAAAAGAAACCCTGGTAAGTCTTTTGTATGTAAGATTCAAATGAATTTTGATAATTGTTTTTCTTGCTCCTCATTGTAAGGCTTCCACTCAAAGTCAAATAATTTAATCATGCACATACTGTATGTGGCTACCTTTTATCCAGACAGAGCTTGGCAGTTGTATCGTGCACCTGATAATGTCTACCAGGACCGACTGAAAAGGAGTTTGATGCAGAGAGCAAAGCGACGAGGTGATGACTGGGGACTTGAAGTCGCTGGTCGCCTGGTGGCAGAAGAGGCAGTATATCATATTCGATGCAGAAGAGACTTTGAGAACCCTGTTACAAAGTCTGAGGTAACATTATATGGATACACAATACAGCTGTACAATACAACTCACATTTCTTATCCTCAGGGAATAACTTTTTAATAGTGAAACTTTTGACTTCAAAATAATTCATTCTGCAAGATTGATATGGGTCCAGGAATGAGGGGGACTAATAAGGATAAGAAATGTGAGTTGTATTGTACAGCTGTATTGTGTATCCATATAATGTTACCTCAGACTTTGTAACAGGGTTCTCAAAGTCTCTTCTTCATCGAATATGATATACTGCCTCTTTTGCCACCAAATCTATAATACCAGACAGGCGACCAGCGACTTCAAGTCCCCACTCATCACCTCGTCGCTTTGCTCTCTGCATCAAACTCCTTTTTAGTCGGTCCTGGTAGACATTATCAGGTGCACGATACAACTGCCAAGCTCTGTCTGGATAAAAGGTAGCCACATACAGTATGTGCATGATTAAATTATTTGACTTTGAGTGGAAGCCTACAATGAGGAGCAAGACAAACAATTATCAAAATTCATTTAATCCTACATACAAAAGACTTACCAGGGTTTCTTTTCAATGTGCCAACATTGATACCTTCATTGCAAAGGATGCAAGTATTATGGTAGATCAAGTGTGCCAGCTAGCACTTGAACTACTTGACCCAGACAATGCCCTGCGTCTTTTCTTCCTGTCTGGCCGTTGGACTTGCTCATCTTGCTCTAAAGAATAGATTATGTTTAAAGTTTTTATTAAATTATGATGTCACTCACAACATAGAATAGGATTGAAATCTGCAAGTGGCAACTTTCATCACAATGAAAAAAAACGTACGATATCCAGTGGATATACTTCTTGCACGACTGTATAGCTCGGTTTTGCATTCCAAATGGTATCTTAGTTTGGGGTTCTCAGTTCTCAGTTTTTGGGCGGTGAAACCGCCCCTATAAGTGAGATTTGGAAAAATGTACATTTTCCTGCGCTGTGATCTGGGCCCAGGAAATTTGTAGAATTATCCTGCGCTGTGATTGGCCAATCACAGTCTATTCAGGACTGTGATTGGCCAGTGTCACATGACACATGTGCATAGCCCTATATAAGAAAGCATAACTTGAAAAAAACCAAAAGATTGTTTTTTTCAAGTTATGGTTTCGTCCATCATAAAGAGTGTTTCAATAAATGTATTTATCTTTTGTACATGATTGGTTGACTCCATTCAGTATTGTGATTAGCTAGCAAGACACCGCCCACTTCACACAGGGTGTGATTTTTCCAGTCCTCATGAAGTCTTCTGATTAATGCTGCATCATCCACACTCTCAGAATAAGACAACATCTGTGCATAGCCTTTTTGGGTGACTTTTGAATCTCAGTCTCAGGACCACCACAGATGAAGCACCTTAAGCCACAAGCTACAGAATCCTCTTCCATGTTGTCTACTAAAAGACAAGTGTCATGATTGTTTAACTAATGGTTGTTCAATGTAAGCAATAGGCTAGAGAAAGTTGACATCTAAATTCACAGTAATCAAACGTTTTGCCAGCAGAGGAAAATAAATGCCAAAAAGTAGATAAACTACCGTACCTTAAAATCGTCCAGACATATTTGCCAGGATGCAACACTCCCGCTCCTTCCCCACATGCAGACAGTGTATCCCACTGAGCATGTGCACAGTAGGTGTACACTCTTATCAAGTGTTTAGCAATATTTTCGTATTTTATTTTTCAGAATAGAATCAATTCAACAACACCCCAATCCCCTACCATTGATTATACACTGATTATACACTAACAATAACCAATATACCAATATTAGATGGCCAGGGAGACATTTTTACTAAAAAATAATGGTTGGAATGGATTCAGCACCCCTGAAAACCCCTAGTTAGACACCTCACAAGTTCATTTTAGACTTGAATATTTTTCACCCAAGCCCTCTGGGCTCCTTAACTTTGATTGGCTCTCCAGGATTTTCCACAAGGATTTGGGTTTACATTAATTGAGAGGTGATTCTAGACACCTATAAGAACACATTGGTGAAGAAAGCTATTGGTAGTAATTTTTTTCACAGATGGTCCACACATATTGCTAAGATTCCCTAACTATCCCCTGAATATTCAAGAGAGCTGCCTTCACATAGCCTACAGTACAGTGTTATACCCACATACATTATGCTGACTCAGACTCGAGTAAGCATTTCTAACAAGAAACTTCAGCTTAACTTTTAGTTATCAGAACTTACTGTAAATTATTTATTTGCTTCCTATTTACGTGACTATTTACCCTCATTTGTTGACTAGGGTTCATGCCATTTACTCTAATCTTGAACTTTGTAAGTCACTATGTCTGTCTGCTATAATATTTAAAGTGCAGCGAGAAATTCAAAACATTGAACATAACATTTTAATTAAGTTTCAAGAAGTGCTCAGGGAGATTGTTCTAGAGCTGAAGGACCCTGACAGTAAACACACCCTATGTCACCTTTTGTCTTCAGTCTCGAACTCAGGAAATAAATCCATAATCAATATAATGACTAAATTGTAAATTGGATTCAACTCTATACAAACATGAAGCTGTAGGCAACAGCTTTTCTATACAATATTTTTTCCACTGAATAGGTACATTCTTAGCCCTGGGGCTATGCTGAGAGGTCTGTGGTCACTGACTCGTGGAATAATAATTTGTGACAAAGCACCATAAGTGAAGTTATAACCTACTGTATTTCTGGACCAATCAATAAATAGAATCAATCTATTCTACTGATCAATCTAACACATTCTGCAACTTATTATTGCCGTCAGAAACTACAATTACTAACATGGGATGGCAGTGTGGCTTAGTGGTTTGAGGAACATTGTTGATATGGTTTGGTGAAACAATAATTCAGTAAATATGAGGTACAGCTGAGGTCTGTCAGCAGTACAGTGGTGTCTAATCACAGAAATGTCCTCGAGGATATCATTTATTCATTAAGATGTATTTCCTGAAAACTGATACTGATGCCTTTACTGCCAGGGTCCTTGGGCTTTGGAACAGCCTCATGGCTTCATAACTTTTTACATAATTTATGTTTATGTAATGTTTTTATTTCACACTGCACTGTTTTATGTAAAACGCTTTAACTTTGTGCTTTGTGAATAAAGTGTATTATTATTATTGCTTGTATACAACAAACATTACGAATGCATGTTACATTACTTAAAGTAGTTTACATACTATGTACAGTATACCAAAGAACTGGTATATACTGCAAGAGTGGCTTCATTAGTAAAGGCGAAGACATCAATAAAACACAGTTACCCATACTGTAGATTATGGAAAGCATCAGAATGATCGGAACGTGTATTTGATCAATCAGAAAGCCTCACTGAAACTGGCCATTGCATAATATAGAAATGATTCATCTATTTCTGCTACTCTATAATCAGCACTGACACAAAGGAACGGGGTTCCTGATTACTTGCGCTACTGTAGAAATAGCCAATTCATTAGCTTATTTTACATGCAATTTATTTGAATCGAGTTCTTTTGCATGGAGGTTAACAATGGTTTCATGTGAGTTAGTGTGATCGGCCCTGCAGGGTTTGACCCAACAGTTGGTGACAATATTCTGAACCAATAAAGACAGCTATAGGGTGAGTACTGTACAGAGGGCATGCTGTTAAAGGCAAACAGGGATCAATTATATTGAACTTGAATTGTACAATTGACTCCGGTAGTGAAGTAACCCTTTTATTGACTGTTTGCACATTACAATGGGCTTTACTTGTGAAATGTTTGAAAGTGGGAGACATTGCTTCATGAGAAAACAGCATTTGATTGCATTTAGAGATCTAATCAAGATTCAGAAACCCACAATCCATGTGGGATTCTATTTACTGTATGATCAATCCCTGATGAAGACCTAGCATCTATCACACACACACACACACACACACACACACACACACACACACACACACACACTTGACGTCCTATAATGATAATAATATAGGCGCCATGCCTTGGGGATTTATTTGTCACAGTGTATTTGCATTTTATCCATCCTATAACAATTAGCAGCAGTGAGCAGCCATTGTGCGGCGCTCAGGGAGCAATTAGGGGTCAAGAGTCTTGCTCAGGGACACACATCGACACATTGCTGGCCTGTAATCGTACCTGGGACAACCAGGGCCTCTGGCTCCCCAGGCGGGCTCACTAACCACTCAGCTATGGCCTACTGCCAGTGTGTACAAGAAATGTGGCGCACATCTGTGTAGTGGTTTGCTACAGTAGATTAGCCGCAGACGTACGGACTACGGGAAGACATACGGACACAATTAAGGGGGAAATACATACAGTACTACATACGGATGAACACCCTAGACGGCTGGCTTGCCCCTTAGACACCATGCCGTCAAAAGACCTGCAATTCAACTGCTGCAAGCAAAAAGCCAATTAAAAAAGCCATTGACCATATTCAAATTATGGCCATTTTGCTCTTACTTTATGGTACATTTATACTCTTAGCTAAGAGCAAAATGGCCACCATGAGAATATGAAGAGGACGTTCAAACCTTATCTGCCTTCTCTACTAGTCATGCCATGGAAAACATATGTGTTCGCTGGTGAATAACTTGACTACTGAGAGTTGAGTTACGTTTAACCCTTTAAAGGTCACCCCAAGAAAAAAGCATTGGAAAAATTATTTCTTTGCATTTTTTATTTATTTGGGGCAATAGTAACAACTATCAATTATAATTTCTTTAACAGACCCAACAGTTTTCCAAATATAGGCCTCTACCAAACGGTTGAGATGTCACTTTATGGTAATGGTAAAAGTTTCATGCATATACATTGATTTATATGCATTCACTGAGAAATATGTCTCCCATTATGTTCCCCAGTCTCTTCTGCTTGTGAGAGTTGATCAGCATCATCTGTTTGATCATCAAAAGATCATCAAAATAGTCCATTTTTTATTTCAGCACCACTACCTTTACCATTAAATGACAATTCAACCATTTGGTTGAGCATGTTTTTTTAGATAGGAATAAAATCATACTAATACATAAATATAATGAAATAACATTATATGTATTATATTAACAACACTGAATTAGCAAAAGCCCTATTTATCCATAGCAAATAGTACATTTTAATTACTTTAGTTTAGCTTCACTACTTACCATAAAGTGACAAACAACCCGTTTGGTAGAGCATGTTTTCAGAAAATTATTAGACCATTATTAGATTTTGTTTTATTGTATCAAGCTACATAATCAGGTTCAGTAACACCTCTGAGATGATAATATGACAAAAATAAAATCTTACCTCTGAAATTTCAACCAAAAAAATCCCACCTTTCAGGAGTGGATTAATTGATTTTCACTTCCTAAAAAGTGGCTACCTGAGAATCCATGTGACTGGGAAACAGTGACATCTGGTGGACCTTTTTTTGCCATAACATACCTCAACCAAATGGTAGAAAGGGCTCAATCAGGTTGAGTTAAGTTCAGCAATGTTGTCAATGAGAAATAGTGACTTAAAATGTGCTCTACCAATTGGTTGAGCAGACTGTTAAAGGGTTGGTTGGACAGGCCATCAAGGGTAAATAAAGTGGTAATACGAAAGACGGAGGGGCTTGCTGTCTTTGTTAACTCCAGATGGTGTAACCCTGGTCATGTGACTATAAAGGGCTGTATCTGAGCTGTTGGATGTAGTTCTGAAGCCATAATATTTGCACTATAATTACTCTTATTGTGTACATTCTACCGAGGGCTGACATCAAACTGCAGGGCAGCCTGTGTGCTGCTAAGCAACACTGGTGCTCCCCAAGGAATCAACATTCCTGTTCATATTATACACCATATACACCTCTGACTTCCACTCCAATTCAGGTACCTACAGAACTCCTCCTTTGTCATCATGGATGACAATGAGGAGGAGTACAGAGTTCTGGTGGAGAGCTTTGCAGGGTTGCGTGACAACACCCCATCACCAACATTGGAAAGGCCAAGGAGCTGGTGTGGTGGACCACTGGCACAAAGAGGCCCCTAGTATCCATCACATGTGAATATGGTCATTGGAATCCCAGCATCGGACTTACTTGTGCGGTTGATGTCGGGGACATTGTGGTCTTGGGGGGACATGAGTCCTTCCTCCAGGTCCACATCTCTGTAGCTCTCATGCTCATGCTCGTGCCCATGGTGTCTGTGGTGAGCGTAGCGTCTGTCGCTCTCCATGTCTGACGTCTCGCGGCTGGGGCGTCTTCGTCTGCGCTTCCGTCTGTATCCACCCGGCACCGGGACACCGATGTAGACGGCCTGACGGTCTGTGGACAGAATAAACAGTAAGTGCAATTAGAACCAGGTCTGTCTGTTTGTCTGTCTGTCTGCCTGTCTCTTCTGTTTCCTTGTAGGTTGAACAGCATATTCAACTTACAAGGAGGTTCATTGGAAACCTTGAATGTGTGCCAGACCTTTTAGCTAACAAGGGAATAACATTATTTTAAGAAAACCACTGAAGTGGAAATAGTAGCACTCAAAAAGTAAATAATCCGCTAGACTAGTTTGGCTCTGTAGTGCAAATTTCTTTATTCCTCAAGCTAATGCCTTTTGGCCTCAGCCTTCATCAGAGATGAGGTTTAAAATGTGAGCAGTGGTACATGACTCTCTTTTGTATTATACACAATCAGCCCCATTCCCCACCTGTGTGTGAGGGGGGGGGGGATAATATAATTTGTCAATCTGTGTGATAGTGCAGTGTATGTGGCCTGTTCTTTTGATAGCTCTCAATACAGTAACTTTGTATCATAGCATTTTGTGCCCTTTATGTGGAATTTACTTGTGAACCTCGCAAATCATTTATCACCTGGCAAACTTTTTCATGTCAAGGACCCCCAAAATTATATGTATTTGGCCGCGGACCCCCCATCTGAATATATTTTGTTCCAGGGACCCCCCCAGAAGCAAAGATTTGAGTCAAAAATGTTCCCTTACATGATCTCTGAGATCAAGGGTCCACCATTTGAAAACAGAAGTTGAATGGGTATTTGTTGTGTTAGTAATGATAATGATTACGTAATAATGTAGTGCAATTTCCCTTTGAGAAGCATGCATGGCCTTTAAATTAATTAACCTAGTCAAGTGGAAGAAAGATTTAACCTTTTATTTAAGCCGAAATCAAATGATGTATGATATTTTGTGAAAATAACAAATATTTGAAGGCAATATTTATGAACCAAACGCTTGACTGGGATCCAATAATGAACGCAAATTGTCAGATGATATCTTTCATTAATCCCCCATACATAGGGGAGCATTTTCATGAATGTTAAATTACTTTAACAAACTATGAATTAATTATGATTTAATGTTCTCGCCCCGTTTATTAATGACAACAACATTCATCGAGCACAAGTTAACATTCATGAAGGAATGCAAACTCAATTACTGTACGTTTGAAATCAATCATTCTTTTGTCATGCGTACGTAATTGTCCTCTCTTTTACTGTATCGTTGCTGTCGGGCAGAAACCTTTTATCTCCATATTTCAACGTTTTTCCGTAAACTAATGCCCTACTTTGTCATGCTACAGTGTCCCACAAAAGTAGCAAGAATAGCAGATCTACAAGATCACAACATGTTGCCTTATTGTGAGCTTGTAGATCAGCTATTCTTGCTATTTCTAAATTTGAATCCTAATTCTAACAGTATTTTATATACCGTAGAGTAGAAATACGGTATATAAAACATTTAACGCTATTTTTATGTTTATTTCAAGCCATGGTGCCTGTAGGTGATTTGACGAAAATATCTTTGTTGGTTTTCTATTTTGCCTTATATGGTACTTTTGGGGCAGCACATTTATGTTAATTAATGTCAAACTGTGTTGATTAAAGGGCCATGGCTGCCTTCTGAACAAAATACATGGATGTGGTATTAGTTACCACTCCATTTAACACACACACACACACACACACACACACACACACACACACACACACACACACACACACACACACACACACACACACACACACACACACACACACTGACCTTCCTCCTCCTCATAGCGAAGATGAGAGATGCCATGTCCTCGGTCTCCATGGTCCATCCTGGTAAAAGGGAGATGAAGATCAAACAGTGTTATTTTAACCCATTAAGACCTGAGGCCGATTCTACAAATGCCTTCTAAATCAGTAGTTCTCAAACTGCTTCGTGCCAAGGACCCCCAAATTGATATATATTCGGACCCCCATCTGAAAATGTTTTGTTTGTACATTTCAAAATTATTCAACATTTTGCAAACACTTTCAAAAATATTCAAAAATAGCAGATGTACAAGCTTGCAGAGAGCTTGTATATCTGCTATTTTTGAATAGCCAACAGTAGTGTTTGATATCCAGAATCTTAACATTCAAACACACGGAAACAGGACTGCCTTTTAATATCTTTACTTGTGTCCTTTCCATAATCATCCAACAGCTGTGTGCATTTAGTCACATACAATTGTCTTCATCACATACACCTGTGTCTTACATCCTGGTACTCGCTCTCCAAATACAATGAGTGGCACTGGACACTACACCAACGCAATGGGTTAAAGATCCTTTATGATTACAAATACGGCTGTGTGTGGGCATCTGCAAGAGAAACACTTACTTTACACACTGTACACAAGTAAAATCCTATCCACAAGTTTCCTAGGGCATTGTGGGCATCACTTCCTGTCGATTTGATCAGGTATCAGGGATCAAATCGACAGGAAGTGATGCCCACAATGCCCTAGGAAACTTGTGGATAAGATGATCTACTGTACAAGCGCACAACGTGTTGCATCGCCACGCGTTGTTGAGCTTGTAGATTGCCATACGACACGTGTCGTACGTCAAACTATAAATCAGGCTTCGGTCAGTCGGTATCGTTGTTCTATATTTGTGCTTTGAGAGGGCAGAACCAGTTCCATCATCATCATCACCCCACGGCTCCTGTTCGCTGACCTCCTTGTTAGGTTACAGAGCAGCATGGTACCAGATCAATGGGGAAATAATTAAAAGGACGCCCACGTCAATGGAAATGCGCATAATTAAAGCGTACACGCTGGTAACTTACAGCACGTGTACCAATTTACCAATGTCCTGTTCCTATGATAGCTAACGGGGTATGCGGAGTAGCCTACAGTGGCGTTACATGTAATCAGATTACAATAACCTGGAGCAATACGATATATTTTAAATGTATTTTTGTGTTTTTTTGTGCATCACGTTGAGTTTCCATGTGTATGAAATGGGGAGTACGAATGAGTTTATCACATGAAGTGGGTTGTATTTGAAAAATGGCATCATTACTTGCTATGGTGGAAAATAAGGCAGAGTTGTCACATTTGACTTTTGAAATATGAGAACATGCCCTCCAGGATTTGGAAAATAATGTGTGTGATGGAAAATTGGACCGTGTGATTGCCAAAAAACTAATTTCAAACATAAGAAAAACTCAGCAACTTTAAATAGATATTTTGAAATAAATTCACTAGGGCATTTGGAGGAGATTTAATTAGAAACTAACTGAGTGCAATCGATTAATCTGTAATAAGATCAAGGAGACCAAACAGAAGAAAACAAAAGGAAAAAGGTCACCTGCTCACATCAGAAGCAAAGTGTCCAATGGCCTGACAAGTCCTAGAAAAAACATACATCCTTGCTCAGTAACTTGATATGTTTGATAAGCCTGATATATCCTTCATCGTACGGCAATGCTTTCTGTTGAAAATAGATCTACATGTAGATCTGCTATTTACAGCATGCACCAAATTGAGCATTATAGTGGTTATACTGCAACATCAACAATTTACGTAGGCTAGGGTATTGTATTGTATTCTGTATGGCTAGGCCTACTTGGCATTGATGAAGACAGATTATATTTCAACCTACTGTGTTTTAGTGCTGTTATATAGTACTGTTTTTGAGTATACCATTCCAAAAACTTTTCAGAGCAAAGACATTTCTCATGAGTGATATCCAACTTTTGAGCAAGGAGCCACTTAGTGTTGTCCGAGCCTTTTACAGTATGAGATCAGACCAAATTGAGCACACTGTAAAACCACTTGCAAAAGGACTTCATCCCAAACACACACGCACGCACGCACGCACGCACGCACGCACACACACACGAAAAAAGACACACAATCAAAATCTTGCTACATAAAGCACAACTTCAACAACGATCCAGATTGAGTTTCATGCCTCAGGGATCACTTTCACTGTCAGTGAAACTGTATATTTGTTGCTGTCGGGTGGAAACTTGGTATGTCCAAAAGAAAACCGTTCCTTTTTTCATATTATTCTAAAAACATTTTAAAATAGTGAAAATAGCGGATCTACAAGCTCACAGCGCATCACATCCCTTGCAGATATTCTATTTTCGCTACTTTTGTGCGTCACTCTTGTGTGATAAAGTAGGGCATTCATTATAACAAAAAGCTACAAGGTTTCTGTCTGACAGCACTGATTTGGTGCATGAGTGATATAGTATAAATGAAATACAGTATATGGGTGGTAAGGCAATTGGTACAGTCCTGTTGAGCTGCCTGCGATCTCTAAAAGACACATTTTAATTGCGTTAAAAAAAGGACTGAGCTGCCGGTTATGACAGCTGGCAGCATTTGCTTCCTGTCTGTGTAATTAATGCTGTCACATCAGTGCCCTTCACACCCACTGGGCAGCATGCAGCAGATCAATAGGCTTGACACACTTGGCCATACTGACGCATATCGTCAGTATGTGGAAACCTGATGGGCCCTATTTTCGGCCGAAGTTCCTATAGCCACTATTTGGGGATTTAGCATGGCGCAAGGGGCGTTCCCGTGCAAAAGTTGCTATCTTCGGACACCAGCCTTATCCCTAAAACACCTGCGCTATACCGTTACATTATGCATAGGTGTGGTTTGGGCGTTACAATAATAAAACAAATCAACGTGCCAGATGCCATTGCCTTTAAAAGATGACTGCGCAAGCCATTATCCCCAATGCAATCTTACGCTCTCTCCCTCTCTGCCCATGGAATAGCGAACTTTAAATTACAGCAATCTGCTTGTGTTCTGGATCAAATAAACGAAATGGTCTGGTGTGCTTATAGTAAACGCAGATCAAACGACATTGTATTAGTCTTTGATAAGCTTAACTGGCAACTGCTGATAAAAACACAACTTATTGGCACAAGGAATTAACAGTCACACTTATGTGGATCACAGCAAAATTGTAATGACAATCACTTTCACAATCACTTAAGTGAACTCTGCGGCTGCACTTAGGCGTCGATAACGTTGGACACCATACACCCTTGTGCGTAATTCACGGGTATAGCGGGTAGTGCAAACGGGTAAGGCACTGGCAAAGATAGGGCCCCATATGTCCAAAATCTGCTACTTTGATGCTTTTGTGTGACGCTGTAGTATGTTCAAGTAGGGCGTTAATTGACGAAAAAACAAAAAGTTAAAATATGGAGATAAGAGGTTTCTGCCCGCCTGCATCGATATGCATTATGCACTAACACACACACACACACACACACACACACACACACACCCCCCACAACACAACCTACAAATGCTACACACAGTGCTCATGTTCACTCCCACACACCTACACACAAATGCATTTTGCATGCAACACCTGCATTTGCACAGTAACACCGGTCAGGCACACAGTTCATGCCAGTGCATGCACACATTATCATAATAAGCCTGCGGTGCACATTCTCTTCACATCATACATGAATTTACACTTTACAAACACACACGCACGCACGCGCGCGCACGCACGCACGCACACACACACACACACACACACAGACACAGACACAGACACAGACACACAGACACACACACACACACACACACACACACACACACACACACACACACACACACACACACACAGTTTCATACATCATGCATTGAAACCCTTCTACATCAGTGGTCCAATCTCACACAATGATCTGTCACTCTCTGTGTGCATGATGGATACACATATTCGCAGAGACAAAATGAAAGACTTCAACAATAATGCATCCATCTTCAGGCAGCACCTCTTTCTTGCACTCCAAAACAGCATTTGAACCTTTCCCATACTAAACGAGGCCTCAAACCTTAAAGTGGCACTCATGTATCTCTGTGTGTGTGTGCGTGTGTGTGTGTGTGTGTGTGTGTGTGTGTGTGTGTGTGTGTGTGTGTGTGTGTGTGTGTGTGTGTGTGCGCGCGCGCGCGCGTGCGTGCGTGTGTGTGTGTGTGCGTGTGCGCGTGTGTGTGGGCATGGTCTTACAGCTATTACAATAAATTGTGCTCTTTTGTGTTTCATTAACTTTAAATAAATCTGAGAATTCACTTTCTCTGAGAAGTGCCACAGAATCACTGAAAATGTGTTTATCATGAAGGAAAAGTTATGTAACATAACATCTATTGAACAAGCGGCATCAGGTGAAGTCAGATGTTAATAGATTTTAATAATAGTTATTTAGGGTTAGGGTTAGTTAATTTCATTCATTAGTTTTTATTCTAATAGTTCGTGTTCATTAATCAGTTGTGTTTTAGTGAAATAATTCTGTTCTTACATGCCGACTAAATTCCACACAATATATTGAACTAGTATTCTTATTCCTACCACAGAAAGAAAACTTATGTTTAGCTTTTGCTGACAAACAAAACCTTCATGCATGCTCAAACAATTTAACTTGGATTTGCTTCAAAGCTAAGAACTTGCTCGTAGGGAAAAACTTTTTAAGCTGAGGCCCAGGAGTTCCAAAAATACTCATGTACTTTGACACATCTACCTGTGACACAAATCGCTGATAACACTTCTGTCATTTCTAAATCTTGAATGACTTCACCTGAGACCACCATGACAAATTTTAGAAGCATCTCAAGCACAGCAAAGCATAACAGAGTAGAAACAAAGAGCAAACAAAAACAAACAACATCATTGAAAACAAAATGTAGAGCAATAGGAACCTACCTGAATGAGTTTTCTGTTGAAATAAGTAAAAGGAGAAAGGTCCTGTGCTACTCAGTGGGCAGCATCAATGAAAACATGCCAGTGTAGTTGTAATGAACTATCGACTGAACCCACTTCAGCATATAGTAATATCTCTCTCTCTCTCTCTCTCACCCTTACTTTCTCTGCGTCTCTCTCTCTGTGTAACTGGTTCAATAATGAGCGAACTAGGACTCCAGGCAGGAAGTGGTTTGAGAATAGGTTGAGTACAGCCAATAGAGAAGCTCTCTATATGCCCACAGGTCGATATAGTTATGGAAAAAGTAATAAAGCATATAGGAAGTTTAAACATACTAGCCTAGGACGATTGCCCTGGAATACACTTGTGGATGAAAAATTGATTTTTAAATGAAACGATGAAGGGTTATGGATCTCTGAATCAACTCAGCCACAAATGCTGTTTATATTCTGTTTGTATTACAATACATGCCATAAAACACCAGGTTATCTAGCTGAATATGATAGGAGAATAACTTTTTGTTGGATATCCATAGTCCTGTAATGGAAAAACTAAATACAATCTATAAATGGTTTAGATATGAATGTAGAGCCATTTTGTAGTGAACTTACCCATTCATGCATGTAGAAGTGTGGGATTCATTTGTACACCGCAACAGTAGCACTATTGATCTTTTGTGCTGGGCAGAGTAGTTTTATTCTGTTGTAAGCTGAAGCATTCAAGTCTGTTTTTATTTCAAAAGGAGAGGTCCACAACTAAAACAGCACAATGTCAGAATCAGACCTGGAATCTGAAATGTACAGTTTACTGGTTCTAGGAATACAGTATCCTATGTCCCATTTTGGTAACACTTTAGAATACCGGTATCTATTATTACTGTTACTTACCAGTTTGAGTGATCTATTAGCTATCCTATCTATATAAGGCATAGTTATAAATCCATAATCAATTAACGAACATTTAACAAGTCATTAACTAACAGTTTGTGAATGGTCTAGTTATGGTCTAGTTATGACAGATAGTTATTCTAAAGGGTCATCATTAGGGTATGCAAAAGTAATACCTGCTAATGAAAGTGATGGAAGGATGAATGATTTAATTTCCTGTGTGTGTGTGTGTGTGTGTGTGTGTGTGTGTGTGTGTGTGTGTGTGTGTGTGTGTGTGTGTGTGTGTGTGTGTGTGTGTGTGCGTGCGTGCGTGCGTGCGTGCGTGCGTGCGTGCGTGCGTGCGTGCGTGCGTGCGTGCGTGCGTGCGTGCGTGCGTGCGTGCGTGCGCGTGTGTGTGTGTGTGTGTGTGTGTGTGCGTGTGTGCGTGTGTGTTTTCAACAGAAGGTATACTGTGTGAGATGAATAACAAAACAGTGAGCCTGGTGCGAAAATGGTTTGGACTCAATTCACACTGTACCTGTGACCTTATCTTTCATCCACAGTGGGAGGGAGGGAGGGTCGGGGCTGCCAAACGTGGAATGGATTTACAACGGCATGCAGATTTCCCACCTTCTGAAAATGCTTAATAACGATGACAAGGATGTTAGAGAGCTGGCTCGATCCTCCCTGTTCCTGGACCTGGATCTACTACACCAACATCAACAACAACAACAACAACACTGGACTGGATTAAAACTCCAGGGGAAACTCGCATGTCTTCCCTTCACTGATCACTCTGTCTCACACTCACACTTGAAGCTTTTATGACCAAGGTCATTAAATACCAATCACTTCTACCTACCATCTCAGAGCTGGACTATAGGTGCAGACTATTTGTTTTTATATTTGGCAGCCTATAGGACATACCCACAGACAGATTGTTACAGGTTTCAACAACTTGGGATGCACAAAAAGGAGGCAAAAAGGCACACGCGCAAGTGTCCATGTAAGCTTGTGTGTGTGTGTGAACAAGGGGAATTACTCACATGCTCTGAAATTGGTGCCAAGGTGTTTTTTGTGATATTTCTTACAGTTAAAAACAATATTATAAACTTACTCTCGCCCTTACTCTCGCCCACAATTATGCTGATTTCTTTTTTAAAGAATAGTAGGTGATTCATTCCTTGGTTGAAAAAGGAAAAGTGTTGAACACAAACTGGATAACAGAAATGGGAGAACTGAATAACACATTTCAGCCAAAGAAAAAAGTGGACAGTGTTTCAGTAATAACCAACTGTATGCAGCGTTTTATATACCTAATTATAGCGACAAGAAAAGTACATACAATGTTAGGAGAGGCTGACACGGGCCCTTCAAGATAACATATGGTTCATGGATATCACTGTTTTAATGAGTGTCCACTGTATTTTGCTACAGGGCCAGGATTAAAGCCAGAGCCACTGTTACCATCATTAAAAGCAACCGGCGCACACAGCAAGTACCTTTTAGTCTGGTTCCTTATGCTTAGATTTACAATGTTGTCGGATTTTTTTGAAGATTTGCAAAACTATACATTTTTGGAAAGGTTATTGTCTAAGCCTAAGGAATCAGAAAATCAATGTTTGCATTTGCCCAGATGTGTATATGGCGGCCATATTGGCAATTACAAAATGGCCACCCCAAAATGTACGTTTTTTAATATCTCGGCCTCTAAATAAGCTGGAACATTGATTTTAACTCCTAAACCTACATTTTCAGTGTTGAGGAATCCAATGGTGGTAATTATAAAGCTACAAAACTTTACAATATTAACCCTTAGATGCATGACTGAGTCCAAAATGACCAGATGTGGTTGTTTTCTTGCAATATCTTTGTAATTAAAAAACATTTATCAATTCATATTGAAGATTTGCAAAACTATACATTTTTGGAAAGGTTATTGTCTAAGAAATCATAAAATCAATGTTTGCATTTGCCCAGATGTCTGTGGCCATATTGGAATTGACAAAATGGCCGCTGTAAAATGTATGTCTTGTAATATCTTGGCTTCTAAATAAGATGGAACATTGTTTTTAATGGCTAAACCTACATTTTCAGGGTCAAGGAATCCAATGGTGCAAGTTATCATTTCATTTTTTGTATCATCCCATTGACATAATCCATCATATGGGTAAAAACAGCACAGCCCAGGCAGTCAGTCAGATACTAACTCAGTGTTCTTTTTATTTCTTTTAACTGTGAACTTTGGATGTTTGTGTAACCATCTTAAACATCATGACATGTGTAATCTTAGACAGTCTATGCATCATCATAATCATCATCATCATCATCATCATCATCATCACTTTCGTGCGTCACAGCTTGGGAATCGTCATCGTTCTGACACTGGCTGCTGCAATGACACATTTCAGTATAGGCTAAGTCCTTAGCTTTGCAGGAACATCTGCCAGAAGAACAGTCAGATTTACACTTGCATTGAACCATCTCAAGGATGGCCTTTTGGGCTGGGAGGACCTCTGTGGTCGTTGGTTTCAGCATGCCATCCAAGTGTTTGAAGTACCCATTTTGCAGGGGATGCAACTGTGGATCCTGCATATTAATGGCTGCTTGTGCCCATGCCCTTGTTTGGACATGGATTCTCAAGATGTGCTGCTTCAGAGCTCCAGGTGTTGGAGGGAGCTTGTCACTTTCTGCCCTGTGTTTGCAGAACAGATGCCATCGCAGTTCAGGGATTGTCTTGATGTTGATACCCTTGGGTGAGTAAGCTGTAAGGACTCCAGTGTTGACAGCATTCCTTCCATCACTTCTGCTTCATCCAAAAGCATCTGTAGAGCATTGATAACATCTTCATCCGTTTTGAGGTAGACCTGCAGCCAGGTTGCCTTGCCTACCATCAAACACATCCCGATGAGCAGGTTCCTCTCCCATGACAAGACGAAGGCTGATCTGACTGACTATCTTGATACCAAAACACTAGAGTACAACAGGGGATCCTCCAAGCTGATCATCACGTCTGCTTCTAGATACACCAGGAGCAACAAAGACCTGGTCTTTGAAGAAAATAACCACGAAGAAGCAGACACACTGCTGATCCACCAGGCTGTGCTGGCTTCACAGCGAAACCCACCTGATGCACCGTTGGTATTTTTCTCCCCAGATACGGACGTTTTAGTGCTAGTCACAGCAAACTATGACCTCCTGCTGATGAACACGTCCATTTCTATGGCCTCTGGTGTTGTGCAGATTGAAGATTGTGGCGAGCTCTAGGTAAAGAAAGAGCAAAGGCTTTGCCAGCCTTCCATGCATTCACTGGGGCCGACAACACAGGGAGGTTCTCCCGTATAAGCAAGGCAACCTGGCTGCAGGTCTACCTCAAAACGGATGGCGATATTATCAAAGCTCTGCAGATGCTTTTGGATGAAGCAGAAGTGACAGAAGGAATGCTGTCAACACTGGAGTCCTTTGTATGTGCAGCTTACTCACCCAAGGGTATCAGCATCAAGACAATCCCTGAACTGCGATGGCATCTGTTCTGCAAGCACAGGGCAGAAAGTGACAAGCTCCCTCCAACACCTGGAGCTCTGAAACAGCACATTTTGAGAGTCCATGTCCAAACAAGGGCATGGGCACAAGCAGCCATTGCTCTGCAGGATCCACAGCTGGATCCCCTGCAAAATGGGTACTTCAAACACTCGGGTGGCATGCTGAAACCAACGACCACAGAGGTCCTCCCAGCTCCAAAGGCCATCCTTGAGATGGTTCAATGCAAGTGCAAATCAGACTGTTCTTCTGGCAGATGTTCCTGCAAAGCTAAGGACTTAGCCTGTACTGAAATGTGTCAGTGCAGCAGCCAGTGCCAGAACGATGATGATTCCCAAGCTGTGATGCACGAAAGTGATGATGATGATGATGATGATGATGATGATGATGATGATGATGATGGATAGAGACTGTCTAAGATTACCCATGTCATGATGTTTAAGATGGTTACACAAACATCCAAAGTTCACAGTTAAAATAAATAAAAAGAACACTGAGTTAGTATCTGACTGACTGCCTGGGCTGTGCTATTTTTACCCATATGATGGATTATGTCAATGGGATGTTACAAAAAATGAAATGATAACTTGCACCATTGGATTCCTTGACCCTGAAAATGTAGGTTTAGCCATTAAAAACAATGTTCCATCTTATTTAGAAGCCAAGATATTACAAAACATACATTTTACGGCGGCCATTTTGTCAATTCCAATATGGCCACAGACATCTGGGCAAATGCAAACATTGATTTTATGATTCCTTAGACAATAACCTTTCCAAAAATGTATAGTTTTGCAAATCTTCAAAAAAATCCGACAAAATTACATAGTGAACCAGACTATTTCTTGCTTTTTGAAATGATAGCAGATCTGAGCATAGAGATTAATGTGTCACTCCTCGCCCCTCCACATGGTGTCCTTAATGACCACTGAATGACCGCTGTCATCCACTCCCTCCATTCCCTGTGCATAATGCATCTCATTAGAGGAGTCAGAACACAGGAACAGATTGCAGTAGACATGTAGGGAAATGATGATGACTTTACAGCTCATACTGTAATAGGACAGTGGTTCTCAATGTTTTCCGGATCAGGGTCCCACTTGATAATCTTGAAAGCCTTCTCAGCCCACCCGTCTCATCACTTATAATATATATATATTATATATATATTATATATAATATATTATATATAATTATAATATATTATATATAATATATTAAGTGGTCAGATGGGTGGGCCGCAGTGCATTTTAAGAGCATGTTTATTTTTAATGATCAATCAATCGATTGTGTTCCGGCTTGGATCAATGGAGCGAAAGTAGTATACTTTAAGTCCTATTTATCGGTATCACAATTAAAACTCATTTTTCAAGAAAATAAATTGTATTTTTTTTACATTATTACTTTTTTTATATTAATGTTAAATTGTCATAAAAATCTTAGTGCTTTGCCAATTATTTGGGGGCCCAGTTGCAATACCCTCGGCCCACAGGTTGAGAACCACTGTAATAGGACACTATTGTATTACTGTGTGTGCATTGACGTAAGTAACTATAACCATGCCTTTATGCATAGTATCTATCCTCCTTAAAGCCACACTCACGTCGCATTCCAGAACATACACTCTATTCATTTGCATTTTTATCGGGGAGGCCAAAACACAAAGTCAGATTAACTGTCATTCATAAAACGTGATTATGGAGGTATCATGGACAATTTAGTTATAATGCCAATTTACATTTAAAGTATTTTCCATCCCGTATAGTGTATATCCATCCATAGACATACTGAACCAACAGCCGTTCAGATATCATCCATCAGCTGTTGCTATTCAGTTTATGGCTTCTTCATTATAAAACTGTCCTGTAATCACAAAGGACAAGTGCCACAATGCAGTAAATCAGCTGGGGAGTTGTAACATAAAAATATTACATACATAACCTATATATATGCTGTACATACAAAGAATACTAAAATTAAATACAAATACATAAAGCAGTAAACAAAAAAGCAGTTAGCAGTAACTAAAGAGTAATAGTAGAGAGGTGCGCTCAGTGGAACGCATATCTCCGCCAGGCCAGGTGGAACTCCATCTCCATCCATCTATGACATATTATTGATGATGCATGAGTCCATATCTGGGTCTGATCCGTCTCACTTTGACTTCCATTATAAAATGAAAGTAAAATATACAAAATTATGTGAAAAATAAAATGTGTAAGGTACCTCCTTGGCCTACTGGCAAGCATGCACAAGAATTTGGCCGAAATCGGTCCAGCAGCGGTTTTCAAGATTAGCCCCGGACAGACAAACTTAGCATAGCACACGACAGACAAACAAACAGACTAAAAGACATTTCCCCCGGCCTGGCGGAGATAATAAACAATTAGATACTGTACATACCATGAAACAGAGTGTGTCAAAATTGTGCAAAAAGTGAATGAATAACAAACGTTCTCTGCTGTTACATTTAAAACAATTCAAGTTCCTGCTTCTTCTCACAATGCAGTCAAAATTCAAAGAGGAAGAACAAAGATAATGTAGTTGGACTATTCAAAATTAATCAGCTGAGACTGCAAATAGTAATTGTGAGGCAGAGGCGTCAAAACAATGTTTTAAATGTACTTCATCATAAAGTTACAGTAATGAGGGGCCCTTGTGCAACCACCCAGTTGTCTTGGTGCTTTGAGGCCCCTCAAGAACCCAAGAAATAGACATAGCAATGGGTAAAGAGGAGTATCTGAACTGTCCTCAACTCACCACAGCCCTGGAAGCAGTCACTGTGAAATTGACTCCAGATTGCTTGGCCAGAATTCCACCTGTAAGTCAAAACTAACTGAGATGGGTAATTTAATCAAGGGGATCCTATATAAAAATTGCCTAGAGGGTGGTTAGGCGGGTGGGTGGGTAGGCGGACGGGCGGGCGGGTGGGTGGACGGACGGACGTCACAAACATAACATGCAGACCTGCGAGGCACACCGTTGCTCCGATCCGCACCAGATTTGGCACCAAAACTGCTCAGGGGTCTGCCATCAGAATAGCCAGACCAGGGGCCCTGTGTGGCCCCCAGGGGCTCCGCCTGAAAAGGTGGGTTTTGAGGGAGGCTTTGAACAGGGCAAGGGTGGGGGCGGATTTCATGTG
This sequence comes from Gymnoscopelus braueri, assembly GCF_963280865.1. Lineage (NCBI taxonomy): Eukaryota > Metazoa > Chordata > Actinopteri > Myctophiformes > Myctophidae > Gymnoscopelus > Gymnoscopelus braueri. Next base: position 34,477,706 of record NC_137608.1, read on the forward strand.
AGGTGGGAGTGAGTTTCAAAGGGAGGGGGCTACTTAATGAACACAAGTGTACATTTAATTGCATTTTCAGTCCACAGCATTCCACAAAAACTATGTGTTCGAGCAGCATGTGGAATTTTGGCAGATAGCCTATAGGCTACAGTATAAAAACGATCTGGATACTAGATCCATATACTGTACCAGATGTAAAGGTGGCCATAGTTTAACTGCTAAAGCAAAAAGCATTAACTCTGTATTTAGTTATGTCTTTTGATAATTGTATTATTTGTGGCTAAACTGTGTATCCTGAATCTCTCATATCTGCCGATTCCATGTGTAGCCCCCACAGTCATAGTAGCCAGAACCGGCGTGCAAAAGACCTGTCAATCGGGCTCAGCCATAATGGCATGACTGGTAACACGTCGGACTGGCGAGTGGGAGCCTCGGGTTCAATCCCAGCTCACTGCACTTCACTACAATCTGGCGTAGTCGGCAGGACGAGGAGCGTAATATCCTTGCGTGAGGAACATGAGGGACGTCGTGCACGGTGCTCCGCGGCGTGAAGTGCGAAGCGCGAGGACGCGCTCCAAAGATCAGGGGGGTGATTGTAGCCCCCACAGTCATAGTAGCCAGAATCGGCGTGCAAAAGACCTGCCAATCGGGCTCAGCCCTATTGGCATGACTGGTAACACGTCGGACTGGCGAGTGGGAGCCTCGGGTTCAATCCCAGCTCACTGCACTTCACTACACATGCATACTGGTTAGGAGACGGTAAACCACAAGGGCTTCCTCATATGGAAACTGAGACCCAATTAAATATACATTGCACCGTCCAACCTCAATCTATACACTCCTACAGCATCTGATATTGGTTGTGTGCCTCCAAATCCCTGAGCCTATACATCAAGAGATGAGTGGCTGCCTGATAATGTATACTTGGGAGAGATGACTTGGTGTGTATTGGATGTGCTGGGTGCTGGGAGACGGGGGGGTACACTGGGCTGCAGAGTGGTAGCTACAGGCTGCTGACTGCTCCTTTGATCATAATGAAAGCATTCATGTCATTATTAATATAGTCACGCCTTGTTTGGATGGATGTGTGCATACAGCACATCATGCACTCAATCCTCTGGGTGACATATTGGCGGCGGAAATCATCTGCTCGTCGTAATTATTCCACCTGACTTTTGATTAACCCCTTCAATCCGGGAACGCATATCTGTGTCATTTTTGATTTTTAGCTATAACCATTATTTTATACTTTGGCTATAAAAGAATAGCAGATATACAAGCTCATGAGCTTGTAGATCTGCTATTTTTTTGAGAAATGGTGAAAATGTGCGCAAAGCTTTGAATATATATTTTTTAAAGCGCACATTTGTAACTCAAATCTTTGCTTCTGGGGGGGATCCCTGGAACAAAATATCTTGAGGTGGGGGGTCCGCATCCAAATACATATCATTTTGGGGGGTCCTTGACATGAAAAAGTTTGAGCACCACTGATATAGCAACATGTTTTTCAGAAACCAGTTTGGATTTAGAAGACATTTGTAGATTCCGTTCCTGGATTGAATGGGTTAAGGTCATAACGTGGTTAGAGAAACATAGAGGTGAGAGAGAGAGAGAGAGAGAGAGAGAGAGATGCAATAGGGGCTCAAACTGTATGTGCATTCATGTTCGGTTTGCGGGTGTGAATTAATGCAGGTTAGTGTTTGATTGAAAGTGCTGGCAAGAAAGGCATTGTGTGTGGAAGAGAGGTCTATAAGAGCGAGGAAAATGGAGTGAAGGCCTTAATTCACAAATTAAGAACAATTTCTTGGTCACACTTCAACAAATTCAGCACTTCAACAGAATGGGGGATCAAGCACTTTCATAAAAATGAAAGTGCCATTTTAGTTAATAATAATAATCTGTTCTCACACCAATACAAGCTGAACTGTGTACTTTAACCAATAGTAAATGTCCTCTACATGGGCCTGGAAAGGACACAAAATATATTTAGTTGAGAACCAATGGTTGTCATTGGGTCTCAACTGTGGACATCATTTTCCATTTGTACGAGCAGTTAATTGTATTAATCTGCCCTACTAAATTAGTAACTAACTAGACAGCTAGAAAAAAAAACCTGGACCAGAGTTAAGAACCACTGTTTTAGATACCAAGACAGGTTGTCACACAATTAGTAGACAAAGTCAGCTTTATTTACGAGGACAGTAGTGTCAATACAAGGCGGAAGGAGCTAGGGGAAAGCTCAAACAGTGCATGAACTCACATACAAAAAAAAAGAGAGATCCCATTGTAGCGTTCCGATTCAATTGGTAGTGTTTGATTTTCCCTTTCATTCTTTAAAAGCTGTAAAGAATATAAGGTTTAATAAAAAAAAAAAAAAACGATTCATAGACAACCCCTTTCATGAGGGCTTAATTTCTTTTGTCTCCATCCTATTAATTCATATATAGTACAAAACATGCATCCCATGTTATTCCAGAAGAGCCAGTCTTACAATGTACACTGATTGTACAAAATCCAACTGGAGATCATAGTTTAAAAGAACAAAAACATTATACATACACATCCTTCACAGACGCTGCACGCTAAGACGTATTTGGCTATTCCTATTATCTCAGACATGGAAAAACCTAATTTCAAGCTACAACATGTTTTATACACCAAATATTACCGTCTGATTACAGGGCCATTTTCACAACAGCCTGAGGTAAGCTTTTAGCATGTGAGACATAGCTCAGATTCAAATGCTAAAAAATTATAATGATATCTAGAATGTGATGAAATAACAAAAATGATGATAATTCCTCAATTTAATGGTCAAAAAAAGAGACAGAATATTACAGTACTTAAAAAATATTTTTTTAAAGCCACTGTTGCTTGATCTCCACAATTGCGTTGTAAACAAGAGAAAATGACCAATAATGCCTCAATCAAAAGTGCCAGAAAATTACTTGAAATGTTTTTTTTTTTAAAGCCACTGTTGCATCATCTTCTTCACAATTGTGTTGTAAACAAGAGAGGATCACCAATAATGCCTCAATCAAAAGTGCCAATTTACTTGTGATCCCTTTAAATTAGAATGAATTCTTCTGATCCCATGATTGACAGGCTCAGTCATTATTAAGTAGTAGTGCAACATGACTCCTTCCACAAATGCAACAATTAACAACAATAAAACCAAACTAAAACCAAGGAAAATGAAAAGAACATTCAATGTTCCCTTTTCTGCTTCCGGCCAATGTCTATCTCGTCAAGACCTGTGGCTGATCTGGATTCCTGCAGCTCTCGCAGCTGGGCATGTGTTTTTGGCTTTGTCTTTTTCAGTTTCCGCAGGTGGACATCAATTGGATCCAGCTCAGGTTCTGTGACGGGGAGAGGCAGGTAGCCTCCGTCCCGGGGCAGGCACATGCACCAGCCAGCACCGGCCAGGTCCAACTCGCTGTACTCGAAGCCAGCCCTCTTGAGCAACTTGAAGTCCACCATGTCGATCGATTGGCTCATGTCCACCAGGAGGTTCCAGAAAACACAGCTCAGAATGATGCCCAGCAGCTGGAGAAGATGGGAGGTCTCATTTTAGACTTTGTAAATGTTTGTTTTTTTGATAGAGCTACCCTAAGAAATTATTATGAAAAAGGTTCAACATACTCCAGAAAAGAATCGCAGTAACCCACCGACTTTGATGTTCAAGACTTTTTCATGAATCTTAACTTTGGTTTGCATTGTCTTGAGCAAAGATTGAGGCTCCTAAATGAGGCAAATAACAACCAAGCCATTGGAGTTTCAGGCTCAAATAAACAAAAAAATATTTTCCATGCTTATGTATTAGTTTTTGAAGTTTACAGAACACATCGCTTAGCATGAATGTGAGATGACACCCACAGTAATATCCAATTAATCTAACTCAGAGCGTGTAAAGATAATATAAACACTATACCTTAATACACATCAATTTGACGCTACCAGGCTTGTGGAACAGCCTACAGATCTATGACTCAGAGATCTTGTCGTTGTAAAAGTAATTAGCTCTGATACGTCAAATGCACTAGAAATGTGCTGGTAAGGTAGAAACATTTGCTGTATAGGAATGCAAGGAAGGAAAAAGAAAAATTGTTATGCGTCTAAAATGGTTTGCATGTAAAGTGGGTGGATTCCAGTTAAAATGACCACCCTGGTGGAAAAGCTGCGATGTAGGCTCTCTTGTAATATTTTGAACACTTCAACAGACTAAGATGGAGCAGTTTGGATTGAGACATGAGGAGTGAGGAGTGCAGTCAATAACCCCTGTCGTTTATTCCAATTCTACCACCTTTTTCCCTCCAAAAAGGAGCAAAAAGAGCGCAGGGCTGACAATTCATAATGGTGCTTTCACACTGGCAACTACAAAGATACAGGCTACCATTCTTTTTCAATGGAAGCCAGCGACATGAAGTTACAAAAATACATCCAATGTTTGTAGCTGCTACAAAAGCTACAACAGTTTCAACTTCGGATACAAAAATGCTGTGTAGCTTTGTGTCTTTGTATCTGCCAGTGTGAACGCAGCATGAGATTCCAAATGGAGAAACTGTTTGCACCGCTTCTAACAACTTGACTGGCATTGGTGGATGAGTACCCTCCTGCGTTCCTAATCGTCTATTGCTGTAGGTGTTGTAGACTGGAAGAAAATAAAATGAAGTTTTCTGTAGGAGGGCTCGCTCTGAAGTCTGGCAATACTTCCATTTAACACTGGCAGACTGAGGGGTGCCGATGAATGTGTGATTAAGGCGTGTACCATATACTGTACTATATAGGTAGTAGGCTTTGATGCAGCCTAACAGCAAGTCCCAGGACCTGCATGTCTGCATGTCACTCCCCAACTCTTTCCCCGTTTCAAAATAAAGGCACAAAAGCCCCAAACATATATAAATAATTGGCAGAGAGTGGAGAGAATGAAAAAGCTGAAAAAGAAGGTGAGATACACCTTGGTAATGGGATAGACCTCTTCAAAGAGTATGGATTAAAACAAATAAGATTATTAAAAACTGGATTTAAAGAAGCATGTTTTGGAGAAATTTGAAAAGATACAACAGAGACCACATCACCCCAGTCCTCCATGACCTTCACTGGCTCCCAGTAAAACATAGAATAGATTTCAAAATACTCATCACCACCTACAAAGCCCTCAATAACCAGGCACCCCGCTACCTCTCTGACCTCCTCAAACGCCACGTCCCCTCCCCGCTCCCTCAGATCTGGCGACGCGAACCTCCTGGACTTCCCCATAAAAACAAACAAACGCACCTGGGGTGACAAGGCTTTTTCAGTTGCAGCCTCCACCCCTTGGAACCCACTCCCACCTCACATCAAAGCCGCCCTCAAAACCCACCTTTTTAGACTTGCTTTCCCTGCCTAACCCAAACCAAATCTCCCTTTCTTCCTCTTAGTCTTAGCTTGTTTTTAGCCTTTTAACGTTTTTCTTTTCTTTTGCTCCTAATAATTGTTTTTAAGCTGTTTTGTAAAGCGACTTTGGGTACTAGAAAAGCGCTATATAAGTCTAATGTATTATTATTAACTTAGATTTGATTTCCTTCCTGCTACAACATTAGAAAGGAAACTCCAGTAATGTTGCCAAAAAACCCCAGCCCAGGAGATGCCCACACATACATTTAACGAAGTGGCAGACCTATATTGTTGCTGGGAGGCTGTCAAAATGCAAATTCAATTTCAGAGAGAACTTTCTAAAGTTTAACAAGTTCAAATTATCAAGGGTGAATAATATGAAATGTGTTTGTTTGATTGGACAGACGGCTGGTGAGAGTGCATGCACGCACACTCGCACACATGCACACACGCACACGATTTCTGTTACCTGTGGCAACCCTACTGCACAGCAGAGTGCAATGGTAATTCCAATATTATCACCCATCCAGAGGTTGACAGCATGGATGCAGCCACGCACATGGATCAGTTCGTCCAGGGTCTCCCGCTGATGCTCCTGCACAGCCCAGAGCAGAGAACAAAAGGAAAAGTGTTCAATTTAATTTCATACTCGAATTCAACAATGCCCCATCATCGCCAGAAAATCTAAGTGGTTGAGGTTGAACTCTGAAAATATCAATATTACTCCAGCACGGCTGGTAACTGAAACAGACTATTCTGTCCCTTCTGATAGTTATAGTGGTTCAAGTACATGAAATGAGACTAACATGACTCATACTGTAAGTATTAAGTGTACAAAAATGGAACTGTACAGATTTCAAATAAGTAAGGCGTATCTTTTAAGCTTGTAAAAGTGATGCTGAACTTTGGTAGAACCATGTGTAGTATATACTGTGAAGCAGGGGTCTTCAAAATTTTTCAGGCCAAGGACCCCCTAGCTGAGAGACAGACGAAGCAGCCAGGGACCCCCACTACAAATTGTATAAAATTGAGTTTTTTTGCAGATTAAACCTTTTCATAGAGTTCATAGATGGCTTCATAGACTTAATTGTTTGACAGCAATGTCATTGTGTAGCATTGTGTTGGATTCATGTTAATGTGTATTTTCAGACAGTTAACCACTTAAACCCTCAATACTTAGAAAACTTGCACTTGGTCTGCTCTTTTTTCCCCTGCCGAAAATAGCCAATCTACAAGCTCACACCGCCTCGCAGCGCGAGCTTGTAGATCTACAATTTTCGGATAATGTTCCCTTCAGAATAGGGATGCTAGGGTTCAAGTGGTTAATGTAAAAAAAAAAGATCCTATCACAGAAAGATTTGGCTGGCCCCCCTGTAGTAACTCTGAGGACCCCCTGTTGAAGACCCCTGCTGTAAAGCATTCTGTGATGTTCTGTGGCATCATCTAAGATTAAATAAAATAAAAACTAATAGAGCCACCATGACAGTAGCATCACTACTACTGTACATGTTCAGGTTTGGATTTTTTTTTTTCACACATCAATGCAAGTCAATATTTTGTCCTGTATTGTACAGGAAATCCCTGTACAATGACTTCTCATCGAATCAGACTCAACTCTAGTACTAATCTAAACCTGGTTCACCAGGTAAATGCAATGAAATACCTGATAGAATAGAAAAGGCGCAGAAGATTGGGGATTCTAGAGTTTTGGGACATGCTGTAAAAAATAGCCACCAATCTATTAATCCGGGGATATTCAACTTGTGGCTTGCAGGCTAGACCCGGCCCGTAAAACCATTTCAAATGGCAATGTGCCCTCTATTCTGCAATATAATAATCTTTTTACCTGTACACCTGCCTATTAGATGTTGTCAATACCTCTGATCTCTTGCCTCAGTCGTTAGCTAGCTTAGTTTGTTAATATGTATTTGTTTTTGGTCGTTTTTGCGCAATATAGGTACTGTAGGAGAGTGTAGAGAGAGCCATGAAACTCTGGGCAGAGAGACATGTGAGAAATGGCAGGTGTCGTATGGCAGGTGTCGTAATCGGCACAACGTCATGTCTGTGATCTAAATTATGTATGTGCAAAGTGTTGATTTGGCACTGTAATAAAAATGCCATTGAACATTATTGAAAGCACAATTTTTACAATGTTTCGGTATTATCGTTTAAAATGCATTTCCTGCTGTTCCACAGTACCTAAAGCCAACCAGAAGACTAAAGTAGAAAGAGAAAAAATTACAGATTGACCTTTGCTTTTATGAAATATGAGCCCATTAGGGTTTTATGGAAGATGACAGCAGCATGTATACTAATTGCTAGTTTGACCAATTGAAATGCTCTAATGCTTGAAATTCTCCATAAATAAATTATTTCATCATGTCATGAGCAGGGGTCTGCCCTTGGCCTTGATGTAAAAGCAAATGGACTGAATCATGAAAAAGGAAAAAAAAGAAAAAAAGAAACAAGAACAAAAAGGTTGGCAGTCACTGCTTGGAGATATGCCCTTGTAAACTACAGGTAGTTTTGCAACAAATACAAACAATAATCTTGTAATTGAGTCATACTACCGTTTCATCAAGTGTCTTGTGGCCACACAGAGTGTTGATAACTTCTCCCACCTGCACAAAAGGTCAGAGAATTTAAATGTTAATGCAGGTAACATTTGCACATTTACACATACACACACATACAGAGGACCATGGGTGGGACAGTGAGATGTCCTGTGGGATCAGGTGTACCTGTCTGCTGCCACCCAGAGCATGACCTTGAACCTGTGAAACTGGCAGGAGAGCTGGCAGCTACGAACTGATAACCCAGGAAGACCTAGACAATGTTAAGTCTCTCTAACCTATTCTCATATCTCCAGGGTATGCGTTGAGGTATTGCGGGCGCGTGCGCGTGTCTTCAGCTCTCATTAATTCTCTAGCAGAGCTCCAATGCTCTCGTAACAGTGCTTTGTGAAGCGTGGAACAGCAGAGATAGCAAGCGGCAAGTATGGGTGTGCCGGTGGCAGCAAGGGACCATACATTTCATTTAGCCCTGTGATTTAAGGGGATGTGAAGAAATTCTCCAAAGCCCACGCCAATACCTGCGAATCGGGCAGTGGCATGGGCTTGTCTCACATAAGCTGGCTGGAGCTCTCCAATACAATCAATTAAATCCCTGTTGGTTGGACATAATGAAAGGTGCAGACAACACACGCAGTAGATAGCAATCTGTGTTTGGTTTTCAGATAGTAACTTGACGTCAGTAGTGAGGTCTATTGGAACAAAGCTCAATCAGATAGGTAATCAGAGATATTGGTGGTCTTACCACCCGAGTCAGAAATAAAATCCTAGATCTATTTTCCCCCTTTGTTTAGATTGCTTGTTATCAGGGTTTCCCACGGCTATCTATTGAGATGATTGAGGCATAACGCCTCACCTGAAATCCCAAGCACTTCACCGAATCAACACCAGATATGTGAGATGTATATATTACAGTTTTTCAATAAAATGGCACATTCAGAAATCCTTCTGAAAACAGGGAAATGGAGGTTGTAGCTAGCTACAGTAACCTGCAAACACTGTTTTTTCAGGCCACTTCTACTGTTGCACTTGCTGTTAAAAGGGTGATATTTTTCGGTTAAAACGAAAGGTTTTAAGGTTGTTAAAGCTCTACATTCTGATCGTAATCATGGCTATAAAGTGTTCAATCACGAGTCTCACTGTCTCTCCAGCTCTTTCATGAACAGAAAATACATTTGCAAGTTGTCCAATCAGAAGAGTACCCATGTATCAGCTTTATAATGTTCCAGTTCCAATTTTGTCTGCTCACGTCTTTGAGTCATCACTTCTAATTGCACTTGTTTATCCTGTATCCTGTATGACTTCTCTTTCCTGATTGAATAAAATTGGTATCCCTATCTGAACAAACACTATATGACAATGATTGCCATCAGAATATAGAGCTATTTAACACTTATTTTAACATAAAAATATTACTTATTGGTAAGTGATATTTACTTTAAGTTTAAAAAAAAACAGTACAAGCTAAGCAACACGATTGTAACTGTAAAATGCGTTCTGTATTCTAGTCTGTACAGCCCGACTGACTCTTATCCTGCCTTGGCCCACGTGGTTCCATTGCTGGCTAATTAACGCTTGCTAAATTAGTTACAGTGAAATGTACAGAGCTCAGTCACAGGAGGGGAATCTGGAGACACGTGTACCCAAAGAGAAAGGAAGGAAGCAGATGTAATTTGCTGACCGAGTTCACCCATTGTTTTGCTTCTCTTTCTCTCTCCATCCCTTACTGTTTGTAAATCCGTTTAAACTTGCATCAGGGAGTGTATAGCTACTGTGTGCTCTATGAATCCCTGCATATAGCCTAATGCAGTGTCTATCAACCCTGGCAAACGTCCCAATTTTGGGCCGGGGCTACTGCTGAGGTGTGCCGCGCCGTTTGAAGAAGGTTTGAAAGAATATAAAAAATAAAAGATTATTATTATTATTATTTTTTAATAATAATAATAATCTGTTGATGTCCCATCTTTTATTGTGTTATCAGCCCAACAAGTTCCACTACAATTCCATTTTCTGGGATTGCAAAAACAAATCTCACGTTTTTTGCGGTCCCTGTGACAAATCTCACGTTTTTTGCGGTCCCTGTGATTTGTGAAACAGTGTGAAAGGAGTCCTCCACACTAGTGCTTTGTTTCCTAAACAATTACCACAATATGTAGAATTATGATGTTTAGGTATTATCAGTCTAAACTTACTATGTTCTTGCTGTTCTACATACAGCCAACCAGATTGAGGCTTAACCTTTTGCTTTTATGAAATATCTGAGGCAATTTGGGTTTTATGGAAGATGTTTCTGAACATCAATTTACAATTTAAGTAACAGAACGTGTATTCTATAGCTTGCTATTTTAACCCAGTCTAATCCTCTTTAATCTTATAAAGAAGACTGAAATCAGGCATGATATTGTCCAAATATTGTCTCTCATCTCTTGCTTCTATGCTCTGTTTAGCAATTCCATTCATTCTCATTACATGGCCAAAACTATTCTCAAAATAATATTTTAGCATGAATAGAAACAAAGCTAGATCTGTCATTATATAAAGAAAATCGAATCATGTGGAACTCGGGATCAACATCGGAATGTCGTGGCTTCAATGTGGATCTCGGACATCATGTGGCCAGCCTGTGACATCAGTCATCTATGATGGCAGCTGTCTGACAAACGCATACATACTGTATGACTTTAAATTTGGTTAAGGTTTCTGCCCAACCAGAGCGCCATTGACTTCATTATAAAATTAATATAAAATATTTCCTACGTATAAAAAATATGTAAAATACATTAATGGAGGTACTTCCGTGGCCTACTGACTGTCTGATTGGTCCAGGGTTTTGAGAGATTAGCTCAGGACAGACAGACAGACTGACCCTCTTATAAAAATGAGTGCTGGTACTTTTTAAGACTCAGGAGGCCTTCTGTCTATAAGAAGGTAGGTATGTGTGTATAGTTAGGTATGTGTCCTTGTATGTGTATGTCTGCAACACATTTCTTGTGTATGCTGCCAGTATGCCTTTTTCCCCCTCAAGCTTATTTCATTATCGTCGTCACATGCGTTACATTTATATTGGTGACTTCTGTGGCACTGGTGAACCTCTGTCAAGGAAAATTCACTTTCCAAAAACGAATAACCAGGTCTCATTTTCTATAAATTAGAAACACTTAGCTTTGTTCGCATTTGTTCATGCTTAAACAATTTGATCATTGTTTGTACAGTGTGTGCATGTCATGGGTTTGGTTTAGGACTCACCTTGCGGCGAACGCAGCAGGTATATGGAACCCCACAGGCCAGAGGCCCGGTACCATTGCAGAAGTGGTACTGGTTTACCCCCCAGTCCTTATACTCATCTCCTCCACAACATGAAAACTGGGGGAGGTCAAATACAAACAAAAATACATTTGAACGTTCAAGTGTAGGCACCATCACCAAATGTACCTGGCAAAAGTGGTGACATATCTCTCAAATACCCATTAACTATATCATAATAAGTTTGTGATCATGAAAAGACATAGGCATGTTCGAAGTTTAAAAACTGAATTCCATTCTGTGTTAAAGCTTAAGAAAATTACAGATGTAATTGGTAGAACACATCTGAAGCTTGCTTAAATGGCTAACAACTTGGAGGTATAAGGAACAGTTTTGCGCCTTTTAACGCAACCATTTTACTAGTTTCTAGGCAGAAATCACATCGTATCAACACCTATCAAGGGCCATCACGATGCTCTGTTATAATTAAATATCTGGATTCCCCTGGGCACCGGAGCCCAAGCCGGCAACTACCACTGCTCACCCTTCCTCCCTCTCTATTACCTTCCAGTATTGGGAAACCCGACCTGAAAAACCCCATTACTGACCCCAATGTGATTCTATCTGCATAATAAAGTTCTTACTGACTCACTGACTGACTGAGCTGTTAGATGGTTTTTAATGCTTTAAAATGCACACTTGATAGATTGAGTCTTTTTACACTCATTACAGTCTTTTTTGCTTTCCCTTTAAGCTAGAGAACCAAAAAACCTGGGATATGCTCAAGTGCTTTAAAGAATCCTTTCAAGTGAGAAAAGTCACCACTACCGCAGCAGGTACATCTAAGCCTGAGGACACTCCTCCCTTCGGCCTCTTACACAGATTCAGGCCTGCATTCAGCGAATGCGCGTACCTCTCAATTCTGTCTGAAAATGGAGACTGAGGTTTGGTACTGCTGCTCCTGGGGAAGAGCAGCATTTAGGGCAAAGGTAAAGGACTTGGGGTCCAGGGAATGGAACAGTGGCAACACTCAATTAAACGGAATCTTCTGAAACCTAGGTGCCAAAAATCCAATCAATTGCCTACTTTGTCAAACCGACCCCAGGATAATAAGGGACAACTCTATCTCGATCACTACCACTGTGTTGCCTTGTTATTCCTCTTTGTTTTATTGGATTCCTCTTTGTGGAAAGTCTGGAAACCCTAGGCGGCATACCCCTGTGCCACTGAAAAGACAGAAACATGACTGGCTGCAACAACACATTTAAAAAGTGGTTGGATGATGTGACATGGAGAGGGAATGGGGAGACAGGGAAGCAGGGCTTGTTCATTTTAATGTAAATTAATGAAAAAAAAAAAATTGTGAGGCGTATTGAGTTTACTTTGTATAAAATGTAAATAAAATTGACTTAACTTCTGGGGAAATGTATCCAAAATATGCAATTCAAACTCAATGAAGGTCTGGTCGTGTCATGTGCACGCTAGCCTCGGAAACCCAGGCTTTTCTTTTTGTTACAAAAGAAAAAAAGCCTGGGGGAGCCATGCAGGAACGATGGTCTTGGACCTTGTTATCTCCTAACCAATCAGAGTGCAGAGGGGCGTCGCTCTAAATTTGGTGACGTCAGCGTGCTCCATGCACAGGCCGAGGGGGGGAGGGGAGGGGAGGCGGGGACATAGATTGGTGAAGCAATAGGAAGCCACGCACAAATCCGGGCGGCTGTGTTTGGGTCCGCCCTTCAAGACCATGGATTGAGCTCGTAGCCTCAGGCTATGTGCAGGCTGCTGGAATTGCATAGCCTGAAGTTGTGTGCTGTCAACTTCACATAGGAGTTTGATGTGGGATGATTTCGTCGAAGTAGATGAAATATGCAGTGTAAAATGTGTATATCACACGTCTACGTCCATGATGGTATATCACACAATGCGACGCATTGTGTGCTTAATCTGTTCTTTTCAGAGAGTGAGACAGCCATATACGAGTTAAGGCTTTATGGATTTGGTGTTAACTACTGTATGACGATGGAAAGAAATGCTGAAGTTATGACAATGTTCTTTAATGTGGTGCAATGCCACAGCTCACTGGCCAAACTTCAAAAATTGCTTTCTATTTTTGATAACAGTCACCTGCTGGTTTCCACCAAGATGTATGCAATTGAATATTATGAATGGCGCATAACAAACCTCATTAACTCAGCAAAAAAAAGAGCATGTGTATTAGGGAAGAACATCGTCATACTTTCTCTTGTACGTAATCCAAGATGTTTTTGAAGTCCAGGTCATCGTAGTAGTGCTTGATTCCCTCTCGTATGCTGTTCTGAAACAAGGCAGATGTCTACACACAGAGAGACAAGCAGGAGGCGCAGACAGACACACAGACAGACCAGGAGGATGAAAAACCAAGACAGAGATATAGAAAGACATGTAGTGAGTACTAACCATCTATCAGACTAACAGACTGTAGTGCCATTGACGCGTTAGACACGTCAACGAAACCAATGTCCTCGTGCATGAAGTGAAAGCACACAAGCTTAAAATCTATGGGAGCAGCTACAATGCATTCTAAGTGTGTAGGTCTGATAATTTGCAACTAAATGAATCATTATGCTCCGTTTCTTTTCCATCACTGCTCGTCTAACACGCATAGCAGCCTTTTTCTTATTTCCTAGTATTAATGAAGAAAAGTGCTTGAAATGCAACCTCAATTGTTGAACGTGAGCGTTGTGTTCAGAATCAGATCATATGGATTTTACTTGCAATGAATGTGTGCGTGCGCATTGTGAACCTGCCTAGGCGTCTAATCCAAACAATGTGCCCCCTAAATAACAAGGAATCACCTGCGCCTCACTTCGCCAGCAATAAGACCAGCTCAGAGCAGGTCTTAACATGAAGTGCTAAGTCTGTGGGGAAAATAGCATTGCGTCATGATCGCACCAGACCACACCTCATTCTAAGACCCATTCACCCCTGCACTGCATCAGGGGGAGGACACGGAATGTGCCCTACGATCAGCGATAAGCGGCATTGCGCCAAATTGCACCAGGCGGAAAATAGGGCCCCATGTGTCGTAGATGTATCTGTGTGTCAGAGCGTGTGTGTGTGTGTAAAAGAAGCTCAAAGTCTGTGTCTGTGCCAGTGTGTCCAAATTATCTTATAAACTGTTTTAATAATCAAATTATTACATCACAGGATAGGATACACAGGAGGATCCATTAAGCTTAATCCATCCATTCCATTAAACCGGGAAAGCATCTGTGTCATTTTAAGATTTCTTTGGCCATTCAAAAATAGCAGATCTACAAGCTCATTGCGCAGCACTTGGTGCCGCGCTATGAGCTTGCAGATCTGCCATTTAAAAAATATATAAAAAAAATATATATACATATATACATATATATTTTTAAAAAATATATATATATTTTTTTAAAGGGAACATTTGTAACTCCAATATATGCTTCTGGGGGGTCCCTGGAACAAAATATTTTGAGATGGGGGTCCGCGGCCAAATACATATAATTGTGGGGGTTCTTGCCATGAAAAGGTTGGAGCACCACTGATATATAGTAACATACGTTAGGATTAAGAAGACATTTGTATATGAAAAATATATGTATTCAAAGATTTGCACAAAAAATGTTCCACTATTTTAAAAAAAATTGCAGATCTACAAGGTCATAGTGCCGCGGCTATGAGCTTGTATATCTGCTATTTTTTGAATAGCCAAATAAATCTTAAAATGTCACAGATGCGTTCCCGGATTGAATGGGTTAATAATAATCAAATTGTCTGTGTGTCTGCATACACAGGTTAAGAAGAGACACTGACCTTCTTCTCAAAGATGAGGGCGATAATCAGCGCCACCGCCTGAAGAAGCAGCAGCACACACAGAACACACAGGAACTGTGGACAGAGATAAACTATTAGTCAACACTAATACAGGGCTTCCACTGGTTCTCCTCAGCATGCATGACGCCACCATATTTAGCAGATTTTCCTCCAAAAACACTGTCTTCTGAGTTGGGACCCAAATGAGATGAGAAATATACAGCGATTTTTTTTGCCGATAGTGAACTTAATTTGATGCTTGGACAAACATTTCGCTGCTTGTACCTGTATGAGTGAGTGACAAATCCCTCTTGAGTCTTGATTATGTCTAGGATAAAAGCGTTTAGGATTATAATTTAAGAGCTTAAAAAAGGAGTAGTTCACCCCAAAAAGTACTTATTTTCAATCAATTACACAACCCATGAAGCCTGGAATTCATGGAGATTTTTCAGTTTTTGTCGCATTCCTAAGCCAATAATTTGATGACCCGTGGAGTCTGCAGTAAGAGACTCAAATGACCTGCAATTGAGCCACAGTATAGGCGACTGTGCTGGTCAACAAATTATTGGCTTAAGAATGCGACAAAAAAAAAATATCTCCATGAATTCAAGGCTTCATGGGGTGTGCAATTATCAGAAAATAAGTATTTTTTGCGTGAACTACCCCTTTAACCTATATCTCCATTATGATGATGCAAAGTTTATTACATTTTAATACTGTCTGTTTCGCCAAAGCAGGTAATCGAAAGTAAGAATTGCTGTGACGCTACAATGACAATTCGGTTTGACGTCTACCGCTTGCCTGGAACCATATGAATGCCACAATTAGTACCAACCCTAAAATACCGTAGCCCACTAAAACCAGCAAAATGTTCCGTGTCCATGGTTTTCCTCATTTATATGTTTGTAACCACGTCTGGTTTGCAAACAGATTAAGTATACACATACACAAACACAGTAGTAGAACAACTGTTGTTGTGGCAACCGTGCAACTAGTGTTTTGGTTATTATTGTATTCATTTATTCTGCACCTGGCTTTTGTTGTATAAACAGCACCTCATGAAGGTACAGTATGTGCAAAATGTTTTAATAAATGACGTTCCACTTTAGTTGGCAGCACCCAGCCACCCCCCCCCCCCCACCCCCACTGAAAACCACTTCAAGCACACCTGCATACACAGTCCCTCCCCCCCTTCCTCCTTGTCCGTCTCTCACCATGTGTAGCAAGGTCTTGTTGTCTCTGAGGGAGCCCACCATGCCGACGAGCGACACGGTGAACATGACCAGGCCCAACAGGATCAGAACCACAGCTGGTGCCAAGAACACCCCCTCCAGGGTGCGGTTCTTCTGACGCTCCACCTCTGCATACACGCCCACACACAGCACGCACAGCCCCACCAGCTGAGAGAGGGAGAGAGAAAAGAGTTAATGCCCATGTGATATTTCAGTACATAAAATGTACATTTACATTTATTTTAACCCATTCAATCCGGGAACGTATCTACAAATGTCTTCTACATCGTAACAGTTTTCTGAAAGCCGTATGTTGCTATAATATCAGTGGTTCTCAAACTTTTTCATGTCAAGGACCACCCAAAATTATGTTTACTTGGCCGCGGACCCCCATCTCAAAATATTTCGTTCCAGGGACCCCCAGAAGCAAAGATTTGAGTTACAAATGTTAGCTTTAAAAAATATATATATTCAAAGATTTGCACAAATGTTCAGAAATACTTGGTGCCGCACTATGAGCTTGTGCCTTTGCTGTTTTTAAATAGCCAAAGTATAGTGGCTAAAGTGGTTAAAATCAAAAATGACAGATGCTTTCCCGGTCTTAATGGGTTAATCATTCAAATCGATCAAATAATCGTTTGCTTTACCAGTAGCCGCTAAAATCACAATTACTTTGACAGAATCATTGCGTATGTAAACGACATAGAAATATTGTTCAGTGTTTGACATGGCATATTATTCTAATTTAAGCGGAAGTGAGAGACGGGGGAGAAGAGACAAAAGAAGTGAGCAGATATATTTTCTAAGCCTTTCACACCTTTTCTATTTTTCTTTTGTAAAGGAGTGGGGGGGCCAATCCCTTTATCTCTCTATATTGAAACAGACAGAAGTGTACTGTGTGTGTGTGTGTGGGGGAGACACCAAGAGGATAACAGCTAAGACAAAAGAGAATGGACTCTGGCAGGAACCCTAACCCAATCCTAAAACAGCATTAAGGTTTCAAAATGTAACCAATCAACAATCTCTCTCACACACACACACACACACACACACACACACACACACACACACACACACACACACACACACACACACACACACACACACACACACACACACACACACACACACACACACACACACACACACACACACACACACACACACACACACACACACACACACACACACACACACACACACACACACACACGTTTTGATTTAGGAGGCACTCTGCTCAGGAGTGGGTGTGTTCTACTTCTCCAGCTGATACTGTAGTTTTATTCAGCCTTCAGCTGCAGTAAAGCAGCAAAGCAACTGCTCCTCCTTATTTATCAATTCTTCCATTTCCTGATGTGATATGTTATACAGCCTTGAATGCTGGATGGCATACACAGGTTTTTGTGGGACTGATTCACCAATACTACTGACCAGTACTGTACAAATATCACTCAACCTCTATGCAACTGAGGAAGAAATGATACGGCTGCTTATATCTAACCTTTATATGTTACGATCACTTATAATACTTCCTCAATACATTATGATGTTTGACAGCTTGTAAGAGCCTAAATGTCTCCACTAGGCCAAATAGCTATTGTTTTGGTACAGCTTATCTTGTTATGGTTCAGTTTGTCCTTCAGGCAGCTACAGTATAACTATGATCTCTGCCCTGTGCTCGTGGCAGAACTACCGTACCACTGACATGTGTTAATGTACTTCTGACCATGAAATCATGTACATAAAGCATAACCACCAACACATACAATATTGTCTCGATTCCTATGTGCCTTATCGATTGCTGATTGATCCAGAATTCCACGACACATCACTCTACTCAAGGACAGGTATTGGAAAGGAACCCACATTTACAGAAAATAGTATTACACAAAGTAACAGGGAGTTGCTGTCAAAAAGTGTTTTAATTTGTGCTCGTGTAAATAAGGCATACACATAAAAGGTAGGCTTTCCCCGTGGCCATCCCTACAAAGGTAAGCAATTTATTCCGATCATAGATCCTGTTAAACTGCATTAACTAAATTCAGCAGCCGACAGTAAAGATAGCCTTAATTAAATATACACAGCTGGCTCGCAGCCAAATGGACAGAGCTTCTGTCTGTTCAGCTTAACAGGGCTATCTTGTAGTAAATCACCTCACAATTAGGTATGGCGATGGAGTGGAGGATCTCAGAGAGAGAGAGAGAGAGAGAGAGAGACCCAGCTGGTATTGATAATCTTCTGATGTTCTGGAGTCATACTTGACTTCAGGGTACTACATCCCAGCCATGCTCTACGGCTTGGAAACAGTGCCACTGACGAAAAGACAGGAAGCGGAGCAGGAGGAGGCAGAATTGAAGCTGCTACAATTCTCATTAGGAGTGACAAGGAGTGACAAGATCATAAATGACTACATTAGAGCAGAGGTTCACACTTCACAGCCCCTCCCCCCCTGCATTGGAGGGCCAGCTCAGGTTAGAAGGTTTGGGGATAAAGCAAGAGAGGCGAGGTTTAGATGGTTTGGGCATGTGCAGAGGAAAGGTACATTCATTGGAGGAGGATGCTGAAGATGGAGCTGCCAGGCAAGAGGAGAAGAGGGAGGCCAAAGAGGAGGTTTTTGGATGCGGTGAGAGAGGACATGCAGGTGGACCAAGGAAGATGCAGGAAACAGAAACAGATGGAAAGAAACAGATGATTCACTCTTTCTATGGCAAAGAGTGAGAGGGAAGTTAAATCAACCCTGAAGGGAACCAACCGAAAGAAGAATACTCTTTCTATGGCAAGAGAATGAAAAGTCAAACCTGGTGGCCGCTCAGGCAGTTACTGAATAACATTTGGTCCTTGTGTGCGAGGACCCATTTTCAAATCACGCCAAAAATATTATGCTAATTTCAAGCTATTTGTAGTCTGGGACACCACAAGAGTATCTGTGCATTCACAGTTCAAAAAACTATTATTTTAACAGATAAAATAGATGGAGGAAAAAGGAGTGAGAGATTCAAAGCCAGAAGAATCATTGGGACTTGTCAGTGGGGGGATTGGAGGCTGTGGATGACTCACTCATCTCCTTCATAGCCATTGGAGGCTGTGGATGACTCACTCATCTCCTTCATAGCCAGAACCCAAGCGGCAGAAAAATGTTTTCATCCACATAGCGAGTAGTGGGTACTAAAACTAAAAGCTGCTTTTATATGACAGACCATGAATTTACCTGCCAAAGAAAATAAGATTAAAAAAGTGTTAAGGAAGGCAATTGAATGAAACGTCAGCCTCATTGAAAAACGTGATCTCAAAGTGTGTTGCTGCCTGGAGATATTATCTTTTCCAGAGCCACACAGACCTCAACTGACATTTGGCTGGCAGATGGTGTCAATTTCCCACGCTACCTGTCCTTAAGTCAACCCTTGCCTTGGGTCAACATGGCATAGATGATGCTGAGGATAAATCATGCACTTGAAAACCACCTGCAAACAGATTTGACAAATAAGCCTTAAAATTAGGCCAAGTCAGGTTGTCAGGCCACAGATAGCATCACACCACTCGCCTCCTTTCCATGTTGACATTATTCAGTGTCATTAGTCTTGCTCACTGCTGTCAAATAACATTCAATATGAGGCATCATCATGTCGTCCTATTGTGCATTTGTGTTCTGTCTCTATCTAAGCAAAGACAACAAATTGTGTCAACAATTTGTTCCACTGGATTTTATTCGCGCTAATATTGTGTAAATCAGGGGTCTTCAACAGGGGGTTCGGGACCCCTGCGGGGTCCTCAGAGCTACTAGGGGGGCCGCCCAATCTTTGTGTGATATGGATTTTTTCCCCCCACTTCAACCCTAAAATCCCAATTCTGAGGGGAACATTAGCCAAAAAACAGCAGATCTACAAGCACACAACGCCTCGCGCTGCGTGCTTGTAGATCTGCTATTTTTGGCAGGTTCGTCTCTCTCTCAGCTAAGGGGTCCTTGGCCTGAAAAACGTTGAAGACCCGTGGTGTTAATGAGAACATGTCTCGACATGAAATGCTTTGATTTTAATGTCCAACAATAGCAATATCAGGTACGGTGTTGTTTTTGGGCCGACAGAAAAAGCCTCCCCTGTGATGATGATGATCTTCCCTTTTAGATGCAACGCCCTGGCTGACTGTCTGCAGCACCATAGAGAGCCCTTTGTCAGCATGCTGCCGTTTACCGGCTTAATACACAGTGAAATAGATGCATTCATGTCTGGTGCATTTGTGTTTTCAATGAGATTCCCCACCGTCCGTTTGTCTAAAATGAGACGATATATTATTCGATAGATAAATAAATAAATAAATGACAACCACTCACTGCTATGGCAGATATTCGCTAGCACGCTCAGGCTAACGGGGAGAGGGGGGATGCTAACCACAACTGACTGACTGCAGTTCATGAAGCATGTTGAATAATAATGATACAGTGTACAAGGTAGTAGTAGTAGTAGTAGTAATAATAATAAAGGTCAAACAGACTTACCGAGAACAGCATGGAGTAAATGTTTAACGTGATTTTGATGAAATAATAGAAATGGTTGGTTTTCCTCATGTCTGAATAGGAAGGCATGTCTGCTAAGATTAGCTAGGCTGTGTACTACTACAGCTAACCTATAGGTTGCGTGCGCTACGTAGAAAAACAAATTAGACAAATTAATCCAGCTTTGTGAAGAGCCAATTGGTGGAATAAAACATGTATCAGTCCTTTTTCCCTCACATTCTATTGGGTTCTTATATCCATGTTACGTTACGAGCCCCGTCCACTTCCGTGCGGCTGGGCGATCCACGCACGCTTTGTTTTGACTACATTCTTAAAGGGACAGTCACCTCTATGGTGACACTTGACAGGTTCTATACGTGAAGAACCTGAAGCAGAGCGCCTATCTCCGCCAGGCTGGGTTGCCTAGTCCAGTGGTTCTCTACCTGTGGGTCTGGACTCCTAGGGGGGTCCCCACAGGATTTTGGGAAGGTCCTAGATGACAGTAAAATCATGACAATTTAATGACATTTTAAGACAAAAAAAATAGGGGGAAAAATAAATGAAATAGCTGATCTACAAGCTCACAACGCCTCGCAACGGGAGATGTTGTGAGCTTGTAGATCGGCTATTTTCACAATATTTATCTGTGGAACCAAGTCAAAGTCGAGTCACTAAATGTAATGCCTCAACTCCTACACACAGCCTGTATTAACAACTGTACATACTACAACATTAAATGTTGAAATGAGGATTGGAAAAAAGACATGTTTTTAATGTCATAGCATAGGAGACACAAACAATGATTTGTTCCATGAATAAGGGAGCTGTATGGTTTAGGAATCATGGACAGAGCTCACCTGTCCAGCACTACTCGGCTCACAATTCATGTGGTTTAGAACCACGGACAGAGCTCACCTGTCCACTGTACTACTCAGTGCCATGGGTTCACAGTTCATGTGGTTCAGAACCATGGACAGAGCTCACCTGTCCACTGTACTCCTCAGTGCCATGGGTTCACAGTTCATGTGGTTTAGAACCACGGACAAAGCTCACCTGTCCACTGTACTACTCAGTGCCATGGGTTCACAGTTCATGTGGTTCAGAACCATGGACAGAGCTCACCTGTCCAGCACTGCTCAGCACCACAGACAGCTCCACTCTGCTCAAACCCAGCATTACAACCCACAGCTTGCTATACTAAAAATGTATAGCCCCTTCCTGTGTGTGTGTGTGTGTGTGGGGGTGTGTGCGTGTGTGTGCGCGTGTGTGTGTGTGTGTGTGTGTGTGTGTGTGTGTGTGTGTGTGTGTGTGTGTGTGTGTGTGTGTGTGTGTGTGTGTGTGTGTGTGTGTGTGTGTGTGTGTGTGTGTGTGTGTACTTAAGCCATTGTCAGAGCAATGATAAATGAATATAATTTGAATGAATGAACCACAGTGTCTCTGAGTCTCTGAGGACACCTGTCAACCCATCCTGTCAACTGCACCCTTCCAAACATTCCACATGTTTATCTAATTTTATCTGTACTTTTATTTGATCAATGCTGATGGCATTAAACCAATCAAGCCAATATAGTGTGACGGTGCAAGTGAAGGAAATCAATTGCAAAAAGGTCGCAGCTATTAAGGTCTGGCAGGTGGGCCCAAGTGCAGAACCCCGGGATGGGTCAGGCGGGTGTTCAGGCAGGCAGACTGACAGAGAGTCTGACAGATGGGCAAGCACGGGCAGACAAGCAGGTCGATTGTAGACAGGTCAATGGATGAGTACAGATGTAGTCGATGTACTCGTTGATGACGAGTTGACAAACAGATTAATGTGCAACTGATGAACTGGGTCTTACAAGGGTCTAAGAGTCTGCAGAGTCCTTATGTAGCCTAGCCTATGAGGTCATGACAGGAACCATGACAACGGATTTTTATAGTTCACTCTGGATAAGTATATCAGCGTATATAAAGTGCCTGAAATGTAAATATAATGGGAAAAAAATATTTTAAATGGTTGGTGATTTTGTAAATAGTTTCACATCTTGTTTTGTTAACAGATTGGTTTAAAGTTCTCACTCAAAGGTGACGCACACAGCATGAGCTTTTCATGCAGGAATGACCATGTAGTATATAATGTTTAAATAAACATTTTGTGCCATAAAATGTTTAGGGATGCAGATTGAAATGTTTTTTTTTTATGGTTGTATACGTTTACACAGCCCCACATTTTATGTGATGTGTTAGAAAATCCCCAAACATAATTTTTCACTCTCCTAGTCATACGCAATGGAGATATGGCAAAGGCAAACTACAGTGTAAATGTAGAATAAATGATGAGATTATATATTAAGAGTATGTCCATTCATATGCTGTGTATAAAGCACTTCACCAGTCACCTGTCTTCTTCACAGCATTGAAAGCAGTGTTGAACCTATTATGAGATTTCAATAAACCTTTCCACTTTTCAGACAAGAGGATGAAAACTCATCAATTTCATGAAAGGGACAAAGGTCCTTAATTTCTCAGGTGCTAAGTGGAAAGTCAAAGCACAATATAGTAAAGACTTTCAGATTAGTGTGTTAAGTCACACATCATTGCTATCGAGCTGCAGCAATGGCTGAGGATTGTTGGGCAATGTGATCTGAATGCAGATGAGGAAGCAAGTCTCTATCTGTGCTTTGAATTCAATATAACCATTTTTACAACCTGGTGACCTTTTTTTTTATTTTGATAACCTGACATTTATGTATACATTTTTATGATTATTCAATGATATATTAATGTTATCTTCAGTTACAACAAGACTACAGCCAGGTTTCTCTCTTAAATTTGATTGTATAGTCTGTCACCCACCCCGATGCACTCCATTAAGCATAGGGTGATTGGCCATTGACTTATGTCAGAACTCATCTCAGCTGTCAAACAGAGCTGACACTTACTGAAACTGAAACTGCTAAATTATACACTCAGCAGACAAATACAGCTTTTATTTTACCTTGAACTATAGTTATGACGACCATGCAGACTTACCGTGGCCATTTCTCATGCTTTTGTTATAGGCTTGTTTTTCTTGACCACAAGTTAAAGATTTTGATAGCAGGTTATGTACTAGGTTCATTGTTTACCTGGAATAGTTTCAATATACAGATTATAATTTTGATAGTAATTGTTTAGACCGGATATCCTATTTATCTTTTGTGGCTTTGCATCGCTTTCAATGTACAGACATTTAGGCAGAAGCATTTAAAATTGTGTGAGAATCTCTTGGTCTTGAGAGACTACTCAAGACGTAGCATGGAACCGAAAGGTTTATATGGTTCAATCCCTGGCTTCTCCTGGCATTGTGTTGAGACACTGAACCCGTAGTCTGTTCCCAATGAGCAGATTGGTTCCTTGGATGTAGGTTGGTGCCTGGCTTTCACGACTCCGTCGTGTGACTCTGCTGTGTGAATGGGTGAATGTAATCACTGAGATAAAGGTGTATATACAGTAAATGTAGACAATTTACCATTTAAAAATGAAGAAGCCAACATGACAAATGTGCAAGGTACCTTGTATCTATATCAGAAAAAAACATAAAATATATTTTTTAAAGTGGGTTGGCACTAGAAAATGTTGTCTTCTAGAATGTGGACAGATTGTTTTTGCAATAAAATCGGATGAATGGTCAATATACTCAGAATGCCCATTTTCTCTAGCAAAGATAAAGATAGAGATGTCTTCACTCCTGTGCTACTTGCTGTCTCACTCTCATCTGCCCTCATATCTCAAAAAACACATAGCAGCCTATAGGGTGTGAACTGCTCATTCCCTTCCCCCTAAGAATTGCTAAAGAGACATGTATAGAACATGAATTAAGCCAATTAGTGAAATGCAGTTGAGTATTTCACTAATTGCAGCTCTTATACATTAGAGCTGATGGTCATTGTCTACCACAAGAGGGGAGTAGCGAGTAAAAGACTCGATATTAAATTAGATGCACTCCCCTTATTATTTCTGACAAAGTAAGATGTTTGTAAATTTACATTTGGACATTAACGTATCTCTGGGGATGATTGACATAAATCACACGTTATCCCCAATCTATCACCACCTCGTCAACAAGCACAGGAACAGCAGCATGCAGCGCCCATTTGCTGCTCTAGATTTTGTGTTTTGCAAATTATCATATATAGATTAAAGACAACTGTTTAAATGTTAAGTTGTCTGTTCAGTCAGTCAGTCAGTCAGTCAGTGTTATTTTGTCTGTCATTAAATGTTTCGATGAATTGAGTACAAAGGACCCCAATGGAAACAAGCCTTATAGGCTTTCTTGGGTTTAAAATCCTCTTAGCAGACCTTGTATTGAACTAGGCTACTTTCCTGTCCTTTTTTTTCTGTTGCAAACTGCTATTAAAGTATTCAATCAATCGATCAATCAATCGATCGATCGATCAATCAATCAATCAATCAATCAATCAATCAATCAATCAATCAATCAATCAATCAATCAATCAATCAATCAATCAATCAATTAATTAATTAATTAATTAATTAATCAATCAATCAATCAGACAGACAGACAGACAGACAGACAGACAGATAGATAGACAGCCAACCAGCCAGTCAGTCAGTCAGTCAATCTGCATGTCCTCCAACAGTGGTCCTTGAGGGGGTTCCAGGTGGTCCCCAGCTAAATCATGGAGAGTTGGTAACCATATGGACCCCTATTAGATCTTTAACTCTTGAGAGTGTAAAATGAAACCAAATGGTCCATTTTACGTGGTCTACTGCTACACAATTAGAGAATGTGGACAAAATCCTTAACCTTAACAAAATATTCTGTTTTGGGTCTGAGAATCTAAATCTCAAATGGTGGTCCGTGGCTCAAATACCCGAATAATGGACCTTTGATGTGAAAAAGGTTGAAAACCACATGGTAGCTGAAATATCTTATGAAATCCGACACCC
Source organism: Gymnoscopelus braueri (assembly GCF_963280865.1). Lineage (NCBI taxonomy): Eukaryota > Metazoa > Chordata > Actinopteri > Myctophiformes > Myctophidae > Gymnoscopelus > Gymnoscopelus braueri. The sequence goes on from NC_137608.1 coordinate 34,503,358, forward strand.
CATTGCGCGTACGCGCGCTTGCGTCCTGCTGTGGCACGTAAGGTGGTAGAGAACAGCTCAGTGTGTAGAAGAGAGGACAGCACAGAGCTGTTAGTAGGAGAGGAGAAGAGACGAGGAGAGCACAGAGCTGTAGTTAGAGAGAAGAGAGGAGGAGATCACAGAGCTGTAGTTAGAGAGGAGAAGAGAGGAGGAGATCACAGAGCTTGTAGGAGCCTCAGAGATTTGCATGAATAGATGTGTGCGTTCTTCTGCAACCAGAATGAGGGGACTGCTTGCGCGCAAAGGACAAGCCTGATTTTACGCACACTGGAAAGTTTGATAGATCGACTTGCAATGACATTTAAAATGACAAAAGTGAATTCTTAGATTCACAATTTAAAGGAGGACATCATCACCGTCTCATGTTGGATATTCCATTTCAGTGTCAACATTATGTAGCCTAAAATTAGAAAAGCTCGCAAATAAACACTTTAATTTGTAGGATTTGTTTTCCATTTTATTTTATTTGTGATTTTATTTACTTTAATTTGTTAGATTTTCTTTATTTTATTTAATCGAACGACCGTGTTCTTACCTTGAACTCCGTGCAAAACAGCAAACATGGATCCTTTATTCAATTCCACTGATATACCACCAAGTAACTGGACCAACGGCTCTGGCACCTATCATAACGAGACTGAAGAACATTGGAACCCGTACGTGCAACCGGGCTGGAAAATCGCCCTCTGGGCAATAGCCTATAGTTCTATAGTTCTTGTGTCTGTGGTGGGGAACATCGTGGTAATTTGGATCATTATTGCGCACAAACGAATGCGAACAGTCACCAACTATTTTCTGGTGAACTTGGCGTTCGCCGAGGCGTCCATGGCTGCTTTCAACGCGGTCATCAACTTCGTCTACTCCGTGCACAACGAGTGGTACTTTGGACAAGTGTACTGTCGCTTCCACAACTTCTTTCCCATCGCTGCTGTCTTTGCCAGTATCTACTCAATGACGGCGATAGCAATGGACAGGTGCGTACAGTGCGCGCGCGCGCGCGCGCGTGCGTGCGTGCGTGTGTGTGTGTGTGTGTCCATCCTAAAACATTGACATTCTAACTTACAGGATAAGCTTATTCGTGTGTGTGTGTGTGTGTGTGTGTGTGTGTGTGTGTGTGTGTGTGTGTGTGTGTCCATCCTAAAACATTGACATTCTAACTTACAGGATAAGCTTATTCGTGTGTGTGTGTGTGTGTGTGTGTGTGTGTGTGTGTGTGTGTGTGTGTGTGTGTGTGTGTGTGTGTGTGCGCGTGCGTGTGTGTGTCTTGTTCAAAGGACCATTCAGTTGTCTTCAAATTCTTTAGCACGTTTTAATGCTGTATTTAAATGTGTTGGTTGTAAAATGGTAGTAAGCTCTGCCTGTGCCTTAGTATTCCTGTGTAACTCAATGGGTGGAGCAGCATTACCACGACTGGCATTCAGTTCCCAGTGTGCAGGCCAATAGAGCATAGGATTAAAGTTTTACTAGTAACCTTCCTTTCCCTCTGTACCTCAATGCCACACTTCTGTGTTCTGAAAGCTAGACAACGCCTACCACGGCTTGCGCTGTTGGTCATAGCTCAAGCAGTGTTACACTACAGCCAGCACAGCTGGAACCCACTGTTTTAACACCTGGATATTGCAAAGCGCTGAGGGGAATTTGTGATATGAATGAGATATGGAGGTCTTGCCCTTTGTTGTGTTTGTGAATGGGCACTATAGAGAGATTTCAGAGGTGTTTGGACCTCCTGGAAATTGGCTCATGTCTCTCACTCGCTTTCACTGCTGACAGAATGAAGCTGGGCTGAATGCGGAAACAAAACTAAAGATATCACCATGCCCATTGAAGGTCTGACCAACTTCTGCTAACTTCCGCTATTAGCCACAGCATCTCTGAGTCGTAGAAAACACGAACAAGGTTCTGAGACCGCCCTCCCAAAGCTATGAATGGTGGCATATTGTCGTCTCTAGCCAGCCAAACCAAACCAAACCTTTGCCTGTTCTGGCGCAGTGTGCATTGGGCTTAACACTGACTGGAATAGGGGTCTAAAGCAGCTCAGTGGGTGGTGCACACCAATTAGGATTATTACAGTAGGCCAATGTTTCTACAAATCTTCAATCCATGCTAAAGTCACTGAAGTGTGTCTATAGGATAAGGTTTAAGGTTAGAGAGTTATGGCATAGCAGTATCAAGGTTTATGGCTTGTGTCATCTCTTCATTGTGAAAAGTAATCTGTCAAGGCAGCTGCATTCATCATCCTGATGGCTTCATTTCACCATGCTCCTGAATTGAAAGCAGGCATATAATAAGCACTGCACTGCTGTACAGTATGTTCATCTGTAAGAATGTGTGTGTGTGTGTGTGTGTGTGTGTGTGTGCGTGTGCGTGTGCGTGTGCGTGTGCGTGTGCGTGTGCGTGTGTGTGTGTGTGTGTGTGCGTGTGCGTGTTTAGCATGCAGCTGACACCCTCTGAGTCAGTGTTAAAAGCCTGTAATTCTTCTGCCCGCCTCTCTTCCATCTTGTTTTCATATTCAATTAGGCTACCTATGAGAGCTATAGGGGTAGAGAAAAATCACAAATAATCGTGAAAGAAAAAGAAACAGGCGCCACAATGCACTAAGTCTGCTTGTTGTCGGATTCGGATTTAAATGGCAAATTGTCAGTGTAATTTGTGGCTTGGCCATGTACTCCACACAAGAAAGCCTTAAACGTCATGTTGGGAGGAGGGGGGGGACATGTCAGAAGCACTGTATCACCCTGGTGACTGTTCTCTCTGCATTTGGAGAAAATTCTTGTAACAAGACTATGTCTAAACTAGGGATGGGTATAGTTAGATTTTAATTGATTCTGATTCTGCTTATCTATTCCGGTTCTTATTGCTTCCAAATAACAAACAAACAAAAAACATTAAGAAAGACATAAAGGAAAAAAGAGGTAATTTTTTTTTATAACAAAAATATCTCTATTCTTTTAAGGGTTAAACAAGTCTCGAATTTCATCATTTTAATAGGGGCAAGGCCACTTGGACTTTGGTGTCTTTTGAGGGCACAACGTGCAAATGCTCAGGCAGGAAAGCCATCAAATAAAACAATGATTTTCACAGAAATCATTTATTTCATTTAATATATATTGTTTTTAGTATCGTTCTCAACAAATAAAATAAAAAGCTGTTTATTTCACAAAATAGTCACTGGACTCATGAATGATTAATCCAGGACTGAGTCACTGGACTCATTTGAAAATGGGGATGGGGAGGGGGCGGTTAAGAATTCAGAATCTCAACAAAAGACACTTTCAAATAAAACATTGAAAGGCAAGAGGAAGAGGAGAAAACGGTGAAATCAGCTGGTGCAATCTGTGCCGACAATGTGGCGCTTACTTACCCACGACGCTATCCATCTTGTATTGCATTCGTAATAGGCAATATGACAACGTTATTAACATTAGTTTGTTCAAAAACTGAGCCGTGTGGCAGGGTTCGTTTGAAATCGACGTCACTCTGGAGGGTTCAGTGTAGACGACTCTGCATTGTTTGCAGTACAACCACAACATTTGGAAGTCAGTCATACCGAATTGGAATGGAATCTGAAAAATATGACTGATACATCTTATGACTCTAGAGATACCGATTTGTGTGAGTTTTGGAAATGGCATGAGTAGTCAAAAAGTGTGTTTTGTGGGGTGGTGGTTCTTCCTTGGCCTATACTGGGAGTGTGCGTGCATACTGCATAGTGTCACGGTTGCATTTTGTGCATAATGTGCCCTTCCCGCAAACTTTGAAAGACAATCGCACAGACACATACAGTACATCTTGATCACATGACCACAGAGATAATGTGATTTGTGTGACTTTTGGATAAAATCTGTAGGAGTATTAGCAAGAATTTTGTTTTGAAGAAAATGCAAAATGGTGGAAAATCTTGTTGGGCGAAAATGCCCGTGGCCTATGTGGGGAGTTGTGTCATGATCCACAGAGGGATTCTTTTTTTATGTACGACCCACACTTTATTAGTGATATGCCAAAAGTTTGAAAAAAAATTGGGGAGAGTGTGTGAGAGTGTGTGTGCAAAGTTTCACGCAATCGATCCAACAGTGCTATAATAAGCTGCTCACAGACAGAGACATACACACAGACACACACATGGACACATGGACAGACAGGAGCGGGGAGCAAACATTTATTTTTGGCTTTTGGCTGTCTGGCCTGGCAGAGACAATAAAATGGAATCAAATTATTCATAACATTGTACTTGACAAGTGCCACTAGAGCAACACCCATACTCTTAATAGTATATCCTTTCAGCAAGTGCTTAATTACTTCTGTTCATTCATGGACTTATTTCCTGAAAGTATGAGAGACAAACAGATGATACTTTACAAAAACCAAATTCGAGTGTGAACTGTGGAAAAGTGTAAATATAGAGAGTGTTTATATAATATGCATTATGTACTGTAGGATGGAGATTTTCTTTAAGTACTTTGAGTACTTACTTGATTACTTAATACATTTTTGAGTAAGGTCATTCCAAAGTACTGTGTTATTTGTGCAACAATGACGGAATGATAAACAAAGCAAATGGGTGTTTTGCAATTTGCAGCTCCATTCATGAAGATTAATGCATCTTTCCATTTCGTTTGGTGGCATTAGTGAGTGTGCGTTAATGTCTTCAGAACAGAAAGGGTGATACATTGATAGTGATTCTTTCCAGTTCCAGCTAGCCTGGGCACTTCCCACTCGATGTTCTGAGCTGCCAGTGCCACTGACATCAAGCTGGGGTCCAGCTGCGTTAATCTCACTTTCAGTTTTCCCCTCATATTTGGTTATTAGCCATGGCCTCTTCCCATAGTTTGAGCTGACAAGTGTACATGTTGTACACTCAGAAAGAACCAGCATAATGCTTTTAACATGAGTTTATTACACAACTTTGTTTAATACTCAATTCCAATTGGGGCTCCTCCAGGACATAGGGCCTTCGTCCTCCCACCCAACACTCCCTGCTGACAGGTGCCGAATCAGCCTGTAGGAATACATGCAATGCCCAATATCACCCTCCCCTCCCGGCTTCCGTCGGAATACGAGCCAATTGTGTTCGCATAGACGCCCGACAAAGCCGAATGCACCATGGTGGATCCGAACCCACAACCTCCGTGGTGGTAGGCAGGGACTTTACCACTGCGCCAACCGAGTCTGTCTGTCTGTCTGTCTCTCTATGTCTCTATCTAGACTAATGAAGTGAGCTGGGATTAGGTGAGTCCTGGGGTGCAAGTTGAGTAGCAATCTCAGAAACATATTTTGGAATTATTTTTGTGGGTTATGTTTGCAGAAGATGCTTGTAAACTAATAATAAAACCATTGAATCAATATTCTTTGTCAAATTATTGATGATTGATTATATGATTTTCTTCATAAGCAGTTGTGAAATAAGTGGGTTACTCTTTGCTAACACGGAATGGTCAGGGGTGATCAACGCAGAGGCTTAAAATACCAGTGTTTAAAATAATGATGCTTTCAAGTTGCAAAGATGTCTCTAACAGTCCATTAATCTCTAAATCGAAATTGACACATTTACAGTATGAGCGACACATGAGCATTTGTTGGGATGGGGCTCAGAGCAATTTATTCCCCCAGGCCCCCCACACACTGTGACGTTCATACCCACCACCAGGGCTCACCATCTGGCCCGCTTGTTGCCGCTGCACTTTGGATCAGTCCAGTGTGACCCACTGTTGGCAGAGAATGGCTCTAGTCTCTGCAGTGCGGAGCATATTAATGAGAGCTAATGGGAGCCTCCTCCCCAACTCTCCCCAACTCTCTCACCTGCATCACTCAATTCTCACCTCCTCTCTGTACAATATCCATAGGGAATAACTGGATTTATATGCTAGCCTTCGTTGTCTCCCTTCCTTCCTCTTTGTCTTTCTGTCTCTCTGTGTCCTTCTGTCTCTGGGTCTCTCTTTATCTCTCGCTGTCCTGTTTCTGAATGTCTCACTTTCTCTCTTTTTCTCTGTGTATCTTTCAGTCTCTCTGCTGCAAGACTAGTCCATGCCCATGGCAAAAAAAAATAAGAAAAAAAGTAATGTGTGATGAAAGCACATCCTGTTCTGCTAAAGCCCAATTTTTGAAATCTCAAACACGGAACAGACTTGTCCCATGTTGCATTGATGCCTGTATACAGCCAGTATACAGTGGCTGACTTGCCACTCTCCAGGTTTTCTTCTGAATAGGTAGGACACTGATTTAATGAATGCAGAAATACCAGTTCAGTCAGATAACTCACGAATGGATTGAGACCAATAATAGAAAAAGAAAGTGTGAATATTATATTTGATCTTGGTGTTCAGGCTCTGCTAAACATTACTCCCTGCTCAGCACATTAGCAGACAACCATTTAAGAGCAGGGAGATATACATCTATTACAAACCCACCAGGGGAAAACAGAATCCTCAGGGAAAGCAGAGCCTACTGGTGGTGCTGGGGTGCTGGTGGGAGCAAACCAAGCACATACAACATCAGTGGCAGCACTGACAGCAAGAGGAAGTGCAATGAATCAGGTGAGCTTAAAGGACGACTTCACCCATTTTCAACCTACTCTATCTTCATATAATTGGTCCTCACTAATGTTCATGATAAAATGGGGGGGGGGGGGAATCTACTCGGTTTGTGTCTCATTGGAGGGCTGGACACTTCAGAAACACGCCTACCAGTGACATCATCGTTAGGTAGGTTTTTCTTTTCAAACAAGATTTCAATTTTTTTATTTCTATTAACGTGAGAACAATGGCTTCCATTATAGCATTCTAACTTTCCAGGAATTGAAAGCCTGGAATTTCTATTAGCTTGGATTCCCCATCGATGATGTCACTGGTGACTGGCGGGTTTCTGAACTGTCCACAGCACTCCTCTGAGACAAGGACCGATTAGACAAAAATGTTATAATGAGCATTAGTGAGGACCAATTAAATAAAGATAGGTTGAAAATTGGTGAAGTTGTCCTTTAAGTAGACGCCAATTTGGTCAGCTGCTGGACACGTCACATACAGTGCATCGCCCACATGGCCAACACTTACTTCAATACATTTAAAATAAGAAAAGTATACTTTTACTCCACAACATTAACATTGGACACCTCATTACTAAAATAAAATCTGAATATAATTGGCTCTCATCATCATTCATGATATTGGATTATCCAGACTGTTCACATGAGAACAACTATCACTCTCATGAAGACAAGTGGCCTACTGTCCATACTGTAGTTGTGTGCTATACTGTAGGACACAATGGTGACTTATTAGTACCTGTTCCATACTGCATTCATGCATTTTGATGTTTGACACGATACATTACTGTATGTGACTATCCTTTATATTGCACAAGCTTTGATTTTGATATTGAGAAAATAAGAAGTAGGTATTCCAGTGTGTGTTGTGTGCATGGGTCCCTGGCATAGAAATGTCTTCGTAAGAAGAGTATTGGAAGCAGGGTGGCATGTTGGAAGCGTTTCCATGTCCGTATGAATGAACGTTTTTTGTTTGTTTGAGTACCTGGCAAAAGTGCAAAGGCTCTGTTTATGTTTGTTGTTCATGAACCATTAGTCGAGAGGAAGATCATTCAGCCCTCTTTCTTTGGTGTGATGGACAAAGTCCACCCAAAACTCAAAAATATCTACAAATGGATGGATATGGAGAATTATCGCTTTGATGTGACGGATGAACTGCACTCAAAATTCTGCGTGCTATTTTATGGTGATGTGCCACTGAAAATGTAGCGATGTTGCTTTTGTCAAGCTGCCCAACTACAAAAATAGCTACTTGAAAACTATACATGATTATGAAAGTAGTAAGAGCTACTTGTAAATGTAGTTCTGGCTCATTGTTTCTTTATACTATGAAAAGCTCTTTGTACTTTTTTAAACATTTTGATGCAAGGTACTTTTACTTTTGATACTTAACTACATTTTAACACCAGATACTTTTGTTACTAGTAGTACATTTAAAACACTTTGACTCAATGATTTTCTTATGGGGGACTTTAATAACATAATTCAACTCATACGCAAGTATGGATTTCAAGTACCATTTTAAAATATGTAGCAGGTTGCCGTGACACATTAGGAGTCCACAAATATACAGTTAGGGCTAGGTCTATGTGTTTCAGCTAATATTACTCATTTTATATATCCGTGGCAAAAATAAAGTTTAACAAAAATGTCCATCACAAGCCGACATGGTGATGACCTGCTCATCCTGTATGGTGAGTATCAGCTCTTACCATCTGGAAGAAGGTGCAGTCCCTTAGTATAGTAACAACTGTATTGTGTTGTCCTGTATTATGTAGCATATCAATGCATTATTGTATTTTTCTTTGTATTGTAACTTATTATTACTATGGACAATTCTTTATTGAATGTTGCAAACAGAAGAACACATTATTATGTTATCAGAGTTTGAACTGGGGACATTTGTTTTGAGCAAGCTAGTAATGAAAAGGGGGACTTTTACAATAATTACATCAGTACTCACAGTTAAAGTATGCGTATTCTTTCCCACACATTTCTGCAATCTAGGAGTCTTAGCTCTTAGGGTTATCCTTTTAGCATCCTTTTGTATAAATCTGTACCACTGTACCTTTTTTCTAACTTTAACTGTTAATAAAGTATTCAATAAATCAATCAATCAATCTGGAATGAATGACAATGATTGAGCAGGTTGGGCGTCAATATCTTTCTCAAGGACAGTTAAACAGAACAGATGAGTTGTTAAGGGGAATGAACCTTTGACCTTCTGTGGTATGAGATGGCCACTCTAAACTAGCCTAATTGTGATCATTCAGGGCCATGGCACATTAATCACGCACATGCACACGTGTGCGCGCGCGCGCACACACACACACACACACACACACACACACACACACACACACACACACACACACACACACACACACACACACACACACACACACACACACACACAACACACACACACACACACACACACACACACACACACACACACACACACACACACACACACACACACACACACACACACACACACACACACATTAAATAAGGACAAAAGCTCACACCAGGAGTGCACAGTTGCAGACATGTATATCCATGCACTCACATACAGCACACTATAAATCCTCAGTGTTCATTTAACTGGATGCAAATGGATCCATAATTTGGGTAAATGTTTTATTGTGAAAAATCAACACTGAGGATTTGCCAGTGTGCTGTAATCACTTCCAGTACAGTACACTACACACAAACAATTTATTGAATGGTTCTTTGGGATGGTTAAGGTGCTACAGAGCACTACTTTCCTAGTGGTTCAGCCCCTGGTATGGTTCTTTATCATTTCTCTACTGGTTCTTCAGCTTAGTTTAGTCCCCTCTATTTGTACACATTCAGAATTATATTAACACTCGATCATGTGCACGTGCAAAGCCCACACACAACCTTGGGCCTGCCACAATCCTCTTCTTCTCCACTCCATGCCATCCCCTTCCATCTGTTGATGGTCAATGTTATGCATTTTCCTGCAAACACAACAGATATGGCCCCCATGAGAGACCAGTAAACCAGCGGAAACACACTGGTGATCCGATTACCCAGTCTTTGCTTTCAAACACAATTTACTTCACAGTGAGCCTTGAAGGTTGGCGCTCTCAAATGCAGTGGTACCAAGACCAGTGGTGGAAAAAGTACTCAAATGTTTTACTTAAGTAAAAGTATCAATACTGCAATGTAGAAGTACTCTGTTACAAGTAAAAGTCCGGAATAAAAAATTGACTTGAGTAAAAGTACAAAAGTATTGGTATCAAAATGTACTTAATGTACCAAAAGTAAAATGACTAAAATGTTTGAAAATAGCAGATCTACAAGCTCACAACGCGTCGTGATGCGACGCGTTGTGAGCTTGTAGATCGGCTATTTTCAAATAGCCTAGGTATAAAATAGGGCTAAAGTGGTTAATGTATGTTTTATAATGTAATAATTTATATCTGCAAAGTAACAAGTAACTAAAGTTATTGTAGTGGAGTAAAAATATAATATTTGCCACTGAGATGTGGTGGAGTAGAAGTAAAAGTATAGACAATTGGAAATACTCCAGCAAAGTAAAAGTAACTCAAAATTGTACTTAAGTACAGTACTTGAGTACATGTACTTAGTTACTTTACACCACTGACCAAGACCCCAACCTACCGCCTCCCCTCAACCCTAATCACTTATGTGTCTTTGGGGAAAGAAAATGTTTTACCCTAAACAACTCCCCCCTGCAGTGCCTGCCTTTTATGCTGTTTGTATCGAATCGTTCGTCCTTGCATTCACGGCACCAGTTACGGCGCTGTTTGCAGGATTATTGGAGCTGTACGTTACCGCCTGTCAAATCATACAGTATGTCGTGGCTGCTGACTGTCACAAAAAGAGAAGCTGCCATACTGAGAGGCATCAAGATATTGAACCATACATAACCATTTCGTACACAAAGACCCATTGGGGAGAGGGAGTGTGTGTGTGTGTGTGTGTGTGTGTGTGTGTGTGTGTGTGTGTGTGTGTGTGTGTGTGTGTGTGTGTGTGTGTGTGTGTGTGTGTGTGTGTGTGTGTGTGTGTGTGTGTGTGTGTGTGTGTGTGTGTGTGTGTGTGTGTGTGTGTGTGTACTGAACTGTACATGCATGTTAAATAAAAGAGAACACAAAACAGTGAAGCCTGTGGTAGATCTGCTATTTCCGATTAAGTGATTTAGTGTAGAGCGAAAACGGGAGGAGGGCTAGTCCTTGGGAATCTGGTCAACGTATATCGTATAGGGTTTAAGTGGTTATAAAGAAATGAGAAAAGTGTGCTCCTCGTAGCGCAGATCTCCACCTGGGTTGCCTACACAGGGCTGTGTCAGTCATGGGGTGCAGCCATCAGGTCATGAAGCTGTGAGTGTGGGGGTTAATAGAGTTTGTACGACAGACAGTGCAACCTTTCTCGTCTGTGGTGCTCCCTAAGGGCAGAACTGAAAGCACCTTTGGAGGCCTCTCTATACAGGCCCCTCAACATGTGATTCCAACAGGGATAATTGGATGCTTGATATATGGCATTTTCGTTTTTAAATAGAAATAAGCCGTCATGCTCATTTTTCTGTGAGTCTAATAACAGGCAAATGGAGTATGCAAACCCTGTTTAATGGTCATTGTCACATGACGCACGAGAGCATTACATTTTGTGCCTAATTAGGTGAAAACAAAATAACGTTTCTGCAACAGTGACATTAGTAGGCTACAGTAGCATTTAAGGCGTCCCCTATGGGTAGAGTGAAATCGCTTTTGGCGCTGCGCTGTTTAGAGGCCCCTCAATGTGTGATAAAAATGTGTGGCAGATCTGATGCTGCGTTCAGGATTTGTGGAATATTTTGTTTACATCTGTGCACTTGTATGCAGACAGAGATGGCAGTGGTTGCAGTTGTGTGCAGTTGTGTTAGCAACCTGATGAGTGCAGCAGGTGTTTCATTAGTTTGATCTTGCCAGTAAATACAGTGAGTGACTCTGACTGACCTACAGGTACTGGCAGAAAGTGAACCGGGTTGCCAGTGCTTTTCGCAAGAGAGGCGCAGCTTTGATGTTTCTCTCTGGCCAGATATGCTTTTGGCTGAGTGCTCAATTTCAAAGCCTCCCCCCTCTGACCCCATCCACCCTGGATAATTACCGTATAGAGTGAAAGTGTCAAATTAGCAAATTAATTAAGGTTATTAGAGGGATTAGGTTTTAATTTGAACAGACTTGATGAGGACAACATTTCTCCATGGGGAAATTGCTTGAAGGGACACTTCAAAAACACACAGCTGATGTACTGTCTATACAGTATTTCACATAATATCTACAAACTGGACAAAATCTTGCACAGCTGTCATCCGCATGTCGATATGCTAAACCTTGAAACTTGAAATAAATCAATGAAATGATAGAGATTAGAATAACTGCTTTAAAATAAACACCTTAAAAAACTAATAAGTAAATAAATAACCTGTACCCTATCAGTGGCATGGTACATTATTTTGCTCACTCAGTGAAATGATGTAACGTAGATGAAAAATAAGGTGTCACAGGATTGAAATTAAATCCAAAGTAATCCTGTACCTGGCCTGTAGACCCGTTCGCAACTTGGTGTGAGGGGAATTTCTCACTTGAACTGAGTCAATGGGTACCTAGACATGAAAAATCAAAGAGGTGCTTGTCCGCCATAGTGCCACGAATGGCGCAATGGCCAAATCAAATATGGCCGCCATCGGCTATGATGAAAATCGAACTTTTTTGTTTCTGAGTGTATATATACATGCAATACCTCCATTTTGACTAAATGTGGGGTGGGGAATTCATTTCTGATATTTTCATGACCATTTTGGGTGATTTTGACCTTGGAAGGTCATGGTCAAGGTCATTTTGCTATTCCGAAGACCTTGCCATAACTTGGCCATTGCTAGGACTAAAAACAGGTGCAATAAGTCTAATTCAACTAATTCTGACATGTATAATTCATTTCTGATATTATTTTGACCATGGGGAGAACTGGGTGAGAGATCACAAGAGTCTCTTCCAAATACTTGTGTATAACATTCACAGTGGAGTGATGCACACACTTGTCTCATCTACTGTGGTGCCGATAATGCGTGTTGGCTTCCTACCTGTCATACCAAGACCCATCACTGAGAGTGCTACTGTCCTCACTGCTACCGTAGACAACAAAATCAGGCATCAATGGCGATATGGTGCGATGAAGGCGTTTTTGCCCCGGCTGTAGATATTTACCTGCACGAGACAGAACAGTTCAAGGATCGCTTCCTCTGCATGGGCCCTTTCCATTGGACTTGTGTTCTGCTCAGATGCCAGGGAAAACTGCTTCGAGGTTCTGGCCCGGATGACCCACTGGTTGAGTGTGCCGTGTTTGGACCTGGTGTGATAGAGTCAATGTTAAACGGCAGCCATTATGTCCGGGCTCTCACTGGGATGCTGATTGTGGAGGATGTGATCAGGTCACTCCAGTGGGAGATGTTCTGGCACAACAAGGACAAAGCTGCATGTCCAGTGCTAGCACAGGTAGAGGCACTGAACTCTATGCTGGCTGCAAATCAACATTGCCCAGAGCAGTTTGAGGCCCTGATTGGACAAGTAGAGAAGTTGAATCAGGACTTTCTGGAGTTTGAGAAGGAGTGTAAGGCCAAGTCAAAGCTCTGCCAATTTTTTGGAGTTTGGCTGGAGTTGGTGGCCGTCATCAAGAATGCTGTAGTCTCTGAAAGAGAAGGAAACTGGAATCTACATGCTACTACTGTCGAGGACTCTATGCCGATCTTTGCAGAATGTGACTGCATAAACTACCTGCGTCATGACTCATGGTATCTTGAACAAATCAAGGTGCTAGAGTTCACACATCCTGAGCTCTACCGGCGCTTCTCTATAGGCCAGTGGGTTGTTCAGCCACACACAATGCAAATGCTGTGGCAGAGTTCGAGCTATTGTTTCACAAGATTGGGTCGATCACCAATGTCCTCAACCTTCTCACCAACAACCACACCATGAAACAGACAGAATGCCATCTCCAGCATGCACTGAGCACCACTCGTCGCCTTACATTCAACCAGAATGTGGCGAAGCTGCTGGACTTCCTGCTAGAGCGGCAGAACCCATACTCAATGACGGTCAATGTGCCTTCAGTGCCACTGCACAATCTGCTCACAAAGCAGGCTGTTGACAGAAGGGTCGCTCCACGCTTGCCAACTGTCTAAAAAATGGGGAGCGTGTCTACTGTTCATACAGGCAGGAGAGGTTAGTCGAGAGATCAAGAAAATGAGCACAACCATATCAAAGAGGAAGCTACCTCAGTTCAACGAGCAACCACAGAAGACACCAACAACCATTATGAAGGAGCAGAAGTTAGTCTCACCCAAAGACATGGCTGAGGCAATAGGAGTATGGACATTGCTAAGGAGTGGGGCATGAACATCCGGCAGGTACTTACTCATGATGTGCTCCCAGCACCTGCCCGTTTGATGGTGACCTTCCAGCTCATGTCAACAAGTCAAAACTTGTCAGTGAGATTGAGCCTGGACTTGACCTCACCCAATGGAGTCCGAAGTCTACTCTTGCCACTCACGTTGTGGTAGACTTCATGTCGAAGATGCGGCAGATGCCACTAGCACGATTCCCTACTTTAGGTGCTGTCATCAACGCCATCATCAGCTCAACATCATCCCTCTGCCAAGATCCAGAGTTCATGCATCTCGTGCTGGATTCCTACATTGAGAGGTCTCTAAAGGAAGAGGAGCACATGCAGCGTACAGACTCAACAGGCATCGACATCATTGGCATGAACAGAGACACACTCATCCCTCAGAAACTTGACAAGTTCTGGGCATCTGAGGAGAACAAGCAGAATCTCCAGCTGTTAGTTCGGGATATGGTGTGCAATCAAGCCTGTGGCAATGCTACATCATTGTCAGCTCTGTTGTCTCTGATGATGAGGTGCTCCCAGCAAAGTTGGCTGGTGGCGAAGAGATCCCTGACCTCTTGAACCTCTTGGTGGTGCATGTGGAGTGGGCTGTTTGTGTGAAACAGTGCAAGAGAGTTGTCGTAGTGTCCAATGACACAGATACCTTTGCATTACTTTTATACTACACCCCATACTTCCAAGCACTGGGGATGAAGGAGATCTGGCAGCAGTATGGCACTGGTGAGAAGCGGCGCATGTTTCCACTGCATCAAGCAGTCTCTCGTCTTGGAGCACCACTAGCCAAGACAGTGATCAAGGCACATATCCTGACTGGAGATGACTGCATGAGCAAGGTGGGGGAGGGGGCCAGGTCAAGTACAACAGCCAAGACATTTGATGACCTCAGGGTAGAAAATTATACTAGCGCTAGTAATGGAATTGATGCTCTCCCTCCCACAAGTAGTGTGATCAGAGGACACATCCAAAGAGGTGCCTTTCTGGTGCATAGGGCTTGCCACCTGCTTTCGACAGCCAAGGAACCCGAGGCAAGACTAGCACCAATGGAACATGGCTGGGAGGAGCACTTTGGCACACTCCTGCCATCAAAGTGTCTGAAGGCCTTACCACCCAGTCTGCTCACAGTATGCAAGTGTGCAGGCAAGTGTGACACTCGCCGATGTGAGTGCTGTACTGCTGGAGTTCCGTGCATCATATTCTGCCATGGAAAAAATTGAAAATCCTTCCTGTAAAAATCCATCACACTAACCTGCATGCACACATATGGTGCACTTTGAGAGAATTTGTTATCTGATTTTGTGTTAGGACTTTATTTGTATATCATTTTGTAGGTCTATATCACTTTTATTTGCTCATTTCAACACCCATGTAGGTCAAATTAGGTCAATTAAGGTCAAAATCACCCAAATTGGTCATAGCAATATGAGAAATGAATTCCCCACCCCACAATTAGTAAAAGTGGAGGTATTGCATGTATATATACACTCAGAAACAAAAAAGTTGGATTTTCATCATAGCCGATGGCGGCCATATTTGATTTGGCCATTGCGCCATTCGTGGCACTATGGCGGACGAGCACCTCTTTGATTTTTCATGTCTAGGTACCCATTGACTCAGTTCAAGTGAGAAATTCCCCTCACACCAAGTTGCGAACGGGTCTACAGGCCAGGTACAGGATTAAAGTACTTGATTCAAGTTTAAGATATGATCATAGAAAAAATAATTTCCTAATATACTCAGAAAGTACAGATTAGTATTTAGTCAAAAAACTGGTGAAATAATTCCCACCTTGATATATTAGATTTTAACTGATGGCCTGTCAAACCTCATGGTAGACATATTTAGCAACCACATTGTCAGTGGAAAGCCTGTCTGGGTGATGGATGAGGTTTCTTAATGATATGCAGTGATATATGCAGCAATGCCATCCTGATTATGTGCATGAATATGACCATATAAATTGATTACTGGAAAACACTGACGGCAACTTGATATACTGGCCTCATAACTTGATATTGTAGCTTTTCTTTTTCTTCTTTCTTTTCTTCTTTTTAATAGAGCCCACATTTAAAATTCTCCTCACCTATTAGCTGTGGAGATTAGAGCAATGTTTTGCTCCAGCTGTCAAGGACAGAGTACAACTTGAAAGAAATGAGGGTGGATCATTATTCAAAAGCCTACGTTATCTTTTGTGTTCACCCCCTTTATGAAAACAAACAGTTTGCCTCGCAGGCCTCTTTATGGAGTGTACGTTAAAGGCACAATAAGTGATATGTTGTCGTTTAATGTTGTTTCTTCTGATAGTATTCATGGATATGGACTGTTTGTTTGTCACAGGGTCTCTCCAGCTCTAAACAAATACATGTTCTGGCCAGGATACCAGTTTATCCAATCAGGAGAAAGAACTCATACAGGATACAGGATAAACAAGTGCAAATGGGAGTGATGACATAAAGAAATGAGCCGACAACATTGGCACACTATAAAATTGAAGTTGATAAATGGGTGCTCTCTCCTGATTGGATGAAATTGGCAACGCCCTTGAAAATGTGTTTTCTGTTTAAGAAATAGCTGGTGAGATGGAGAGACTCCATGTTAATGAACAAACACTATACAGTAGCAGTGATTACAATCAGAATATATAGCTTTTACCTTTTAACGCAAAAGCCTTTGTCTTAACCATATAATATCACATACTACCTTTAAGTCAAATGTAATTACATAGCACATTTCATACAGCAGGTGTAGACTCAACGGGCCTCTTTCACAAAGCTGCTTAAATTGCAACTAGGGTAGCCCTAAAGTTGTGTACAGCCTTGATTTGTGCACATCACAGGTGTATGCGATGATGAATCCCACCTGTTTGTAAATCAGATGTGCTTTATGTGTGAATCATTTGCATTGTTCCACGCAACAACAATAAAAAGGAATGATAACCACACACGTTAAGCGTAGCTTCCAGAGGGAGCCATATTAACCTCATTTACAATTGATTCTAGGTTTAATGAGACCTTTATCTGATGATCTATGGCTCTGTTCGGTGCATAATCAGCGAGCATGTCAACAACCTAGGAAGGAGCTAAGCCATTCATATATCTAAAAACAATAATAATAAGTCATTAATAATAAAGTAATTTCTTTTTTTCAATGGGAGCCAGTGAATAGAATCTAAAATTGGAGCAATGTCTTCTGACTTTTTGGGTTTAGTTAATATGCAGGCCACCTCAACAGCCTATTCACAAATAAATGAAGATTAATTGAGGCAGAGGTGTGACTTATTATCTTGATAGACAGCCCCTGCTTCGATCTGCCTCCTGACCAACACTCGATCCCAATCACATCCATATCAAACAGAAAGTGCTGTAGTAATGAGGGTGAATTATTCAAGAAATAATCCTCCAACTAATCCTCCAACTATCCCCTAACAGACCAAAATGTTGGATTTTAATGACAGGAGGTGAAATCTGCTGGCATACATTTTACAGCACCTGAAAGACTGTCTGATTGATTGGAGAGGTTATATATATATAATCTTTATTCCAGACTCGTGGGTCCATATAAAAAGAAAAGACAAGACATGTGTGACATATGTTCTCCATAGTTGCTGATAGTGTGCATTGTTATGAATGTGGAGAAATGCTTAACCTCAAATGCAGAAGACAGATATAGTACACACACATCCCGTTTATGGCATGGCACCGAAGAAGGGGGGCTAATGATGGATGTGTCAGTTGGTTGGTTCCGTACGTACGTACGTACGTACGTACGTACGTACGTCCATCCACCATTTTGGTCCCAAACAACATCTTGAAAACTATAGTGTCTTTTTTTTATTTTGCACTCTGTGCAACTTCATCAACCCCAGAGGAATGATTAAAGTTAAAAAAGTTATGAATATTGCCTGGAATAATCTCTGCATGTATGCTAGAAGCAATGAAAGTTTACCATATTAAAGTTTTGGTTCATTAGCATAATATCTCATTTGTTGAGCAATTTGCACTAAACGTGATATATAGCATCGTAGTATAAACCAGCTATATCAGACAATAACCATGTGAGCTGTGCACCAATTAATTTGAGACTGGGTATGTCCCAGCCCTTTAATGGTCATATTCCAATGACCATTTATCACTTTCAAAATGCTCAAAAATATTCATCAATTCCCCTTTTACCTTAATGCTTAACATAAACACCAATGTTTATGTTTGTTTTTAGTATCTGTCCAAAGAACACAAGACCGTTATCTCCACCTAAAAAGATACAGTACACTCAATACAATATTTTTTGTTTGACCTAACCATCAGAGGCAGGACTATGAGCTGAGTTAACTCAGAGTATTTGCAAAAGCATGCATAGTTTGACCCCAAAGCTCAAAATAAAAAGAACGGATTCCTCAAATAACTGATGCTTGTGTGTGCGTGTGCGCGCGCACGTGTGTGTGTGTGTGTGTGTGTGTGTGTGTGTGTGTGTGTGTGTGTGTGTGTGTGTGTGTGTGTGTGTGTGTGCGTGTGTGTGTGTGTGTGTGTGTGTGTGTGTGTGTGTGTGTGTGTGTGTGTGTGTGTGTGTGTGTGTGTGTGTGTGTGTGTGTGTGTGTGTGTGTGTGTGTGTGCGTGCATGAGTGTGTGTCTGAATCAACTTAAATGTAACTTACATTATTACAGGTGTAAAATAGTGGGTAAATGTATTTATGTGTGTACGCCTCAACATTGCATGTACAGGAAGAGGTACTGTATAGTGAAAGAGACTAGAAGAAAGAAACACAGAAAACAGAACGTCAAATAACAGAAAGGCACAGTCAAATCAAATATACAAAGTCCAGTATGCAAGTTTCAGGCTAATCCAACAAATATTTACTCGTTTGTCAAACATGTTTTGTAATATGTTTTCACAGTAACTAAATGATCTGTTCTGTTCATGTAAACAAATTCCTCAAAACTCTTTCCTAATCCTTTATTTCTGACACAAGCTAGCTCCCTGGACAAAAGCACCAGCCAAATGAATAATGCATATAGGCAGGGAAAGAGAATAGAAAAGAAAAGAAAGGAACATAGAACAAGTCAAATAACCTGAAGGCATGCAGTCAATTCAAATATACAAAGTCCAGTACACAAGTTTCAGGCTAATCCCGCAAATATTTACTCGTTTGTAAAAAATGTTTTGTAATATTATGTAATGTGATGTATTCACACTAACTAGGTTATCTGTTTATGTACATATATTCCTGAGAACTCTTTCCTAATCCTTTACTTTCTGACACAAGCACTTCCTGCTTGCTGGACAGAAGCACCAGCTACATGAATAATGCATCGCATAATCTCCCCTCTGCGTGTGCCCTGCAGGTACATGGCGATCATCCACCCGCTGCAGCAGCGCATGTCGTCCACCGAGACCAAGGTGGTAGTGGGGGTTATCTGGGTGCTGGCACTGCTCCTGGCTTTCCCTCAGTACTACTACTCCACCGTCGAAATGTTCCCCCGGGAGCTCTGCTACATCGACTGGCCCAACGAGGTCTTCAAAAAAATGTGAGTTCCTTCATCTGCCTTGACTCTCTGTCCCTCTGATTCTCTTCTCTGTCAAAGAGAGGTGCTGAGTTCCTACACAGTAAAATCCTCAGTGTGAATTAATCAGTTTGTAACTCTGAGAGGTAAAAAGTGGAACCAAATGGACCATCTCAATACAGTATGTGGTGCCGTGCTATCCAACTGACCTGACCTCTCTCTCCTTCCCCCTTCCTCTCTGCCTCTCCCATCTCTCACGTCTCTCTTTCTCTCCATCTTTCTTCCATTCAGATGTGAGATCTCCCTGTGAATGTGTATTTTTGGTTGAGAATTCAACAGCTATTTAGGGGTTGAATTCTTCAACAAGCGCTGTTAATTACTGCTAAATTGAGAGTAAATGCTGGTGGGGGAAACTGGAATTCAGCGTAAATGAGAGGCACGCTGTGAAAAGGAGGGAGGATGTTTTGCTTTGTTTGTTGAATAAATTGAAATATTGTGGGGTTATTTTTCCACTGGTTCAGGGATGAGCCCCAGGAAGTAGGGCTGTGAATCTTCTGCTATCTCACGATTCGATTCCGATTCTTGGGGTCACGATTCCGATTTTTTCAAAACAAAAATTCTCGATTCAAACGCGTTTTTTTCCGATTCTCGATTCAAAACATAGGATTTCAGGATCTACTCCAATCTTCTGGCATGAGAACAGAGTACATTTATGTAGCTTTTATAATTGTAAAGGTTTTATCAACTGATAATAATGTAAACACACAAAGGTAAATCCAAGATCCTCCTTTTTTTAAATGAGAATCGATTCTGAATCGTCCAACTCCTCTATGTGCTGTACACCACCAATCCCCACTGTTTTCATTTTATGTTAGTGGTTTCTCCAATGCAGTCATTAATCTGCTATTAAGGGGCTATTAAGGGTTAAGGATAGGTTAAGTTTTTGTTTTTCAACAGGCAGGCGGAAGAAGAATGTGGCATTATCTGTTTCCTCCACACAGCGGAAATTAATAGCATTACTGTGAGCACATTAATCAATGTAATGATAATTAACTGGAGCCCATTCATTACCAGCAAACACTGTGCTTCCTTAATGGTTAACTAGGTAACTTTGAGCCTAAATGTAAAAAATGATAATAATTATATATCTTATCTTAATTGATCCCTTTGAACTTCAAAGGGGTTATGCACTGAGTTGGTAGCCTGGTAAACCCTCCCTCCGGAAATCTCATTTCCATTTGATTTCAGGAGTGAGTCTGGCCTGATCGCCCATTCTGCAATATTGGCTGTGGGCTGGAGTTGGGCGGGAGTAATACCGTTGACTGACAACCCCTTCAGCCAATGATCGTTTTTTCCCTTCAGCCAATTGCAGTGCATTTTTACCACCTCCACAAATAATGTGACGCAACGGGACTTTTGAGATGGCCATGCCCAAAATAGGTTGCCTTATTCGGATACATGCGTGTCACTGCCCGCCCCTGCCGGTTCTCTGAATTTTTATTTTTAAATAGGTTCTGTCATGATTAATTGACCACATATATGAAGTTAAACAACTAAATTCTAAAGTAAATTCCGTGCCTCAAAAAAGAAGTTTGAGAGCGTTATAAAACTGAAAGTAAGAAGTGAAGGCACTCACAAGCCTTCAGGCCAGACTCACTCCTGAAATCAAATGGAAATGAGATTTCCGGAGGGAGGGTTTACCAGGCTACTGAGTTGGTTCATTGGGCCATAAAAGTGTCACACTCGGTATGTGCTCGTTAGTGCTCTCTCTAATCAATGAATGCATCAAAGACAGCAATCACTTTGATACCTGTCAGAGAGGGGAGAGGGGAATGTGTGTGTACACACACAGATCTGCGATCTTACCTAGTATACCTTAAATCTTTAATTTAGTGGTGCACAAAAAGTTTTTTTTACTTTTGTGTAGGCCTACATCAGTTTTTTCTGACCACTTCTTCAAATCTGTAAATGCAAAAAAGTCTTGATGGTTCCACTGCACATTCAGAAGATAGTTCTTGCACATCCAGTTTGTATCCGGGTCCAGCGCAAATAGAAGATCAACATTTAGCATATGTCTACCTACAGTATAAATTCACAGAATCTCTGTGGATCCGTGTGTCCCTCTTATATCTCGAGAACTGTCTGACCCATCGACTTCAAACTTGGGGTGTGTATCATAGAGGACCCGAGGCAGTCATATAGGCTACTGATTGAGAAGTCAGTCAGATCAGCAGTTGTCCAGACATATCTATATAGCCGCAAATCTCTGCATCTGTCTGTCTGTCTGTCTGTCTGTCTGTCTGTGTTCATTTATGCCCATATATCGAGACCTCTGTATCTGTCTGGGTGCTGCACTATACTTTGACTGTACTCCTCTGATAATAAGTATTGCATAACCAGAGGGGCATGCGTTCCCAACGGTTATTGTCCTAGTAAAGAAAACAATGAAGTCTGTACCAAGGTTATCATAGTTTTGCATTTTTCATTACTTTTTATTTTTATTGATATGTTTTAAGATGTTTTGAAGACTAAAACTAAGGACATTTTCTCTATGATTTTAGTTAGTTTTGTAAACACAATATAGTTTCAGTTAGTTAACTTTTTTTTTGTAAAGCCTGGTTATAATCTTTATTTCAGTTAGCTGAAATCTTTATCCGATTCTAGTTTTAGTTAACTATAATAACCCTGGTCTGCACACTGTTATGCTCCCACTCTTTACTGCAAAGTTTCGATCACGTCTGGATCATCCACTGGATCTTCAGAGCCAGACATGATTGAAAGGATTTGCAATAAACAGTGGGAATACATTACGACTGTGCAGACTTTATTGTTAATGTTTTCTGTAGCTGCATGTGTCCCATTGTCTCATTACTTGCTTAACTGCTTCTCTGCTTCTCTCTCTCTCTCTCTCTCTCTCTCTCTCTCTCTCTCTCTCTCTCTCTCTCTCTCTCTCTCTCTCTCTCTTTCTGTGTGTGTGTGTTTGTGTGTGCGTGCGTGCGTGCGTGCGTGCGTGTGCGTTGGTCTCATTGGTGAAGTTTAAAAAGATCGGTATGCAGGGCCGGTTAGAGCCTGCAGCTGCTATATTTGGGTTGCCAGGTAGAAATAATAGGTGGGTAACGTAGGCAGTATGTAGCACCGCCAGTTACAATCCCATGCAAGATGGCACAAAGATCTGGCAAAAGGACAGTAGCATTCTATTATAATTTATGAAGTAGTATTTCTATTATAATTTATAAATTAATATTCTATTAAAATGTTTACAGTAATAATCTATTATATTTTTCGCTATTCAAAACGTATTTTTTTAAATTCCTGTTCCGGTTCAGTTTCCCATTAGCCTGGCTCCACCCCCTGAATCGCTTGCCTTGCATTCAGGGTTTGGTGACTGTGTCGAAGGCGGGGGTTTCTCGGTTGAAAATCTGTACGACGAATCGGGATCGGGATAATCCAGTATGAACCAATCGCCAAAGAGTCCAACTTTGGCCACGCCCCCACCTCAGAAATCGGCTGCACTGAGAGGGCTTTCAGAATGAATAATGGAGTGAAACGAAATGAAAATTCAGGCTGAGTGTCAGGCTAGTTTCCCATAGCTTTGTTTGATTGGCTTGCTCTGACCAAAAAATACAACTTTTCTTTTTCATTATGATGTTCTTATTTTGTTCATGTAATGTGTGAGGAAAGCACAAACTGTGCTTACTGTGTATATGAAACCCAATCCTTCTATTAGAACCCATGGCAAGGGCCATGGGGTGCCACTCAGTGTATGCCGGCTCTCACAGCACACCAGTAATCCAACCGGGTTCACACTTGGTACAAATATTGCTCAGTGCTCTGGCTAGGACCTAAGCTTCTTTCAACACCTTGAATGCAGTTACACGTTGTACAATTTGTATGAAAGTTCATTATTGTGTCACATTTTGGGCCGGTATGACTTGTGTTATCCTTTTAGCATAACCTTTGACTGTACTACCTGTACTGTTAATAACCTTGTAAATATCCACTTTATGGAGTATTCAATCAATCAATCAAAAACAGCCTGGGCCATCTAACCCACCTTTTTCACCGGCCCAATGCATGAACTTCAATTGAAGGGATTAAAGGTAGAGAATTGTGCTTTGAGTTAGTGTTGGTGTAAATCTTCTCTGGGGCCACACGCTGAGGACTCCATGCTATGGCAGATGTGCCTCTGGAGCAGTTATGCCTTAGGGTTAGAAAAACACACATTAAATGCACTGTGACTACGGGTCATATTAACATAATCACAAGAGTGCAGGCCACCCCTAGCCTGGTAAACACCCCCTCCCTCCGGAAATCTCATGCATTGCATTGCATTTGGTTTCAGGAAGGAGGGTCTGGGATTGCTCACAGAGTAAAGCTGCCCGAACCGCTGCGCATACGAACCAATCAGCGGCTGCTAGGGGCGGGATCATCCAATCACCTGCCTAGTAGCTTGAAAAAATGAAACTCCGTCTGTCATCGATTCTGCGCCCGAAGTCTCAGATGCAAGTACGCTGTGAAACAAAATGTGTGTCGCAAGCTTCTTCCATTTGACGGAGTGAGGTTAGGCCACCCCAGCACACTGTAATGTTTCTGTTTATCTGTTTTTGTAATAGCTCGAGCATGGCAGATAAACAAGGACATGCACCCACAGATGGCTCAGAGTACATGAAACAAATACTACATTCCTACACACACACACACACACACACACACACACACACACACACACACACACACACACACACACACACACACACACACACACACACACACACACACACCTTGACGCACATACAGTATTTAATTTAATTTTGAATACTGATGAGCCTGCAGAGGATATTCAGTTTCAGCTTTATCCTGCTGATGGCTATTGGCTACTCAGATTGTTATGAACACGCAAGAGCAGGCAGTTAGGGGTAAAGTGTCTTTCTCAGGGACGGCCAGGAGGTGAACCGGTGGCCTTCTGATTACCAGACACCCTCTCTACCACTAACCTACAGCCGTCCGATAGGCGGCTGTAGGTTAGTTACCGGCAACCTCCACGGTGGGGGGAAACTACTTTACCACTGTGCCACCCAAACACCTTGTACAGCTTACTTTAAGTGCATTACACTACTACCACCCTGTTACTCTTGTTCCTCCGGCTTATGGGATGTACCAATACTAGTCAATCGCAGGCATGCAATACGCCTGCACAACCAGCTCCACACCACCAGAAGTTGATGTAATGCATCTAATGTACAGAATAAATGTACAGAATATTTTTTGTCACACCAAGTAGTTATTATTGATTAAGATTATAAAAATGGCTATATCCTTTTAGAGACTGTCAGTGCGCATGGCACTTGCACACAGTTGCATACAGTATCTTGTTTGTGCTAAACCAGGGAATGACAACTTGAGAAAGTTGTATTGTAGCCGTTAATCTCTGCATGTAAAGAAAAATCCATTCACACCAACATTGTTAATGTGAAGAAGTAGTTTTTATTTCCATTGTGGCCCTCTGTACATAGACACCATAAAACATAAACATAAAAGTACAACAACAATAAGCATAAAATCAGAACAATAAAAGAGAAAAAACATAAATAAGAGCTACTCTATGTACATTAGACATGAATCTCTTTTTAAATACATACCGGTAAACCTGAATATCAGGGTAATAGCAGCAGCAAGGCAGTAGAACTAAACTGAACCAAAATTAGTCCTAAAAATGTATAAAATATTACTAAAATGAGATATGGTTAAGTAGCCAATTTTACAGGTGAAAATAAATTCATAAGATACTTTGGACATTGTTTGATATGATTTTAAAAGTAAGCAGGATTTTAATATTGATTGTGCGTTTCTCTACCGTTAACCAGTTTAGTTTTGTAAAGTGCTCAGAATCCAAATGTGCACGCAGACTAACTTTGAGATAGATAAGCCTTTGAGATACAGATACTCATGGGGAAATTCAGAAAAATAAGAACAATTTAAAAAGAAATAAAACATTAAAATTGGATCCTATATCAAAATTGGCTAGCGGGTGGGTGGACGTGGACCGCGGTCACAAACATAACATCCGGACCTGCGAGGCGCACCGTTGCTCCGATCTGCACCAAACTTGGCACAAACACTGTTCAGGGGTCTGCCATCAGGATTACCACAAAAAGCATAATAGTGGCACGCTGGAGGTGAGCAGCAGCACGGCTGTGATTCAGTACAGGTTGGCACTGCTGTCATTCACACATCTCCATGAATACTGACCCCATGTCACCTTGCATTCTGTAACTAGCCTTTTCGCACTGCTGTGACATTCCACTGTTGTGCCTGCACCTTCCATCTCTGTCTGTCTGTCTGTCTTTCTGTCTGTCTGTCTTGTCTGTCTGTTTGTCTGTCGTCCACATATCTGCCTGTTAGACAGGCATACACTCGCAAACAAGCACAAGTGTCCCCTTTATTCAACACGCGTGCATGCGTGCACTTGCAGGAATGCACAAACAAACACACACACACACACACACACACACACACACACACACACACACACACACACACACACACACACACACACACACACACACACACACACACACACACACACACACACACACACACACACACACACACACACACACTCGTATTTTGGAAAATCACAGCCAGGGTAGACAAGTGAGCACACCCTGTCCATTTTGATCCTTGTACTCTAAATTGAGCTCCATGTGAGCAGTCAGTGCCAGTAACACAGTGTGTGGCAGGGTGTCATGTTACCTCCTGCATTCACCTACTGTGGTGCTGACTGACCAGCTGCAAAGGGAATAAAACAAAACAGGTCCACCTTACAAACAGATACCTATGTACTGCACATTCATGCACACACTGACATAGATAGATATACCATTATTGAACAATATGGAATACACCAAATCAGAACCAGCTTTATTGTCACAGGTTTACAGGTGGACAGAAGTGGGTGAATTAATATTTTTTGGTGCGTGCGCCATCATTTCCATGAGAAGAGAGGATATATACGCAGGTGTGACATGTTCTTTTACACATACACATACATACCGTATACATATGGAATCAAGAATTAGAATCTAGAGATTCAAGATGGTTTTATTTGTCACTCACTCATAACAAGCAGCAAAATGTTGGTGCAGCATGTCCGCAAGACTGTACAACAACAGCAGTACAATATACAGAGGACAAAACTGGATTGTAATTATTATTATTATTTTTAAAGAAAAAAATATATGCATATGGTTAAAAAGTACAAACAAGAACCACAATAAAATGTTCTGTAAAAGGAAAATGCACACAATTGTGTACACACACACACACACACCAACAGTCACACATGCACAGAAACTCTTATGACAGAGTGAGAAATGTAAGGTGACACTGTCAGGCGAAGAGGCAAACATTTTTTTTAATTTTCACATGCCCAAAATAGGGACGTCAGATTGAATAGATTTTATGCATTTTGTATTTGTATTTTTTATTGGTTTTCATTTTTCATTTTACATTTGGCCCCTTCTGGTATCCCATGGCGGGCACTTGTGTACTAACCCGATATTTCTTGTATTTTTTCTTTCTATTTTTAAGAAGCTTTCCTGATCTCCATCCTCTCCACCAGGTCAGGCCCTGCTAGTGGTGACCCTGGGGATGCCTGGAGAGCAGTGGTTTAGTTTTTATTGTTTATTATGGATCCCCATTAGTCACCACCGTAGTGAAGACTATTCTTCCTAGGGTCCTCACAAAAGAAGACATTCACACCAATGTACAATATTATACAAAGGAACAAAGAGATGATTAGTGATAAAAGGTCACAATAAGTGGTTAAAACGAAGGAAAAATAAAGAATAAAGATTAAATCAAATGGAAATATAGCTGCAAGCAGCAATAACGGGGGCCAAGCAATATGCCATATTATGCAATATGCGCTATAAGCCACAGAAACAGAAAAGACTGAATTTGAGAGAAATAAGCCCATGGATTTACAAAATTAGCATTGGAAGCAGTTGAGCAGTGTGCTGAGGGATCGTGGATATTGTATTCTATCTCTTCAAAATTTCAAGACAAACCTTTGCCAGGACAGGACCACGGACAGGGGGCGAAAATATAGACTTCAAAGCAAGCGCTCCTTTTTCAATTTCCCTGGAATGCCAATTTCCCTGTAACATATACATTAGAATTCACACACACACACACACACACACACACACACACACACACACACACACACACACACACACACACACACACACACACACACACACACACACACACACACACACACACACACACACTGCTTCTGTGGAAGCTGGAAGCTGCGCATAAACTGAGTTTCCTCTTCCCCTTCAGTCAGTCTGTGTAATTTCATCAGTTTATATTAGGATATGCCTGTAGATAGCTCTGCCAGTTCACATCACAGACAGCACTGTCTCGCTCTGTCTGGACCCTGACAAAAATGTTACCCAAAGCCTCATCCCTGTACACACAAAACAGGTTTTGCTTATGACAGGGGCTTTAGAAAAGATGTCTGGAAAATATCACAGATGTTTTAGCACAGAAAGGAGTCGCAGAGAACTTGGAATGGAAAGAGTGACCTATTTTTCATGTGGCCCTCTTGTTTGGAGAGCTGTTGCATTTGTTTCATCTCGAGAAAGGGAGATTGAATAAACCAAGCCAGGCAACCCATTTTGTTGCGCATCTCCTGCTTCAACACAGGTTGTTTTTTGTGATGAAGAAAGAGAGAGGAGAGTGAGGCGCCAGGGGAGAGAGATAATTGAATTTCAAATGTTTGTGTTTTTAAAAAGCATAAAGCTTCTACAAAGACCATGGTTACAAACACCCACAAATACATAAAACATGAAGTAGAAAACTAAATAAAAATGAAAAAAAAAAGATGAGAAGAAAAGTTCAACATACTCTTGCTCCAGAAAGGCATAAATTAGAGACAGACAGACAGACAGACAGACAGACAGACAGACAGACAGACAGACAGACAGACAGACAGACAGACAGACAGACAGACAGACAGACAGACAGACAGACAGACAGAAACAGAGAGAAACAGAGAATGGCAAGAGAGAGCACACAAAAGAGAAATCAGCATATTGGGTTGACTGCTCCTAAATTCACTTCTAATCCTAAAAACTATTAACAGACAGCAAAAAGCTATTTGAATTCTTCCTGCAGAATACAAGTGCTACAAATTCAGAGGTGTCTGTACGCACGAGTAAGCATTTGGGCATGATAAGATATGTGTATGGAACGAAAAGCTCTCTCACTCACTTTTCTTTCACTCTCTCTCCCTTCGCAGCACAGCGTACTGAAAGGAGTTTTGTACTTGTATAACTTGCATCATACTTAGACACTCCATCTCCCACCATGTAAAAAAAATGTTATGATTTCTTACTGTTACACCAACATTGCTTTTTTAGGAAGCATTCATTGAACACAACAGTTTTGCTTTCACACACACACACACACACACACACACACACACACACACACACACACACACACACACACACACACACACACACACACACACACACACACACACACACACACACACACACACACACACACACACACACACACACACACACACACACACACACACACCTCTCTAGAGCAGTTGGCCTGTTGACCCTGCAGTCCATGGAACTGGACTGCAGGCACACGTGGTGATTAATAGCATAGTATTAAATATTCAAAGACAGCATAAAATATGGGCCCATAATGTCAAGGATACATCTCCACGAGTGCGTCTTGGTCACCATGATGAAAGAAGCTGAGGTGGGATGGAGCTCCTACTCTCCTGGGGATGGGAAGTGATTAACATAATAGTATGTAATTACCAAGGAAGGCTCAGCTGCTACCTTGTTCAGTGAGTATGAGATTGTCCCTCTGCTTCCTAGAGCATGGCGGAGGGGGTATTCTAGAATATGTTTGTGCACACCAACATGCAGTATCACTCACACAAGCAAGAACAAGCAGTTTGTCTGTAGTAGATAAACAAATCATTGGCTGAATACTGAGCCTGTCATCATTAATCATTAATTTATTCAAAAAGGCATTCATTTTATTGGACAGTTATAAAGTCATGGTTAAACTCTGCGGTCAATTAATAAATAAGCTGTCCGACGTCCGTCCGCCATCACAGGCAAAATACCATTTGACTCAACCCCTGTAGTTGCTTCAGGGACTTTGCACTGTGGTCCAGTACTATGATCTAGTATGTGTTTGTGTGTGTGTGTGTGTGTGTGTTTGTGTTTGTGTGTGTGTGTGCGTGCGTGCGTGCGCCTCTAAAACAGTGGTTCTCAACCTTTTCAGGCCGTGACCCCCCAAAATAATCATATTTGAACTGGGGACCCCCAATCCGGACAAGCACTTGGAATAGTAGGAGCTGAGGCTTTACTTTTAGTTTGTCTCGGT
This sequence comes from Gymnoscopelus braueri, assembly GCF_963280865.1. Taxonomy (NCBI): domain Eukaryota; kingdom Metazoa; phylum Chordata; class Actinopteri; order Myctophiformes; family Myctophidae; genus Gymnoscopelus; species Gymnoscopelus braueri. Next base: position 34,533,298 of record NC_137608.1, read on the forward strand.
TCCACGGATAAATATTGTGAAAATAGCAGATCTTCAGGCTTCGCAATGCGAGGCGTTGCGAGCTTGTAGATCAGGTAATGTCAAAATGTTTGCCTATCTTTATCATGTTATTTGACAATTAGGCCAATGTTTGACAAGTTTTTATAGTATCTTTTTGTTGATTACTTTTGATGCAGTAATGGTCTTTTTTTTAAGGTTTTAAAAAGGTTTTAAATTGTCACTTGTGATCTGGGGACCCCCCCAAAACCATATGGGGACCCCTTTGGGGTCCCGACCCACAGGTTGAGAACCACAGCTTTAAAATAGAATAAATTCCAATTACTCAGCCCTAGTATAACTTAGATGGATCAGCAATCAACGATATAGCTCTATCGTTGATTGCTGATCCATCTAAGTTATACTAGGGCTGAGTCATAGGAATTTATTCTATTTTAGAGCTATGGTTCTCAACCTGTGGATCAGCAATCAACGATATAGCTCTAAGAAGGCAGAGAGCTCTGAATTGAGAGATCCATATTTTCAGATTGGTGATTAATTAAATATTCACAATTACTTCTGAAATACTCCAGCTAACAAAGCCTTATAGACCAATGTCATGTATGTGTAGAATCTTGAACTCCATTTAGAAACTGCATTGCATGTAGATAGTAGCATAAGCATTTCCTCAGTTTGTCCTCATTCGCTAAAACGGCACTCAAAAGTCTTGATTTCAATCCCATGTGGTTATTGCAATATTCATTCTCTGTCTCCTCAAAATATATCTGTTTATTACATGTAATGTACTGTATATACTGTAGGGTCTGCCCTACAGTAGGTTTTTGGGGACCCTAAACAAAAGGTCTATATGGGGTCCCCTGTTTTCGTCGAAAACTAAGCCCCAGCGAGCAATAGAACTATATTTAGATATTAGAAAAACTATATTTTATTTAGAAATATTTTTTTAATGAGAAATGAACTAATGAGATATCAACCATGAATCAACATAGGATAGGACAGGACAGGACAGGACAGGACAGGACAGGACAGGACAGGACAGGACAGGACAGGACAGGACAGGACAGGACAGGACAGGACAGGACAGGACAGGACGGGGCAGGAGAAAAGTAATTTTCTTCCAGAGGGTACATTTGGCCATTTCAGTAGCCAATAATGATATTCCATTATGCAATGGAAAAGTTCCGATTAAGAAAGAGACAATTAACCTGATCCTGGCGCTCCTTGTTGTTACAGATACTGTGTGTGTGTGGCCGTCCTCATCTACTTCCTACCCCTAACTGTGATGGGCTGGGCGTACCTGATAGTGGGGCGGACCCTCTGGGCCAGCGAGATACCTGGAGAACTATCTGATCGCTACAAGGAACAGCTTGTCGCCAAACGCAAGGTATTCCATTTTATTATTCATCAGAGACTTAACAGCAAGCTTCCTGTTTCAATGGAAATAATGTGCAAAGGGTAATGAAAACGTGTTCTTTTTTTGTCCGGTCTAGGTGGTGAAGATGATGATTGTGGTGGTGTGTACGTTCGCAATCTGCTGGCTGCCATTCCACGTCTACTTCCTACTGTACTATTTTTCTCCGGAACTGTTTGAAAAGCCCTTCATCCAGCAGATGTACCTGGGTATCATGTGGCTGGCCATGAGCTCCACCATGTACAACCCCATCATCTACTGCTGCCTCAATGACAGGTCACTGCAACCCCTCACCCCCAACATACACACACGCATGACACCTCTCTCTCTCTCACACACACACACGCACGCACGCACGCACGCACGCACGCACGCACGCACGCACGCACGCACGCACGCACGCACGCACGCACACATGCACATCAGAGTTATGGCATTTATCTAGGAATTTATATTGGTGGTTAGCAGCACCCAATAAATCAGGGCAGTGGGATCAGATACTGATATTTATGTCGGCCAATGTTATCATTTTAAATATACGTGTGTTTAACAAACAGTGAGAAAGATATGTAAAGACAGGGTATCTTACATTTTAACAACATCCATCCATCAGTGCACTTCACTTAGTTATTGAATAAATATAAGTAAAAGGGCTATCGAGGCTTTGGGGCTTTATAATGTGCCTCTACTCTGTATGTAAAGTGCCTTGAGAGAACGTGTTGCTATTTGGCACTATTAAATTGAAAAGATAAAAAAGGAAAAACTAATTAGAAGAAAAATTATAATCAGCCAGGGACGTTAAAACTTGCACACTGGCATTGTGGCATCCCGGCAGGCCCGGCGCCAGAATGAAATGACTGAGGGTGCAGTTGAAAATTGTGAAGGTGCACACCAGTCGCGCAGCATGCACGTGGTTAATTGCGCGGATTGTGGCCGTTTTTGGGCGTTTTTTTGTTACTTTATTTCGGTTTTAGGGTTAGGGTTAGGTTAGGCTTATGTTATTTAATTCTTATTTTTGCCTGATTTTACCGATTTTTTATCAAAACATTTATTATAAAACAAAATATATATATTTTTTATTATTTTCAAAATAAACTGAGGGGGCACAATTTGAAACTGAGGGTGCCAGGCCCCCTCAGGCCCCCCGTGGCGCCGGGCCTGCATCCCGGGTGCCAATAAAAACATCCAAACATTTTTTAATTGCCTTTAGGAAAAATAAAGCAGATGACTGAATCTGAGCTTGTCTCCTCTGCAACTGTCATTTTATTATTCAAGATAATAAAAAATCTGTCAGCCTTCAGTACAATAGATCAAGGAGCACTCTTCTCTGTCTGTGTCTGGCTAATGAAATTCTAATGTGTGACCCATTGCTGGCCCTCTCCTCTCACTTTCTATCAATTTCTCATCGACTCTCTGAGTTGCTCTCAGCTACCAAAGGGTGATTCATACTTAGTTGCACTCCAGTGTTGCGAACCAAAAATGGCTTATCTACAAGCATTGCAGCGCAATGCGTTGTGAGCTTGTAGATCTGCAACTTATTGGGGGACCAGTGGCTTCCAATGTAAAATTCGAGTCACTTCCTCACTTGCCTACGTAATTGGTGACGTTTGAAAATACGGCTCAAACAGGATGATAGCCAGACGGAGAAGTGAAGTGGAAAAAAACGCTGAACGAGCGCCTCCTGTCCATCCGTCCATGTGTCTATCTGTGTGTGTGTGTGTCTGTCTGTGAGCAGCTAATCTCCGGCACCATTGGACTGATTGGCGTGAAACTTCCAGTAGGCCAAGCGACGCTATAACGAGCAGATTCACATTTACCCTATAATTCTTGAACTGTAGGTCATACAATCAAAATACCCCTGGATTCCTTGGCTCATGACACAACTCCCCACGTAGGCCATACCCGTTTCCAGCATAACAATTGCTTACTTCACCCAGTTGTGAAAGTTTACCAGCCCTCATGGATTGTCACGGGACTTCCCTCGTAATTTTGGGTCTGAGTGAAAAACATACAGAAAAAGAGATACAGATTAAAAATACATAAATACATTTATTAATGTAATAATAATAATAATAATAATAATAATAATAATGATAAAAATAAAGAGTAAGCAGGTACTAACGCACATGGATTAAGAATAAAGTACCAGAAACCAGGAGACAGAGTTATACTACTGTGTTCATGCATTTGGACCGCCTGGGATTTGTGTGATGTATGAGCTATTAACAGGTATGAATATGAATATAGTCAAAATGAACCAACATTATACTAACAGTATTAACAGTGGTAATAACGGGTTGCTATGTCAGATTTTAACATGTACGGCTCACAATAGAATAATATAATTCAGGTTAAAAATTGGCAAAGTTGCTCTTTAAACCAAACCAAACTAAACAGAATTCCATCCATGTCACAGGTTCCGTGCAGGCTTCAAGCAAGCCTTCCGCTGCTGCCCTTGTGTCCCCGAGGGTTCATACGAGGGCCTGGAGATGAAGTCCACGCGCTACCTGCAGACCCAGACCAGCGTGTACAAAGCCGCATGGAGACCAGCGTCTCCACAGTGCTCCACGTGGGAGACGACACGGATGAGGGCAAGCCAAGGGCAACAGCTGCATCTGGGGCTGCAAGTGCGGTCGAGGCTGGGGGGGGAGGAAGAGGAGGAGGAGGAGGAGTCGCCGCCACCAGAGGAGGAGGAGCCGCCGTCCAGT
>NC_137608.1:34542413-34749913 GCF_963280865.1 Gymnoscopelus braueri
GCTAGCTACCATCTGGCAAGAGTCCCCAACAATGACATGGGCTATGTCTGAAAGTTGACTCTACCAAGAGGTGGTTTATAGCTACTACGGCACAGTATAGGAAATTACAGGTAATTTATCTTGATGGGTGATTAAAGTCAGTGTCCACATATATGTTTTGTTTTTTAAAATAGCCCATGTTATTGTCCTTGTACATGCGGTCAGAAGACTAGAGTGCAGTATTAAGATATTCATGATCAGACACATATCGACCACGTCCACCTATGTGTGTTGGATGGCTGCCAGTCAGTCCCCTTGACCTTGCACACAGATGAAGCCTCTTTGGTATCCACTTGCCTGCAGGTCGGGCAGCATAACAATTACCTTTATTACACAAGCATACGCTTGTCATTTGTCGCATAAACTTCATTTGAGCACCTTTCAAAGTCTGTGCAACTACTTGATACTTACTCATTCAGTGCCAAACTTATTTCTGGCTTTATCATCCCTGTGCCAAGGCCAAAATTACATTGTAAAAAAAGTTTTTTTTTAATGACGTCGGTGACGTCATTGGCACTCTGGGCTTATGAAAAACGTGATGTCGGCGACGTCAATGGCACTGTAAGGGGCATGAAACCGTAAGCTTAGTTTGTAGTTTGTTTTCCTCAGGTTAAAAACTACAGAAGATTAAAAACTTGGCATGCTATAATAGCCTAAGCAACACAGCTGCAGCTAATCAAATTATTAATGGACATTGACATACCTAACTCTAACACACCCGTTATTAATTTGATTAGCTGCAGCTGTGTTGCTTGGATACTGCCATGTTTCCGCCCTGCTGTAGTTTTTAACCTCATCTGGAAAATCAACTACAAAATCAACCTAGTTTTATAACTGTCAAGTGAAAAGAAGCAGCTGGCAACTCCAAGTGTAACTGAGGAGACGAGGTTGTTTACACGCTCCCGATGACCAACACCACAGGGGTTGGCAATGACAGGGACTACACATCTCTATTATACATTATACTGTACATTCTGGGAATTGGCAATGACCCTATTGAAATTGGGGAGAATCTTTTTTTTCATCAAAACTATTTATTTTTCTGCTCAAGTACTGTAAGTAAGTAAGTCAAAATAACACAATCATTCAAAGTCAAGAACATAAAGGAGAACTGTGTTGTTGTTGTTGTTGTCGTTGTTTTTTAAATTGTGCCCGATTTTTCGATCATTTGAATTGGTCCATTTGTTCGCTTCCAAGCATTTCACTTTTGAGGGGGCATTTGGGTAATTCCAACTACATGTATGCCTTTTTATTTTTCAAATCCAGGCTTACATAGATGTAATTACCTAAATAATTGTCACACCTACTGTACCTTTCATATGTTGACCAAATAATGCAAAAGTAGGGCACAAGTTGAACACATGCTCAGTTCTCCTTTAAGATACTATATTAACCCAATCACACAAAAGACGACAAATAAAAATAAAGTAAAAAAGGAAATGGGAGAGTAACATTCTGTAAGAAATAATGAGTGCAATACAAACAGTAAGTTACATATCACCCATATCTCAGGAACAGAGAGACAGAATAAGAAATGTAGGTGTGGGCGGGGTTTGCGTCCCAAAGTGCGTTTTAACTTTTTGACCTAAAGTAGTGGCTCTAACCGTTGAGTCAGACCATTTTGTAATAACATATCTGCAGAATGGGAGCAACACCCTCACTTTTTCAGTGTACAGTAAATGTGCCCCAAAAACATATGAATGTGCAACATTACAAATGTGTGCGGGTGTATAAATGGGTGCAAATGGGTGCAGGTGTGTACTCATGACGCACACAGCAAAATTAGTTTAATTCTGAGCGTTTAAAAATGAAAAGGTGATACTTTCAGACACAGCCATGTCCTAGACAGTCTTGGTTGTAGATTCAACAATGGGATTTATATTAAATCATATTGATGTTTCATGGGTTAAATTTGTGCTTATTTATACAATGCATATTTATTCCATTTGGAAGCTCACTAATTATTGTTTAACATTACGCAGGATTTTGTGTGTGTGTGTGTGTGTGTGTGTGTGTGTATTCATATATATATATACATATATATATATATATATACAATACAATAATAATAATACAATATATATATAATACAATTTAAAAATAAATCAATCAATATTGTATTTTGTTTATTATTTGCAAGTTTCATGCTGCTGCTTTAATGCTATCACCAATGCCATAAATATTGTGATGGTTAAGTGTTTGTGTTTCATGTGAAATCTCATTTGATTGTGTGACCTGTGTTGTTTACACCCACATTTCAATATTGTCTGAAAAGCATAAAATAAGTTATAAATCTTTATTTATCCTTCGCCCAATGGGCTTTGTGTTTATTTCAGTCAATAAAAAGTGTTTGTTTTATGTATTTTATGTGTTTGTTTTGTCTGAAGCCTGATAAATGGGAGAATGCTCAACAGACCTGAGGGCACTGATATTGTCTTTAGCTCAAAGGTGTTGCGTGAGAATAAACAAACAACTGTGTTAACTCTGCGGATAGTGTTCACTCTCCCTCTTTTTAATTGCTGGCCTTCAGTGGGTACAGACTCAGAGGGAGATAAAAGAGGGAGAGATAAAGGGAGAGAGGCTCAGAGAGAAAGGAAAAGGTATACTACACACTCACAGACCTGTGCAGATAAGAGGCAGAGAGCACATCCAGGAAGATTAGTGGAAGAAGAAGATGTGGAACAGAGATACCGGGACAAGAGAAAGAGGAAAGGTGAAGTTGGAGGCAGAACTAGGTGCAGGAATTAATTTCCTGGTCGGGATGGGGGTAAAAATCCATGCCTCTGTTTTTGATATCCCCCTCTGGTCATTACATTTTTCTGGGATATGTTTTATCCCTGCATCTGGTAAGACTGAATTAAATCCATGCATTTCCTTTTGTTAAAACCACTTAACCCCATATGTTGTTGAGCGTTCCTCAGGGCTCTACATACTAGTGACTTTTCGGATTTAGCTCTTCATTAAATATCTTCACTGAAAATAGCTGATTGACAGCTTGTCGATCTGCTAGTTTCCCCCAGAATTAAGATGCTGGGGTTTAAGTCAAAAATAGCCTATCTTATCTACAAGCTCCAAAGTACGCGTCGCAATATGACCTTTTATAGGTCATGACAGTGTCGCACAAAAATAGGAAATAGGTGATCTACAAGTTCACAACGTATCATGACACCACATGTTGTCAGCATGTTGGCTATTTTTTCCTACTTAAAAAAAATAATAAGTCGTTTTTTAATCTGTGAAAATCTTTGAAGGTTTAATGTCATGCCCACAATAGCGATGCCAGGTTATAAGTGGTTAACTTCAACTCCAGCTTATAGGAAAGAAAATGGAAAAGGGTCACACATTCCAAAATGAAAATATTCCTGAAGGTGCATGGTTAGAAGAAATGGCAATGGAATGAGACAGTTAAAATACTATAGCAGCAAATATAGTAACAAATAAACATGGGGTGCAGCAAAAGAATAGAAGCCGATATAGAACATAGAACTTTTCGCATTTAGTCTGTGGCAGATGAGACATCATTACTGGTAAATGTTGCCGGTAAATGTTTAACCAATGAAAAAACAAGAGCTTGTAAGGATCCATTGGAACACAGGTTATTTTTTTAAATATCTGAAGAGTATACGGTTTTAAACATACAGTGATTATATTTTCTTCTGAACTGGCCCCTTTGCATGTCAACAGGAGGGGTATGTATGCATAGAAAACAGCTGCATGGCTCAGGGGCATCATTCCTGTTCCAATTTTAACACCAAGGCCAACCATGAACCCACTGTATACAACACCATGTCTTAGCACAACAATGATGTTGAGGATCACAGAGAATTAATTAACACAATCTAATCTCACCCAATTTCCTCTCATTAGCCAATTTCCTCTCGGGGATCAATAGAGTTCATTTTATCTGATCTTAATCCATTAAAGCTAAAGATGATAACAGGTCCAAATTAACCATGTAATCCGTCCGATTAGTTCAACTCAGCAGTATTTGCTTAGCCTATAATTAGACAGGCATGTAGACAAAGCTTTATTAGTGGGATTTATCAGTATAGCATTTTTTTTAGTCTTTTACATTTTCAGTGACCAGTTATCACTGTTCACTCACTAAGCTGAGGGAAAGGATATAAAAATGTGATGATGTGTAAATATATAACTGTATTTATAAATATGAAGTGTACTGACTGACCCTCAGCACTGAGCCCTCTCTTCTAGTCCTTGACCCTGTACACACGATTGCATGGCTGGCTACGCACAGCTCCAACATCGTCATCCAACGTCATTGGGGCGGCAGTGGCTCAGAAGGTCGAGTGGCTGCTTGGGAAACGGAAGGTTCAAGTTCAAGTTCAAGTTTGATGATAAAATGTCATTGCATAACAATATGAATTATGATGTTTCTTACAATTCAAGAGGAGAGCTCTAAGATAACATTTAAAAAACAAATAGTCCTCCCCTGGTCAGCCGGGCGCCTGATGGAGGGGAGAGGAACTGGTTGGAATAACGTGTTCGTTCCACGTGCTACGTCCTACCAGGGAAACTCCCCCCTGTCAGGTGATAAGAAGCTGCCTGCTCACGCATTGAAGGAAGCATGAGCTCAAGTTCGGGGCTTTCCCCAGGCTGGCAGAGGGAGAGTAGCGCCCAGGATTACAGCTTAGGCAATTGGCACTGGGTGAAAAAATGGGTTACAAAAATCGTGGGATGAAAAATGTAAAAGAAATCAAACAATAAAAAAATGTCTTACTTCTGGTAAAGCTTTGTAAGCTAACGTACTGTATGCTCTTGGGAGGAACTACATCTGGTGCCTTTGCGTGCAACTCACAGGTTGTGTGAGTGTCCTCCAATTTAATTTATTATGAATTAACCCCGTTTTGATCCCTGACTCCCCCTGAGTTAGTGTCAAAGTGTCCTTGAGCAAGACACTGATCCAAAATATCAAATGCATATTTGATATTTTATTTTTCTTGTTTACAATGTAACTAATTTGTGGGGATTTTGCACTAAAGAATTCCACCCACTCTTTCATGCATGGTGTAAGCTTGTAATGTGACAATAAATCAATAATAAATCAAAACAATAAATCAACTGCAGTTGAAGTCGAAATTATTTTTATATAAAATGTATTATTATGATTACCCTTCACCATGCGTTTGGGGAACTAGGCTCTGGGAGAGATCTCAAGTCTCAAGACCAACAGAGCTTAAATCGTAAGATGTGTGAAAGAGACAGAAGAATCTGTGTTTTAATCAAAACAATTCTGCCCTGACTCTTCATATTCCTTATCACCTCCTTTATTGAGCCTGCAGGGATTACAGGAAGAGGAGGGAGGGTAAGAGGCAGTCAGACAACATCTAGAAATTGATGGTGGCAGGGTTTAAAGCCAAGCACACCAAGAGGAGTACAGCTCTAACAGGAATGGGAAAATAATGTTGGTGTATCTTTAGAACTGAACATGAATCATTTTACTACAATAATAATTGTTAATATTAATATTAACAACATATTAACATACTAGCGGTTACAAGCAGTGTCTCTTAAAATTTACTCATTTTCTGCACTGCTAAATCTTCTGTGAAACTTAATTCAGAAAGAATTGACCCACACATTAGCCCTCAGGATTTACAGTGTAGTTACTGAAGATAATGTAATAAGAGATTTTGTGGGTTTTGAGGGAACTTCATAAACTTTTCAGCATTCAATTTCACATAGATCTGCAAACATTGTTTCCCTCGTGGGATCAATAAAGGTCCGTCCGGGAGATTAAATAGTCAGCCTGGAGATGACTGCATAAGGAGCTGGGCAGACTTCTTGGTGAGGAAGAGTTTGATGGTGTAAAGTGTAAAGTAAAACTACAGGATCAAGTGATAGCTGCAATGTGTACGTTGATGTATAGCTGACTGTGCAGGACCACACCCAGGCTGTTGGCAGTTGGCACAGGTGCCTTAGAGCCAGACATTTTGTCTATAGAGGGGGAAAAAGGAGTTTTGACCCTGGTCAGGAGGGTACAGGATGGATGAAAACAAGCAAGCCTTTCCATGAAACTAGTACGCCATTAGTGTGCTCGCTTTAGGGAGCCTAGATTTATCGTCCAATTGTCAATAAACAAACAACTAATTATGAATATATCTGTTCATAAATTACCAATACCTAGACTATTAACATAGCACTGCAAAACACTTACAGTATCTCTGATGTGTAAATGAACCAGAGTGAGTTGTGAATTGTCTTCTATGATTGATTGGGGTAATACATTAGATGTGGAGAATCAAAGTGGACAGACACTATGCAGAGAATAGTGGTGATGATGGAGGAGGGAGAGAGGGAGGGGGAGAGAGAGAGAGAGAGAGAGAGAGAGAGAGAGAGAGAGAGAGAGAGAGAGAGAGAGAGAGAGAGAGAGAGAGAAAAGTGAAGCAAACAGATATAATGAGATCCAAACTGATATTGACAGCATGGAAGCATCTGCAAAAGAACAAGGAGATCAAAATGACAAAGAAAGGGAGAGGGTGGGGGGATTAGGAGAAATAGCCTCCCAGGCTTTTCTCATCTCACAAGGAGAAAAGCTTGGATCTGTGTTCATAGGGCGGGAGTTCCCTTGTACTGTATCCGGAAGCTGTCTTTTTTTACCAATCACAACACCGTTTTCATGTCTCGGGAATGTAAACAGATCATCAAGATTGACATCCCACATTTTGAAGAGCGTGTTATAAATATTGTGGTCGACTTTTTGTGATTTTTGATGACGATGCATGATCGTGTCTCCAGGCTATGGGACGCAGTGCAGCAGAAAATCATTTCCATGGTAATGAGCGCTCCACCAATCAGAGAATTAAGTGCTGCTACACTTTAGGATTATGGGTAGTTAAGTATTTGGAAAAAGAAGGAGGAAGTCCGCACACTGTTTTCAAGCTCCAAGAAACTCACTTTTTTATTTATGCAACGTTTCGACCTTCTAGGTCTTCATCAGGCAAATATTATAATGACAGACAAAAGCATCATATATATATGTTACAGTATGATTGGAGAACCAGTACGATTGAAGAAAGCGCGCTCGTTTTTACCACCCACCCAGCACTAGAGGGAGCCACAAGCCAGGCTTGTGCACAAACATATATGGCCACACACACACACACACACACACACACACACACACACACACACACACACACACACACACACACACATACACACACACACGCGCTCATGCTTTTTTTGGTTTATTGAAAGCAGGACTGTTTAGATACTTTTATTGTGTTCTGGCTTTTGTTTTACTTTCTCCCTGACACACACACACACACACACACACACACACACACACACACACACACACACACACACACACACACACACACACACACACACACACACACACACACACACACACACACACACACACACACACACACACACACAGTGATCCATGAAAAGAACTATTCTGTCCCTATCGGTTTACAACTCAAACGGCGCTGAGTCGACTAGTAGAGCATCGGCCGGTCAGCGCGGGCACTCGCGCCTGGAGGCGCGAGGGCGCGCTTCCTCGGCCTCAAGCTCCACTAAGTCGGCGCGCCTCCGTCATGGACAAGCGTGTGCGTGTGAACGCGTGTTCAGCGTTCCCCTCATAGATATTATGGTTCCCCTAGCGTAGCTTCCTGGTTGCTATGTGGGGGGGAACAACAAAAGACAGGTCCGCGTCGGCCCATCAAAGCCCCGCCTCTCCGCGTTCTCCTTCTCCTCCTCGGAGGAGGAGGAGAAGGAGAGAAGGAGAGGACGGGACGGTTTATTACGCGAGGAGGAGGAGGAGGAGGAGGCTCCTCTTCCTCGCGAGCCTCGCGTAATAAACCCCCGCCTCGCAGCGCCGCGTCCTCCTTCTCCTCCTCGCGAGCCTCGCTAATAAACCCTGTCTCGAAAAGCCCCGCCTCGCCCCGAAGGAGCCCCGTGCCTAAAAACGAGCGCTCTGTCTTCAATCGTACTGGTTCTCCAAACGTACTGTGACATATATACACCAACATTGACTAATGATGATGTACAACACCTGGGAGTAAGGAGGAGCACAAAAAAAAAACACCCTACTCCAATCCCAGGGACAAAAAACTTGTCTACACCCCTCTGGGGAGTGTTCAATGCATGGGCAGAAAATAGACTTTTCACATTTAATTAAACATATTAGACACTAATAGCCAGTCAATACATTTCTGAAAAACCAACAATAAGAACAGTTAAAAGTCATAAATGGTGATATAGTGTATAAACTAAACAACAAACTAGAGGAAAGGTTTAATATCAAATTCCTCATTTAGACCATCAGGAGACATGGTATTGAGGAGATAGATCCAATAGGTCTCACGTTGGAGAAGTAACCTTTCGAGATCTCCACCTCTGGGTGGCTTTTCAACCTTCTCAACACCAACATATCGCAAATTATTAAGATTATGACCAGCCTTTTTAAAATGAGCAGCAACAGGATTACGTTCATCACCTGTTCTTATACTACTCCTGTGTTCAGTAATCCTGGTGTGCAGAGCCCGGGATGTCTTGCCTACATATGCCAACCCACAGGGGCACCGGATAAGATATACCACATGCGTTGTGCTACATGTAATCGCACCACGTATGGATATATCCCGGCCGGTGTGAGGATGACTAAAAACCTTGCATTTTTTTGTGTATGTACATTGCATACAGTTACCACAGCTATAGTTACCATCTGGTACTACTGGGAAATTGGAAACACTCTGAGTACCCAGATCTGATTTCACCAGGCTGTCCCTCAAGTTGGGAGAGCGTTTAAACACAAGTCTTCGTTTTTCTGGAAAAGCTTTTTTCAACCTTGGATCAGACTGGATAAGTTAAGTATTTGTCCATGACATTGTGAATGAATCTTTTGTATTCTTCAATTCTAACCGAAACTGACAGGTGGTTCTCTCAAGTTTTCCTCTTGACATTTCAAGGGGGAAAGGTTTACATGTTACACAACAACTTCAATTTGGGGTGCCATATGGATGAAAAACAAAATAATATATTGTATACTGTAGGGGTGCCCTGAGCCCAAAAAGTTTGAGAACCAAAGTTTGATTATCACATCTGCTCAAGTGCTCCTTTGGTCTCTGGGTGAAGAGCCCACAGATCCACTGTTCATGGAAATGCATCCTGATGGCGTCCTTCAACTCTATTCCCTCTCATCTCATCCTCAGAGTGATCCCTCTCACGACAAAGGAGGGAATGGAGAGCGGATGAGGAGCAGACATGAGAGGAGAGAAGTAATCTTGACCTATACAGAGAAGTGTGTGTGTGTGTGTGTGTGTGTGTGTGTGTGTGTGTGTCTGTGTGTGTGTGTGTGTGTGTGTGTGTGTGTGTGTGTGTGTGTGTGTGTGTGTGTGTGTGCGGGTGCGCGGGTGCGTGAGCGCATGCATGTACGTGTGCAAGCATGTGTGAATCAGGCTTCACTGATCAGAGTGTGTCAAAGCAGAGACAGGTGGTTGAGAGTCAAGCTGGGTGGCTCATCCACAGATATGGCACTACAGAGACAGAATGAAGGACTGTCAATGCACTTCATCGACACCCTGATGCCTCTCACATTAAGTGCATGCAGAGAATGGATATGGCATTATAGCCTGATTTATGCTTCAGTGACAAAACTAGTGGCAAGATTCTTCTTCAGGTCCATGAAAAAAGACGGAAAAGGAAAACACATGTAGATTTACAGATACGTGTTTTTAAAACTGTCTGAAAGTTTAGCTGTGCCTCGGATATGTAAGCATGTACCAGTGGTACTAGTAGACTAGTAGACAAGTGACAAATCGCGGGTTTGGATGAGTGAAATTCTACATAAATTGTATTTTTGTTGCATCTCTCTGAGTTTTGTAGGGATAATCATACCACAGCCGCAGTATCCCACCCCCAATAGCACATCAGCTATAGCCACTGAGGTCTGTGCCTCTCTCCTCATACAAAAGTATTTTTCTCACCTTCATTTAAACATACCATCTAGTATTCACATGCAAGGGGTTGTGGAACAGAGCGGCTAGACATTACTCAAGACAAAACAAAAAAGTAAAAAAAACAAAAAGGTTCAAAGCTAGTGCACTAGCGTACAAAAGAAAACTACTGTATACTGTGTATAACACACTGCTGGCCAACTGCTACAGTAACTGCTACACACTACACATACCGCCACAAAACCTCAGGTTGGTAAATCAGGTAATCCAGCTACAACCCGCTTACATCACAAAGCTGAAAGCTAATCCAGTCACAGTTAAGACTGCTAAAGGTGTGTCCCCCCCCCCCATTTCTAAAATGTAATACAGAGGTAGTGCTTGCATTATTTATTTTGAATACAGCACATATCAATGGTAGAAATATTGCTACAGCTGCCTGTATGCTCAGACACAAAGCGTGGGACTGTGCGCACACAAACACACATACGTGTGCGCCGCATACGTGACCCCACAATTTGAAAGCTGCCCACCAGTTCATGATTTGCATACATACATTTGCGGGCCGGATATGAGCTACAAAAATCTGTCAAAGAAAAACAAAAAACAAAAAACAAAAACAAAAGCACAATGAATGATTTCAGGCCAGTAGCAATTATCTCAGTTGCCATGAAATGCCTGGAAAAGCTGGTTCTTCAGTCCATAAACTCTGTGGCTGACTCACTGGACCCCCTATAGCTTGTCTACTGCACAAACAAATCAGTGGATGATGCTGTGGCTCTGGCATTCCACTCTACACTGGAACACGTAAACACTTATAGAAGATGTATATGCATGCTGTTTTTGGATTACAGCTGATGAAACTGATTGTGAAACCGACGAATCTGGGAGTAACAACACCCACCGGTAACTGGATTTTGGACTTCCTGATAGACAGACCACAGGTGGTGAGGAGGTTACAAGACCTCCAACGTCAGTACTGGAACATCTCAGGGCTGTAGCCCTAAACTCTACGCCCTGTACACTCGTGTCTGTGTTTCCACCCAGAATAATATCATTATTAAATATGCCAATGACACAAAGTCAGTGTACAGGGAATAGGTAAATAACTTGTGCAGAAAACAATGACCTTGTCCTCAACATAGACAAAACAAAGGAAATAATTATGTTATAATTATATTTATATTATAATTAGGAGATCAAGAACGCAACATCCAATCATACCCAACTTGGAATTGCATGTTGAGGAGCCTCCAAAACCTCTTATACTTCTACCCATTGGGGGTGCCACAAACATGAACAGTTGCATCTGTCAAACAAACTTACTTAAATTTTCCCCCCGGCCCGCAACTTCCTTGCGTCGCCCCCCACAACTGACACAGCCTTGAGTAGGCAACCTGGCCTGGCAGAGATCTGCACTCCAAGGAGTGAGTCAAATACTTAAGATAAAATATGTATTTTTATGTACAGCACATACGTACGTATCTATGTATGTACTACGTACTGTATGTACACTATGTAACTACGTATGTATGTATGTATGTATGTATGTACTGTATGTATGTATTTTTTTCATGTTTAAAATGTATCATTTATGACCAAATCAGAGCCTTAACAAACTCTAAAGGAAAAATTAATGAGCAAAATGACATTTAGAAGTTTCCTTCCCTACAAATTCCCATATTTAACATTTTTGTATTACATTCAACAACCTTTTGTTCACTTTACATTGTATGGTAATAAATGGAAAAACCTACAGTCCAAACAAATCAAAATACTTCATATCAATACCATTAACGGTATCATAATCATTAGTCATTTTTGAATAATAATAATGATGGAGTAAGGTGATGAGGGCCTCATCACAGTATCCTCTGTGCCTTAAAATTTCCTTTATTTCAGGTCAATAAAGCGGATGTCCATGAGTAGCAGAGTGTGTCTTGGTAGAGGTCTGGGCGCTGGTGACAACACGGTCATCACCTGTGCCTGAGTGTCCACATTAGTCACCACAATAAACCCACAAACCGGGCTCTCCACTATACCCCTTCTAGTTCCCTCCTCCCCTTCCTCAGCACAGCTCACGCTCAGCACATGATGCATGAGGTCTGGCCCTGGCGTCACAGGCACCAGCTTGAGCTGTGCCCCGATTTTGTAGATGCGGACATCTGAGAAGCACACGTCGAAGGCATGAGGGTAGAAGGAGACGCCACGGAAGCCATAGAAATACTCACGGATCTTTTCGTCACGCGTCTCCTGCCGAGGACCCTTGGTTAGCTTTACTACCCCGCCAGACTTGGGCAGGAGGACCACCCGCACAAAGTGCGGAAGGTCTCGTTTGAGCTCGTTGTAGAGCCTCTCCTGGTCAAGCACCAGCACCACGTCCACCTCGAAGGCAGAGGCACAGTCCACCAAAGCCTGATAACCGGAGCCCTTCACCCAGCCACAGGTATTGATGATGCAGCCTCCAACACTGGCTTTCCTGTTCACCTCACAGCGCTGGGAAAACACTTCAGCCAAGCGGGATGTCAGCTTATTGTAAAGTTTGATGTTGGTCGCTAGGGTGATAGAGCCAAAGTGGAATACCAGAGGATCCTGGACTGAAAACCCCTCCTCAACATCTGCTGGACGCTCGATACACATCGCTGACACGGTTCCTGGGACCGACACCCCACTCTGTCCTACGTCCAGCTCCACCAGTGTTGGCCTCCTGCCAAGTCTTACAGCATAGTTTAGTAGCAACCGGCACACTGTGGACTTCCCCACATCTGTAGGCCCTACCACCATCACCCTAGGCCCACTCTCATTGTCTCTCTCAGCCTGTTTTCTCATCTGTTCCAAAGCAGCATGTGTATTGAGGTACAGTAGCATGGGAGTGTCCGTGGATACATATGCAACCTCTGTTTTACCATACAGGGACACACTGCAGCCCTGCCAGGTGAAAACTGCTATCTTGGAGCCTGGTCCGAATGTGTACTTCTTGTTCCGGTTGAGCTCTGAACCAAAGACCTCAGCCATCCCTGTGAGGAGCTCCAGTTGGACACGTTCCCCTGCCTCCACCTCAAAGCGAAGCTCCGTCTCCTTCTCCAGGTCGAACCTGGTGCCTCCTGCTCCGGGTGCTGGCACATCTTCACTGGTCTTATCTGCACCTTCTGTCGCCATGGAGTTTAAGGAGCTTATAAAACTGATAATCGACTGATTCTTTAACCAGATCCGAAAGCCGCTATGATATTTATCCAAGAAGTAAGTAAAGCCGATATGGAATGCTTAGGCTGTGAAAACTAGCTACTGATGCTTATCTCTCGGGAAAGAGTCAATGTCGCACGGTGTCACTGATGACACTGATGAACTCCCTTAACCAAGGCATCCCGAGGCCTTTTATACTGTTGTCTGCGGCCCTGATGTCACTACGGTGATGTCAGGTAGTGTCAGGCATATCCATATACTGTATGGAGCGGGCTATGTCAGTTATGCCCAAATCTGGGAATATGATGTCTGTCCTGGACGTTTCGGTTATCTCCATATATGGAGTTCCAGGAGGGGTTCTCTGATGTCAGAGCTAGGTATGTTAGGTTACGTATCTCCATGTGTAGCTGTCTAGGAGAGATTCTATGATGTCAGACTTGGGGATGTTGATTGTCTCCATCTATGGGGATCTCCATATATGGGAAGGTTGGGGTCGATTAGGTCAGGACTAAAGGTCGGGACTGCATAGGCCATTCATCCCCTTATATAGGTTTCCGAGCCTCCTGCCATAGTCCACCCTGCGGTGGTATCCATCTATGGCTAATGCTGGCAAGTATGCCCTGAATGTTCTTTACAGAGCTCATAGAGTTGAATACACAATTAATGAATTCCATATTAGTTATTTGACGCAGAAATTAGTCATTGACTCAAGCTGCCAGTTCAAGCTCTTTTGACGACCCTCACCCCTGTATGTATGTATGTATTATGTACAGTATTTATAGATCAGAGCTTTTTCCATGTAGGCCTATTTGCTTTTTACTATAGTAGGATGTATTCTTGCTCTTGCCTCTTTTTTGTTTCTGTGCCTTGTACTATTTAAGCAAAATATGCTCAAGAGTTCCAATGTGCTCATGTGCAAATGGTAAATAAATCTCTTAAATCTCTTAAATCTCTTGAATCTTTAATCTTTCTGCATCCCCCTTGCGTTTCACACCTACAGCACAACACCGATCTCACCCACATGCATGTCTGACTACTAGTCCATATATTGTCTGTGTATGCCCATTATGGGCATATACTGATGACATCAGGGATCTCCATATATGGGCATAAAAGGGACATGGACTGACATATAGAGATATCTCCATATATGGGCATTAAAGGGACAAGGACTGACAGATAGAGAGATCTCCATATATGGGCATATCAGTCGGATCGGCGGTGCGTCATAGGTGTGAGGGTCGCGTAGCTGCCCCATCTCTAGATGTGAGGGCCGCGCAGCGGCCCAAACCTCTAGTAATTCAAAATGCCGGAAGATCTAAAGGTCAGAGGTCGTAGGTCAAAGAGGTTCCTTATGAGGAGACGCATTTGTTTCATGTTTCAATTGCGTGCTCTATAGCGCCACCCTTTGGCCAATGGTTTGGCCGTTTGGCATAGCCCTCTACCATATTTCAGTTTTGCAAAAACGACTGTTAAGTCAGATCTGCAAAAAACGGCTGAATAATAATAATAAAACTAACAAATACAAAATGGTGCCTTCGCACTGATGTGCTTGGCCCCCTAATAAACGTCATACTGCATATATTATAAACCTCAGCAAATTCAGGTTGTTAAAAGAAGTGGACTAGAGCCTGTCTCATGGTAGCTACATTCGGCTAGGGATAATTATAAATGTCTAAAAGTGTGATGAGTGGTGTCAAATGAATAATAATCAAAAACGTATTGAGGACTTATGGAAATGCATAATGCATGCTGATGGCTGCTACTGTGACTAATGCAATCTAGCCTACTACTTAACTATGCATAAAATGCCTTGGCAGTCGGCTTGTTATGGGGCAGATCAGGGTAACTATTTTATAAACCTAAAATCTCGTCAGAATCCTTTTAAAATACACAATCATAACTATACTATTCTATCCTAATGAGGTGAAAAAAGGAGCATTCAGATCGGTCTGAAATGAAGATATAATGACCAATGGGCTTCTGATCCCCAAAGGAAATCATGACAACACTCATTTGTATCACAGGAACACTCATTTGTAACACACACACAATAACTGATAATTATAACATTTGTCACCCTTTTAGCACATCCATGGTCACATGGGGGACAGGTAACAAAAAAAAGGTGTAGGCCACTTTTATAGTCCAATCTTGATTGCTTCCAGTCAAACAAAAGTAGTTTTTTTTGGTAATCAATATCAATATGTTTCTCAAACTCATGCGTAATGTGATTTACCATGATAGCTTAGCCCCCCTGCGAATGAGGATGAAGCACTCAGGAGAACTGGGTGGAGAAAATATGAAACATCAGCTCCATAATTTCTAAGGAGTTAGTGTAGCTATAAACACCGGACAAATGTGGATAGAATTTGGCGGAGGCGGAGCGTAACCTACTGTAGTTAACCATAGTTGGCTGGATTGCTTGCAAATTCTGGTTTTATGGATGGGGTGTCTGTGACATACAGTTTTCCACTTCATGTATTTGAAGAGGAAATTAAGTGTGGAAGGGTGAGATAGATTTGTTTTAATGTAACCTAGCCTATGTTGTCTGTGTTACATTGCATGTGTTATCTAGTATGTAAGCATTTCATACTCCAATTCCTTGCTTTAATTTTATGTAATCACGGAAACTTTCCAATTAAAATTTTGTCACAATTTAATTGGCAACACCCAATTCCTCCATGTAGTCCCTATCAGTGGTTTGATTGATTGAAATTTTTATTAGGCAAAAGAATGTAAAACAACACAGTTACATTTATAATGCTTTTGTCTAAAAGGTCCGGCCAAAAAAGTCCTTGCGGACTTGTTTCCGTTGGGGTCCTTGAGTTAATTTCATAGACATATATAGTAGCAACCAAACAGTTCAAAAATCAACATTAAAATACAGATAATACAGAAAAAGTACCACTATGTACAAAAAAAGCATTTAAAAATATATGTACAAAAAGAAAGGGGGGGGGGAAGCATGGAAAAATAAAAAATTATATACAAAAAAAGCATGAGGAAATACAAATATGTACAAAAAGAGGAGGGGGGGGGGTCGTCTGTCTACAGGGAAACTGGTACTAGCTCCTCTTTCGGCCTCCAGAAAGATGAGTTTTTAGGGCTGTTTTGAATGAGCCCAGCGAACTGCATTTTTTGAGGGATGGGGTTAGACTATTCCATTCCTTGGTGGCTGTGCTATAGAAGGAGAATTTGCCCATGTTTGTTTTATGGGTGGGTGGTACCAGATTGTTGTTTACGCTCCCTCTAGTTTCGTGGCTGTGGGTGTCACTAACTTTTTCGAGGTATTTATACAGATATGCGGGTATAGGGGGCATATCGGGCAAATCTGCATTTACAATTTTGAAGACCAGACCCATTTTTAGTTGTTTAACCCTGTCTTCCACCCTGAGCCAGCCTAGGCTGGCAAAGTGAATGGGAGAGAGGTGGGTCATGGGCCCCAGTCCGAGAAGTAGTCGGATCAGTTTGTTTTGGGAGGTTTGAAGCTTAGTCTGCAGTGACACTGAGGTGTTGGAGTACCAAGAGGAGCTAGCATAGTCAAAAAGGGGCTGAATCAGGGCCCCTGAGAGGGTCCTGAGGGCCTGAGGGTTGACAAAAGAGGAAACTCTGCCCATAAATCTGGTTCTCTGGTTTACTCCTTTGACCACCTTTGTTGCCATGCTTTCACCTGACAGGTATTTGTCCAGAATACATCCCAAATAGGTAATCTCTTCTTTGCTAGTGATGATTGTGTCATCGACTTTGACCTTGAAGTCATTTACCTTCATTTTACTGAGGGAATGTTTGGTCCCAAATAGGATGGATTCAGTTTTCCCAAGGTGTAGAGACAGTTTGTTATCGGTAAGCCAGGTACGGATTTTTGAGAGTTCAGAGCTGAGAGCTTCCTCAACTTGCAACTTGTCCTCACCCGAGATCAGGAGTGCTGAGTCATCAGCGAACAGGAACAGTTTGCAGTTACAGGCAGCATTCATGTCGTTAATGTATAGAAGGAACAGTAACGGCCCTAGAATGCTGCCTTGAGGAACCCCGCAGCTCACCGGGAGGGATGAGGACATGGTTCCGTTGATGTCAACCACTTGTTCTCTACCCTCCAAGTAAGATCTCATCCAATTTAGTGATGTGCAATCAAAACCAATCGCCCTCAGCTTATCAAGTAGAATTGCGTGGTTTACAGTGTCAAACGCCTTTTGGAGGTCCAGCATGACCATGCCACAGTATTTGCCCGAGTCTACCTCACGTTTGATGTAGTCGGTCAAATATAGTAGGCATGTGTCAGTGGAGTGGGATGTTCTGAAGCCTGATTGGAATTCAAACAACAGTTTACGCTCGCTGAGGTAGCTGTTGATTTGTTCTTGGATTGATCGCTCTATAACCTTTGAGATGGAACAAAGGATGGAAACAGGCCTATAGTTGCCAGGATCTAGTTTGCTTCCTTTTTTAAATAGAGGGATTACTCTTGCCAACTTGAATTCTTGTGGGACGTGACACTGACTGATGGATAAGTTTGTAATGTGGGCTACTATGGGAGCAATGGAGACCGCTGCGTCTCTGAGGAATCTGGTGGGGATGTTGTCAAGGCCGGTGGCCTTGTTTGGCTGTAGGGCGAGGAGTTTGTTTTGCACATCATCAGTCAATACAGGTTTGAAAAAGAAGGAATCTTTTTTAGCCCCTAGTTTCTCATAGTGAGCTTGAATGTGGTCGGGGCCATACAGACCTGAATGCTGAGGGAGTTTGCTTACCAACTGGGTTGCAACTGTGGTGAAGAAACTGTTAAAACAGTCCGCTACCAATTGCTTGTCGGTAGTGAGCGAGCCACTTGAAATAATGCAAATGTTTGTAGATTTAGTCTGAATTTTTCCGTTGCAGCCTAATTGTTTTAGTGCCTCCCACAGTTTTTGTGGGTGGCTTTTGTTTGCCTCTATGTTCTCATTTAAGAAATTCTTTTTGGCATTTCTGATCAATTTAGTAACTACATTTCGTAGATTTCTGCACTTTTCAAGTAGCTGCTCACTTTTGTTTTTCCTGAGCTCGGAGTAGCTTTTGTTCCTGAGTTTGATGGCATTCAAAATGTCACCCTTCATCCAAGGTTCTGTGCTAGCTTTGACCCTCACCACCTTTGTGGGTGCGATGTTATCAAGTACACACAAAAAAGCTTTTTTGAAACAGGACCAGGACTCCTCCACAGAGGTGCAATTTAGGACATGGGACCAGTCCATTTTTCCAAGAGCTGTTGTTAGAAGATCACTTGAGTAGTGTTTCATAGACCTGCAGCTGATTGTCCTGTGACAATAAGCTCCAGGTCCGTGAATCTTCCGTGTGCAGAAAATGATATTGTGATCACTTAAACTACACTCAATCACTCCACTCTTGGAAATTCTGGATTGGTCCGTTGTCAACACTAGGTCTATGATTGATTGAGAAGCAATGCCTACCCTTGTAAAATGCTTTATCAGCTGGGTAAAGCTGTGCAGGTCACAGAACTTTCTGAGGGACTTAAAGGTAGCTGAGTCTTTCTTCAGAACACAGGTATTAAAATCACCAATTAGTACCGTCTCAGAGTTTCCTAAACCCGCCACATGATCCTCAATCAAGTCATAAAAAGCATTTTGATCTGGGGGTCTGTAGATGGCGCCAATTATCAGTGGTTTTGCATGTGGGTATAAAATTTTGACCCAGACCGATTCAGTGGGGTTGTTATCCATATCTGGGATCACATCGTAAATAATGTCTGATCTCACATAGATGCAAACCCCACCCCCAGAGAGATTTCTGTCTTTTCTGATGACATTGTAGCCCTTTATTTCAATCTCAAAGTCTTTGATGGAATTATCCAACTTAGTTTCTGAGAATGAAATAATGTCTACCTTGCCACTTCCAAACATGGATCTCAGTTCAGACATTTTTTCAGGGTTTTTAAGACTGTTAACATTCAAGTGAACAATGTGAGTACCTCTAGTAGAAAAAAGGCCATCCATGTCTTCAGTTGAGTAGTAACCATTGTCCCTTACAGTCTCTGGGAGGTCGGTGGGGGGGGTCGCTGATGGGCGGGGGGGTAGGGGGGTTTGGGTTAAAACCTGATCAGCTGGTTTCGTGGTCTCTGCAGGGGGGACTGCCAGACCTTCCTCTGTCCTGCTGTGGGGGATGGGGTGGGGGGAGGGGGGGAGGGGGGGTATGATCGGGGGAGGGGGGTGGGGGCTTTGTGATTGCAGCAGGGCAGTGGGGGAGGGGGGTGGGGGTGGGGGAGGGGTGAGGCAGAAGTTTCCACGCCGATCCCACAATGGAAAACCATGTAGATGACCAGTGACCGCTTGGAAAACAGGGAAAGGAACTCCGTTTCCCAGCATTCCTCTTGGTGGGATACTATGCGGTTGTCCTGGTATCGACTGGTGGTGGTGGTGGTGGAGGAGGAGGAGGGGGGGTGGGGGTGGGGGAGGGGTGAAGCTGTTGTCCCGCGTCGACGTCAAGCGGTGGTGCCAGGAGATGGCAGAAACAGGGGGAAAAACACTGTTTTCCTGTGTTTCCCTCTGAGAGAAACCCTGTGGTTGTCTTGGGCCCGTGTGTCGCAGGAGGAAATCCTCTTGATGACGCTGCTGTTGGGGAAGCCCTTGTCTCGTCACCCACATTCCTTCAGGCGGTGGTCTGCTTGAGAATGCAGGATTTGGAGCCAGCACAGACGTTAACCGGGACAAATAATCCATCCTTGTTTCTCCAGCTCTTTGCTGGGGTTCTTTCTTATCAGGTGAGGTGGGCCGTTGCCAAACAAAGTTAGTTGTCTGCATGTTGTGGTCCGGACCTTGTCGGGCGCTTCCGTCGCGTTTGAAATCAGCTGTGATGTTGCTTACATTGTAGTGGTGATCATAGGGAGTCTCCGTGGTGCTCTTCACGGTCGGTGGGCCGGGATTAGAATGTACATTTCCCGACAACATTAGACTCAACCAAATAATCTTTCTTACTGTAAGGCCGTCCAGCTGGTTTGGTGTCCTTCTCCGTGTTTGTACCGATTTACTCGCGCCGAAAACTTTAAAAAGTAACGTCGCCGCGTCTTGCGGTAAATCTCCGTTTGCACACGCTCTCCGTTGAAGCTGCACATTGTGGGATTCGATAAATATTAATCCTTGCAATATAGCAGCGTAGAACAGCACCAGGTTGTTGCTGGTAGTGATGATCCTTTTGAGGCGTAGGTGTTGTTTTCGCCGTTGAAGAATAGAGCGCGGTGTGGTGACGCGTTTGGTCTTGGGGTGTAGAAAACCGTGTCACGTCTCCTCCGATACACGTGACATCGCCAGCCACTTCTTTTCATGCAGAGGAGCAGACTATTTTCGACTGTTCCACGCCCTGCTGAACAGGCAGATCTTAATATCATCTTAAAATACTGTGTAGCATTATCATTGACCATCCTTCACTCCCAAATCCATTTCCCTTGGCCTCAACTAATGCTGTCCATAATGAATTATTACAATATAAATTCAATTAGAAGAGATTATCAGAATCTCTGCACACCATCTGTGCCCTGCAGTAAAGACCCCTGTTACTGCACCCAAGGGTGCCACTGATGGACTAGGTTAGAACCACCAGAGCCTTTACTGTCTCACTTTCAGAGGGGGGAACTGGATTAAGGTGAACCAAGGCCTCTCTTTTCACTGCCCCTCATAACTGCATTGTCATTGTCTCCGCCAGGCCGAAAGGCATGGCGAGAGAGAGAGTATGTTTTCGCCCCTGTCCGTCCGTCCGTCCGTCCGTGTGTCCGTCCGTGTGTCCGTGTGTCCTGTCTGTGTGTTAGCACCAAATCTCCGGCACCGTTGGCCCGGTCGCTGCGAAACTGTGCACACACACTCCCTGGATGCCAATTCAGAACCTCTGCCTCAAATTTTTCACATGGGCCTGTTATAGCGCCACCAGGAGGCCGATTTGTGCAAAACCCATTTTTTCCCATTACTCCTACAGTTTTTAACCAAACCTCATGCAAATCGGTACACAGTATCTCTATAGTCATGTGATCAACCCTGATCTGTCCGATTTCCCATATTCCATCCTCATTGGCTAAGGTTACCATCCAAAGTTTGCAGGATTGGTCCGTTTTGAACAAACTGCCTCAAATCATGAACGCAGCTTGCCATTTCCATAAAATTGCACACGCACATTCCCACTATGCCGAGGAAGAAATGGCACTTAAAACTTTTCACATCAGCCTCATGGTGGCGCTATAACAGGCCGATTTGCATTTTTTACTATAACTGCACCGATCTGCGTGAAACTTTGCACGCCTACTCCCTAGAGGCCAAGGAAAAACATCTGCACTGCATTTTTCACATCTGCTTTTTACAGCGCCACCAGGAGGCCGACTTATGTCAAATACATTTTTGGATATTAATCCTTCAGATGTTATCCAAACATCACGCAAATCGGTACACAGTATCTCTATAGTCATGTGATCAAGACGAATCTGTCCGATATTTCATATTCCATCCTAATTGACTAAGGTTGACTTCCAAAGTTTGCAGGATTGGTCCGTTTTCAACAAAATGTCTGAAATCATGAACGCGGCGTGCGATTTCCGTGAAAATTTGCACGCACATTCCCACTAGGCCGAGGAAGAAATGCCACCCTTTTCACATTGGCCTATTATAGCGCCACCAGGAGGCCACAATAACTTACCTGACCTGGCGGAGACCTGTGCTCCGAGGAGCACTTTTTCTAGTTTGTTTTGGATTATGCTGCGAAAGGAGATAATTTGTCAGCCACGCTACATTGTCAAACAAAGAAGAAATAGGCTTTAATTCCCTGTTATAAACATTTCATAGTTGGTCTTTGCCTTGGCAAGTAAAACACTTTATTAGTTGACATTAAAGAGACCACTGTTACAACATCATTCACTAACTGTTCACTTTGTTTGTAGTGGTTAATGTTAGGAAAATAAGAGTACATTTAGACAGGAAAAATATTTGCAGTTCATGCCGTTCAGCCAGTGTTTCTTTACTTTTCCATGACTGACATTTTACCTGACAATATTACCATACCAACTCATCTTAGCTAATTCATCCTAACTGGTTTTCAGATAGTTGGTCATGACCAAGTATAAATTGTGCTTAAGACCTATCTGACTTGCCCATTTGCACTAGAATCCTTTTCGAATGCAATCCGAACAATGTTTGTAAATATGACTATAGAACAGTGAGGGCCACATCAACAGAGCTGAGGAAGTATGCGTTGTCGTGGAGATTGTAGATGGAGGAGGAAGAGGTGGTGTGGCGGGTTGCAAAAGAGGAGCAGAGGGAAGGCCAAGTAGGGAGAGACAGAAAGATAGGGACACAAAGACGAACAGAGGGAGGGAGAGAGAAAGAAAGAGACAGACGGGGAGAGAGGGGAGGGAGACAGAAAGAGAGGGAAGAGACACAGGGAGAATGAAGCCGCACAGCTGCTGACTTCCACACATCTCAACACCCTCCTGACGACCCCGCTCCGCTTTCCTTCACCCCCCTCCGACCCCCCTCCCATGTTTCTGCCCCCTTTCCAGCACTACAAGCTCAGATAAACCGCTTAAACCCCATTTTATACTTTGTCGTACAACAAAAAAGCAATTTAAAAGAAGACACCGATGTCAAATTCTTTTTCAGCCCCAGCTGCCCAAGTAAGGCTTGGTTCAGGCATTTCGGCACTTCTCTCCTCTACATTTGAATTCCGAGAGCATTTCATTGTGAGTCATGGCTGTCTTGCAGCAGAGCTGGTCAAAGATCCCATGAGAGGCTTGTCAACAACACAGGACTGTACTGCTTTCTGTGATAATAATCTCCCGTAGCAGTCCTGGTGATATATCCTAATCCACCACCAGATGAGCACCCGGCTCCAATGTAAAGGTTCTATGGACAATGCTTTTGTATGAAAGAGGGCCAACAATACAGTACTGTATGTTCCAACAAATAATTTAATTACCAATGTATAGGCACAATGGCCCTCATTTATCAATGGAGTGTACAAACCAGCTTATCTTTTTGCCTATATATGACCTTACGCCAAAGTCCAAGTGACATTTATCAAGCGATCCTATACAGCCAATCCTAGCGTACATTTGGTCGGAGCTTTGATAAATCTGACGGCTGAAAACGAGTGTCATTTAAATAACACGCCCTTAAATATTCTCAAAACGAACCAGAATACGACCAAACAAAGCATGGAAAGCCAATAAGAAAACGTTTCCCCCGCTCGCCTCGCTGCCTGTCAAGTCACACGCACACCCACACGCACACACACACCCCTACTTGCAAGCCCAACTGCGTAACGGTACAATATCTGTCAAGTAGGCTAGTAGCCTAACAGATAGGCCTACAGCAGCGCCGCTGCGCCAGTCCAAACTCCCGAAAATGCATCCATAAGCGCTCGTATATTTTGAAAATGTACACAAAAACTTGTGGTGATGCGATGCGTTGTAGATCTGCTATTTTCAAATAGCCAATGCAGCCAGATCTGCAATCTTATCTGAATGACTGTTAAAGCAGTTTGTTTATATGAGTTTATAAAATGTTATATTTTCACAGGGATTATTTATTAGTGTGTTAGATATACATTTTGGAGTGGATGCATGTGTCCA
Organism: Gymnoscopelus braueri; assembly: GCF_963280865.1. NCBI lineage: Eukaryota > Metazoa > Chordata > Actinopteri > Myctophiformes > Myctophidae > Gymnoscopelus > Gymnoscopelus braueri. The sequence goes on from NC_137608.1 coordinate 34,566,150, forward strand.
GACTCCACAGGTCTAGGATGGCACAAACGGGTGTAGCCCGTGTCTCCAACCTGACGTGAGATCTTAGCGGGCTGTACTCTAAAGTCAAAGTCAAGATATATTGATAAATGCCGAAAGTTGCGGTGATCTCACCGTACGCCCATTATTTGGTCTACACCGCGTTGATAAATGAGGGCCACTATGTTCTTGTTTGGTGTAGACGGAAAAAAGCTGTCTCTTCCATTTCTGTCTCCCTCCCCTCTCTCCCGTCTGTCTCTTTCTTTCCCTCTCCCTCCCTCTTGACGTCAAACACACTTATACCCTAATAATTCCTACATTATAGTCTAAGAAGGAACCGCATAAGATGTAACAAGGAATGCGTTGGCTGGGTCCCTGTTTAAAGGTTTCATGACGTTCAGTTTTACCACACATTAAAAGTCTTTGTCATGGTCCTTCAAACGTGTATAGAAAGTATTAACAAAAAATTCCACTCCATTAATCCATGGCAGGTGTTTTTCTCTCACATTTCTAAAGCCTTTTCAACTGCAATGAAAAAATAAATCTTTGCCTGCAGGTGTCGCTGGTGAGGGATTTTGCCTGTCAATCATCGCCTCTGCTCCGCCCCCCCCAAAGGAAAGGATAGGGGAGGGGCGACGAGGAGAGTGGGCGGGATTAATCGACTGTGACCTCACTGTCGAAGGGCCAAGCTCAGATTACTTTTCAGCCTAATTATTCAGAAAACCCCAGACCACAGAAAATCCACTGAATGTTCAAAGTTCTGATTTTTTTGGTGTATTTGAGGTCATAAAACCCCCCAAAAAACATAAAACATTTAAAAAGTGAAAATGAATGTCATAGAACCTTTAAGAGTTTTGTACCTCATACTATTCACTGATTTGGATATGTATGGTGTACAATTGTGGACACAATGAAGCATCAACATGGTTGTGTCACCTTTAACACAAAAATGGTCATAGATAAAATTCATGTAAATACATGTATACATTCTAAATGAAAATAAAATCCAGGCAAAAGCCCACTTGCCCACTCTGTCCCCTTAGGGAATCCATAATGATCAGATCATGTTGAAAGTATTTAACTACAGTGAACACTGTGCTAAACCAACTAGGCCATTAAACCAAATTACAGTGTATAACCAAATGCTTGAAGATGCAACTGCTCAATAGTGGAGTCATTGTCACAACACTTCATAACACATCTATAACACATGAGGTAGGTCTGCCACCTTCCGTTTGTAGCTCTTTTTCTTTCTTTTTTTGCTACACTGTGTTTTACAACCAGACTGGTTATTTCTTCTTCTTGGCTCAGTACGCAAAACTGCATGACAGAAAATCATTTAATCTCATCTATCGATCTAGGTCACTCATTCACCGCATCCTTGTGGAAGGATGACTCTGGAACTGCCAATTAGTCGTCCAGAAAGCTGAATTAATTTAAAATTATGCCTCCCTCCAGTCTCTAGTCTCTGCAATTCCTCGCCCTCACTGAGACTTGGGTAAGCCCAGAGAACACTGCTGTGCTACCCCTGCCGCCATCCCAGAACCCTATACTTCAGCAACTCTCCCAGGCTTTTGGGCCAAAGTGGTTGTAGTTTTCTCACATCTCCCAAGTGGAATTTCTGTCTTCCAAATCTTTTACTTTCATTCAGGACTGATTTTCCGCCGCAGTCTGAAAACTTCTTCCGACTCTACCTCATTTACATCCCCTAGCACTCCTCATGCTTTCTTGTCGCCTATTTTTTTGATAGATGCTTGTACTGTATTGAATGTTGGTTACTTGTTCACATTAGTTAGTTGGACAAAAATCCTCTCTCTCTATCCACTACCATTGAAAACACATGTTTTTCAGTTGCCTTGCATTGATTTTTAACGAATTCAATTCTTATTCTAAACTTGGTCTCAGTAAAGAGGAACATCTTGGCTGCAGTATAGTCACTGGGCATAATGTGTTTTTTTCCCCCATGATATTTTTAGCATGGCCTGGCTGGTTTCTTTTGTCCGTTGTCTGTTGCTCTGTGATGTCACTTACCTTCACCTTCAACCAAGTGTCTCTTCTCTTATCAACAGGCATCTGCCCAAAAGTGCCACATTCCCATGTGGACAAGGGATTGTTTCCAGTTTCCATCTTATATGGCAGGTGAAATTGATCAACCTCTTCTCTGTGTTTAGACTTCTTTGGACACCAGGTGCTGTCCATGGGCCTGATTAGACCACACCAGCTTTCCTCTCTGTTTCAGTCCATATAAGATTCCAATGTCCCTTGTCCCATAGCCTGAAGGGATGGGACCTTCTGATTGGTTGAGACCAGGTTGAGGCGACGTTTCAGACTGAAACTTCAAAATAAAATGACTAAAAAGCCATTGCACACGGTCTTTAACGACTTGAACCCCAGCTGAATATTCACCAAAAATTGTTGTATGATAGGAATGTTTAGTTTTTTCAACAACAACAAAAAAAGAAAAATCGGAAAATACATTAATTCAATCTATGATGTGTAAAAAACAAACAAACAAACAAACAAACAAAAACATTAAATGTACACAACACTGATGATAGTCCTGTAAAATGAATCTATGAAAACATCAAAGTTTCTGCATCACTTGGAGGCAGCCCAAGGCACTTGGAAGAAAAGAAGAAAAACCTATGGAAGCTACAGTAGTCTCAAATCTCTTAACGGTCAACAGAATATGGCGAGCTAGCTTTGAAAGCCTCATATCAAGTTGCATGGAAGGTAGTATCACATAACCAGACAATCAGAAATCTCTGCCTACTGATACGTCTGGTGACATAAAAATTCAATGAATGGGCTAAAACTGGGTGGAAACAATTCCAAAATAAAACGAAATAACAGCACCACAGCACCAATGCAAAGACCTTATAGGCCGGGCATTCATATGGGATGAATGGCATGGTATCAGGATTGTTCTTGTCATCATTGAATTTGACGTATCAGTTTGCGGAGATCTCTGATCGTCTGGCTACACGAGACTATACATGGAAGGCTTCCTAAAAAAAAAAAGATATAGAAAAAAAATATTTACTTTTCGTTTCGTTATTTCATCAAGTGTTTGTTCAATAGCAGGGGTCTTCCCATCTTTCTGTCTCTTTAGTATTAGCCTCGATCTCCAGGCTTTTATTGTTTAGTTTTGCTAAAAAATAAAAGCCTGGACCAGCGCGTCGGTGTACCCGGTATAGGAAGTGTTTCATTTCCCCAACCAACCAGAGTGCAGTGGGCGTCGCTCATAATGTTGTGTTGACGGGGCGGGGGCTGACGGACAGATCGGTGAACCAATGGGATCAGGCGCATTCTCTCCGCGCTGATTTTAAACCCGCCCCTCTATACACGAAAGCAGGACTTTAATAAAAATGAAAAAGGAGCCAATGTTCCCTTCTTTATTACCTTTCGGGTGGTATGAACTCAGTGAGTTAAAAACTTGATGAACAAATGACTCATTTTGGTACCACAGACAGACACCATAGATAGAGATGAGCACAATAGAGAGGTGTAAAGTGGTTCACATGTGTTCTATTTTAATTACATGCATGTGCCAAAGAATCTCATTTAACCTAACCATAAGCCACACATTAAACAGCAGACAGACACCTGGATCAGAATGTGTCGGGAAATAATAAATGGACTGTGAATTGTGCTTTGACTTGTCATTTGACTTCTCATCCATGCCTTAAACACACACCCACACACACACACACACACACACACACACACACACACACACACACACACACACACACACACACACACACACACACACACACACACACACACACACACAAACACACACCTGGACCATAATGTGTTAGGAAATAATAAATTGACTGTGAATTGTGCTTTGACTTGTCATTTAACTTCTCATTCATGCCTTACGCATGCACGCACCTGCACGCAAGCACACACGCACACACACACACACACACACACACACACACACACACACACACACACACACACACACACACACCTGGACCATAATGTGTTAGGAAATAATAAATTGACTGTGAATTGCACTTTGACTTGTCATTTAACTTCTCATTCACGCCTTACGCACGCACGCATCCCCGCGCAAACACACACACAAACACACACACGCACACCTGGACAATAATGTGCTAGGAAATAATAAATTGACTACAAATTGTTCTCTCACTCTCTCTCTCTCTTGCAGGAAATGTATTCAAATGAGAAGAGAGAAGACAAAAGGCAGTGAGGCCTTGTGCTTTGAAACTATTTATGTTGGCTAATAACGGCTTAACGGTGTGTGTGCGTGCGTATATGCGTGTGTGTGTTTTCTTGTATTGGGTAGAATATAGTGTGGGCATTCACCATATTGAGTCTTTTTTATATTGAGTCTTTTTTTTTCCTGAACAAAGGAACTAGGCCCGGACGGCTGGCAAAGCGGTCCGGGCACAGTGTGTCACAGGTTCGAATCCCGATCCCGGCAACTTTTGCTGCGTGTCACTCCCCATCTCTCTTTCCCCATTTCCTGTCAGTCTACTGTATTCTATCAATAAAGGTAGAAAAAGCCAAACAAATATATATTTTTTGAAAAATGAGCTAAATTATGATGGAAGTCTATTCTCTCACCCAGTCTTGATGTTAAATTCAAATAAGCGATATTTAAAAATAACAGCAAATGATGTCTTCCATTTACATGTTCAACAAACAGACTTTGTTTATGTACATGCATAATATTGTTGCTGTCGGGAAGAAACCTTGTATCTCCATATCTATCTCCGTATCTTCAACTTTTTATGTTTTTTCAAAAATGTATGCCCTACTTCTTCATCATAGTACAATTTTACACAAAGTAGCAAAAATAGCCAAACGACAAGCTCACAACGTGTCATTAAGTGACACGTTCTGGGCTTGTCAATCTGCTAGCAATAAAAAAAAAACATTAAGTGAAAGTTGTTAAGTGTGTCTGTGGGTTTTATAATGTTTGAACTAATGAAAAGTATTAAAATCTTGCGACTAAATAATAACTATATTGAATGCATTGGAACACAGGTGATTCTTTCCATTTTCTTAAAAGTAAGAGTTTTAGACATACAGGTTTTCCACACGACAACGACGATGCATGTCTGATTGTGTACGTGCATTTCTCTCTCTCACATCCACAAAAGAATATTCCACATGTCTGTCCCTTTCTCACACATATAATAATCAGGGACAATACCTCAGCAATTTTCTCGCTCTCACATCTATGCACTCAATTTCTCACACACGCACACACGCACACACACACACACACACACACACACACACACACACACACACACACACACACACCCACACCCACACCCACACCCACACCCACACACACACACACAGACAGTGGTGTGTGTGTGTGTGTGTGTGTGTGTGTGTGTGTGTGTGTGTGTGTGTGTGTGTGTGTGTGTGTGTGTGTGTGTGTGTGTGTGTGTGTGTGTGTGTGTGTGTGTGTGTGTGTGTGTGTGTGTGTGTGTGTGTGTGTGTGTGTGTGATGTCATGTAATTCAAAAAAGGCCAAGGGATCGTCTCGCCCAGCCTCTATCACTATCATGACTCTGCCCTTCTGTCCTTCACGGGGAGACAAACACAATCTACTAGTGTGATCCTGTCATTATTTTACAGAGGGGGGAGGCCCACACATGAATGACTGTTTCCCAGGAATGAACAAATGCATGCTGGGTTTATGTGGTTGTTGTTTTTAAAATAATATATCAAGGGCAGTTTCATCAGGTTTCAAGGGTTCCTGTTTTTGTATGTATGTGTCTGCCAAAACACACTTGAACAATGAAATGCATTCCTCACAATATCGAAACACATTTCCATGCCTTTTTGGTTTAATTCCACACATGATTTGGCAATTTCAAGGTATTTGCAGGGGATGAATCCAACATGAGCAGAAATGATTGTATCAAACGGCAAGTTATGTAAGGGGATGAAAAGTTTTAAAAGAATGCTGAAAATGTGCAATCATGTTGCTTACCTCCAATTAACTTTAAGCAGAGAGAAACGCACCATGCTGATCCCAGTTGCTCATAACAGATCTGTCAGTGGTAGTCGTTTGGTGAATTCTGTCTCTTTTTATTTTCCCATTCTGTACCACTCACCTAGCAAAGTCTTTCGTAAGGTGCTGGAGAGATGAAAATGATTCACACAAAATAAATAAATAAAAAGATACCACAAAGTAGCTCTGTAAAAACTTCACTTTGATATGATATTTCGATCTGAGGCTTTCTTTTTTATCCTGCACAACTGGTGCTGCCTTGTAATTTCACTCTTTGGTATATCCACAAGTAAGACGCGCGAACGCTGGAAGCGAACGCAGCTCGAAAATATTGTGTATTTACGGACTTGTAATCCGTGTTATTTCACCGTGATGGGGAGAGAACATTGACTGTGTGTGTGTGTGTGTGTGTGTGTGTGTGTGTGTGTGTGTGTGTGTGTGTGTGTGTGTGTGTGTGTGTGTGTGTGTGTGTGTGTGTGTGTGTGTGTGTGTGTGTGTGTGTGGCAGGCTGTGCATTGTCTAAATTCCTGCACTCTGGCGCACTCTGGAGGCTGCTTACAGGCAGTGCACGCATGTAAGTCACATGGGGGCGGTGAGCCAATGAGAGCATGAACACAGACAGAATCGCAGACAGACAGACAGACAGACACACACACACACAACCTGAGCAGGGTTACATAGTAAGCTCCACTTGGTCGGAGGCGCGGCTTCGCCGCGCCTCCTTCCGCGTTCGCAATAAAACATGGTGAGTTAAAGGTTTGTGTATAAGGTATTGACTTATTCGGGAACGATGCAAGTTGGTTAAATGCAATGCCCGTTGTACCTATTGTTAAAGTACCCGTTGTACCTTTCTGTCTGTCTGTCTGTCTGTCTGTCTGTCTGTCTGTCTGTCTGTCTGTCTGTCTGTCTGTCTGTCTGTCTGTCTGTCTGTCTGTCTGTCTGTCTGGCTGGCTGGCTGTCTGACGTTCTGTCCATGTCCCTTTTATGCCCATATATGGAGATCACTGATGTAATCAGTATATGCCCATATTTGGGCACACACCTGTAAAGCTGTTATGTGACAAATAAATGAGATTCTGATTCTGATATCGGTCGGATCGGCCTTCTGGACAATCGGATCTCCATAATATGGGCATATCGGTCGGAGCGGTAGTTCTGGACAACCGCCTGCCAAGCACTGCACTCCCTCTGTGACATGCACAACGAGTTGTCTGTTGCCCTACCTTTAAGTTTGTGAATAGAATAGAATAGAATACCTTGATTTCCATTCATGGCCATTCACACTGGCAAAATTAAGAAAGAGACACAACCATACACAACCAATTCACAGGGCAACATGCCACAGTTTCCATTGCATAAGGTGAGGTGATGTCTGGGATTTATAATGGAGAATCTACCCCCAACCAACATGTACTGTATAACAGTATTCTACACCTCTTAACCCCATCATCCAATAATAAGCTCTTTGGGTCCATGCACCAGCCTCCTAGTTGTTTCTGTTTTCTAGGCCATAAGCTCTTTCTAATGAGGTATCATCATATAGTAGTTTATTATCCAATCATAGTAGTTTATGATCCAATTATCCACATTCATGTTCATCACCCTCAGCCGATACTATAGTAGGGGGCACTAACGTCAAAAAATGGCCAAATCGTTACGCGGCGGATAAAAGCCTGAAATTTTATACAGATGTCCCTTGGGTCATCCTAAAACATCTTAGAAGGGCTGCCCAAACAAATCTTAAACAGGAAGTGAGTTATGGACAAAATTCAAAATGGCCACCTAAACTGTTGACCGTTGACTCAAAAGACACCAAAATAATCTCCAAAAAGCATAATATTTGGCACATATGTCCCTTGGGTCATCCTAAGACATCCTAGAAGGGGTGCCCATAGGAATCTGAAACAGGAAGTGAGTTATTGACAAAATTGAAAATGGCCGCCTAGTGTTGTCGATTGACTCAAAAGACAACTAAAGAATCTCATAAAAGCATACAATTTCGCACACATGTCCTCTTGGTCATCCTAAGACATCCTAGAAAGGGTCAGTGGCGTAACGGAGGGGTAGCAAGTTATGCGGTGCGGGGGGCCCACCAGCAAGGGGGGCCCCGCCTGCGCTGATACAAATATTTTTACAGCAAAAAAAAAGAAAAAATTTGATTTATATTGGTCAAATAGAACCGAATTAGACCCGAATTAGACCGAATTATAACCTGTCGTATTGAGTTTGCATAATATGCAGACTGCCATGGTCAACTGTTTAAACAGCCATTTAGAATTTCTTCAACATGGTCCCTTCCTAAAAAGTTTAATAAACAAGCAAACAAACAAATAAACTAGAAAATGTGCTCCTCGGAGCACAAGTCTCCGCCAGCAGACCTGTGCTATTTTAATAGCACGGGTCGTCTTGGTAGAACGGGTCGTCTTGGTAGAATGCGCGTGGTTTTTGGTGTTCTGCAGGGGCGTCTGAATATGTAGTGTCTGCATCTAAAAAATGTTCTTCTTGAAGCAATGTGTCATATGGGAGTCGTCGTAATTGACTGGTTTGTTCAAATGCTTGTCTGTCTTCTTCATCTTCATTGTCTTGAACAGTTTCAGCAGTTGATTGGTGTGTTTGATCTATGTCAGTTTTCTCTAGTGCTACATAATGTATTTGATCAAGGTGGCCAATTGTTACAGTATTAAGACTTCGGCCTTGTTGTGGGATCAATTCAACTCTATAGTCCTCTTCTGTGTTACTGTTGTAGATGAGTATGCTTTCTTAGCTTTGGCCTTCTGCGCCTTTGCTTGACCAATGTTAGGTGTTCTCAGAGGGACACACACACTGGAAGGTACTGAAGGTACTGTTCCAATCAAGACTGATTGATCCTGTTTTACCTCACTTCAAAAGGCATACATGGCCTTTTGAAGTGACACACCTATTTATAGGATTTTATTTCGTCATGCGTCCCTCTAGCCAATCAAAGGCATTGGTGTCAACATATTGACACGTGTCACGTGGAGCTTGACCAATGTTAGCTTGGCTAGGGGCCATGCTAACACACGGCGGGACGAAGCGAAAACATACTCTCCACCTCCGGCGGAGACAATAACCCCTTCTAGGATATATTAAGAAGCACTCAATGTACGTACCAAATTATACACTTTTATGACGTCCCTTTATGTTTTCTTTTGTGTCAACTGCTTTAGGCGGTCCCTTCCTGTTTAAAACCTTTTTGGGCACCCCTTGTAGGATGCATTCAGATCACCCAAGGGACATTTGTACCACATTTCATGCTTTTATGAGATTCTTTAGGTATCTTGCATCATCTTTCAACACTGTAGGCGGCCATTTTCAATTTAGTCAATAACTCACTTCCTGTTTCAGATTATTTTGGGCACCCCTTCTAGGATGTGTTAGGATGACCCATATGTGCCAAATTGTATGCTTTTTGGAGATTCTATATGCTTTTTGAGTCAATCGACAACACTAGGCGCCCATTTTGAATTTGGTCAATAACTCTCTTCCTGTTTCAGATTTTTTTGGGCACCCCTTCTAGGATGTCTTAGGATGACCCAAGGGACATGTGTGCCACATTTTATGCTTTTTGGAGATTATTTTGGTGTCTTTTGAGTCAACGGTCAACAGTTTAGGTGGCCATTTTGGATTTTGTCCATAACTCACTTCCTGTTTAAGAATTTTTTGGGCACCCCTTCTAGGATGTTTTAGAATGACCCAAGGGACATCATCTGTATCAAATGTCATGCTTTTATCCACCGCGTAACGATTTTTCACTTAGTGCCCCCTACTACTATTGCTGTGTTCACACTTGCAGATACAAAAGATACAGATACAAAGCTGAAAGTTGAAACCAGCTCAACTTGTTTGTAGCTTTGTAGCTGTTGTAGCAGCTACAAACGCCAGATGTATCTTTGTATCGTCATGTCGCTGCATGGCTTCCATTGAAAATGAAAGCCATGCAGCGACGAGAATGGTAGCCTGTATGTTTGTAGCTGCCAGTGTGAACGCAGCATATGCATCAAAGTCATCAAGGGAGTATTACGATTGTTGAGCTCTGTTGTTCCAGTCATACGGCTGATGGGTAAAGCTGAAGTGTGGCTGAAGGGCAGGGCTTGTTCCACTGTCTCAAGCCAACATGCCCACCAACTCTCGGGACCCTTTGAATTATGAATCACAAAGTTGAAAGAAAGAAGTTTGACAGGCCACCCTGTGAATGAGCAAGCAATGGCAAAAGGGCTGTGTATGTGTGTGTGTGTGTGTGTGTGTGTGTGTGTGTGTGTGTGTGTGTGTGTGTGTGTGTGTGTGTGTGTGTGTGTGTGTGTGTGTGTGTGTGTGTGTGTGTGTCTGCGTGTCTGTGTGCGTTCGTGCGTGCGCGCATGCACGTGTATGGGGGCGTGCATGCATGTATGTATGTATGTGTGTCGGTATGTCTATGGGTGGACGTGGATCTGTCTTTCTGTATGTCTGTGTTTGTATATCTGTGTGTTTTGTGTGCTGATAACTGCAGCAGCTGTAAGTCCTACACAGTATATCCAATAAACCATGAGACTCACAGAGTCCTATTTTAATGGCAGAACTTTGCGCCATAGGTGCAAGGCCTGAACTTGTCGGTGTCCACGCCAATTTTGCCAATTTCGCTACCTGCCGCAACACACCCTGATTATCTGATTATTATTGTCATTGGTGTGTTTTATATTCCCTAGTGAATCTCCTAGTTACACCTACATTGTTCTTGAATCAGTTTGTTTATGCATATTTATTACGCTTATAATCTTTATAATGCTTCATTTTGACAGCAAGATTTCCAAGTACTCTACTTTCCATGGGTGCTGGACTGCTGTGTAAACGTCATGACATTTTATATTACATTTTTTAACTAGCAGCTGTGCAGTAATAAGGTTGGGCAACAACTGTACATGTCATATTTATTGCCTCAAATGTATAAAATCACTCACAAACAATTCTAGTGCCTGCATTTCTCCTGGCTGTGTGCAGCTGGTCACTGATCTGCTGAGCACCAGACAGAGCTGTTTGTGCAGAGTACACACAACCCGTGGCGTTCCTGGACATTCTTCTTTGTGAACAATCTATTCATTTTAGGTCATGTAGCTGCTCAAAATTGATTAATTTGCCAAAAGCAAAGACACACATTGATCTCGGACACGCCCAATTCATTGCATTAGTGTTGCGCTATAGCGTCGTCGACTAGCGACGATGCTGCAGGTGTGAATTAGGCATAACTGCTCCCACTGCAGGTTGGTGCCTTGCATGGTTTTTACCGTGTGTGTGTGAAAGGGTGAATGTAAAATACATTGTAAAGTGCTTTGGAGAAAGGTGCTAGTAAATGCAGGGCATTTACCATTACCATTACCATTGGTCTAAGGAGACACAGACTCGCAGAATCGCTATGTCCTGTATTGAGCGAATTCACCTCTGAACATTGCATTGTTTTGTGCGGCTTTGTTCACTAACTACACACTTAGTATTGATCGCTAAACAAAGGACAGACACATTTTCCTCGTCTTGTATGATAAAACCTCTTAAGGCAGGTATAGTATCATTCGGTTCTTAAGTCTGACGTCATTTTGTAGTCCGACGTCACGTCCGGGTCCAAAAGGCACCAGCGCCGTCCACTCTTCATTGTAAACAAACATGTTGGAACCCGTAAATCTTTTTACAATAACCTCCTTTTTCAGAAATGAACCATTGAGGGTTAATAAGGGTCTTAATGCTAATATCATAGACAGTAAAAAGTAGGCTAATATATATATTTATATTTGTATTTATTGATTATTATTATTAACATTATAATATTTTGTTTTTATATTTATTTATATATATATATTTATATATAGATGTAAATTAAAAAAAACTATTTCCTCTTCTTTTTGTCGTTGCCAGGAAAGCAGTAGAATGACACTTTAGTCGTTATTTTAGTCTCAGATCTGTTAAAACAGCACTGCGCATATTGGGAAAATACACACTGGGACCCGGAAGTTATTCTAGCGGGGCGCAACGTCACGAACCGAATTAGCATGAATGGAAAAGGTGCAGAATAAGGAGGGTGGTCGTTAGAAACAATTTGCGCAGAAGGCAATGCAAGGCAGTTTGATTTGTATAGCACATTTCAACAACAAGGAAATTCAATGTGCTTTACACAGAGCAACAAGCAAAGGCAACACAATTATATAAGTGCAGAGGAGACAGAAAAAAAAGAAAAGAAAAGTACCTCGATCAAAGGCAACGGCAAACAGAAAGGTCTTTAGATGTGTTTCAAAAGAAATGAGAGTGGCAGCAGACCTGCAGTTTTCTGAGAGTTTGTTCCAGATATGTGGTGCATAATGCAGCATAAACACGAAATACTGCTTCCCCACGTTTATTTTTGGTTGTAGGGACAGAAAGCAGACCATTCCCAGATGACCTGAGAGCTCTGGATGGTTCATGATATCGTACAAGATCAGAAATGTATTTTGACCCTAAACCATTTAAAGCTTTATAGACCTACAGTAGGCAGAAAGGCCTATCAATCTCACTTGTCTATTTCACTTGTCTACAGTATGTACAGTATACATTGTGCAAGTAACAATGTAAGCAGCTGCTCTGGATTCTTGATTGAATGCGTTTTTTGTTTACTTTGTTTTTGTGCTTTGTTCTTTTGTTGTTATTTTTTGTCCATATCTTTATTCAGGGATGAAGGCTTGAGCCCCGGGCTAAAGACAGCGCTTTCCAGTCCGCATCACAAACAGTCTGTTACTGGGCTGGTGTTTATCCTTCAAATAAATCCTTCTTGCCCAACTCAAAGGAAGCTTCACACTCAGGATCAGTTGGGTTTTATTGCCTTGGGCAAGTGCTCGTCAGCGGGAGACGCTGACATAAGGGAGAGTGCTTCATTTATTTTCACAATCCAAAATATCCCTTGGTTACAAGTGTGCTTCTCCAACATGTAGACTGCTGCTCTCTCATTAAATGGAATCATATTTCGATATGGTCTGGAACCAGGCACGGGTTCAAAGTAGACAAGCAGATATGAAATGGAAAAAGCTGCATGGCACGCATCATACGATTGTCCATGTCAGTGTTAGTGGGTGCTTTACATGGGGTGGTGGTGATGGGGACGTGCACAGAAACACGATACAACATACACACCCATGCACTGTATGCATATTCAAATACACGCACTAACCCTAACCCGACAGGCAACTAAGGTAAGTATAAATCAGGCACAACTCTGACCTCAACCACTAAACCTAACCTCTAAATGCCTAATCCTAACCCCAACCTGACAGGTTTCCTAATTGTAGGCCTAACTCCCCAAATCATCAACCAGGAAAATTGTCCTCACAATGTCAATTTCTGAACTTTTCGGTGCTTTAAGCGACATTTGGCCCTCACGAGAAATACATGTAAGCGCGCGCACACACACACACATGTTTATTCATTCACACAAAAAAGATGATAAATGTAAAAAATATGTTTTGTATAATTTGGCCAAAAGTCAGAGGTCACTTGCGCAGATAAGATGTGGCATTCTGCCATTATATATCAACACAGGAAGATATAGGGGCGTAGCTGAGGAGGATAGAATATGTGAATACTGTGATCTGAATGAGGTGGAGAATGAAATCCATTTTATTTGATTTTGTCCTTTGTATCATGATCTGAGAGAAATATTGCTTTAAAAAGTCCACACCCCTGATCTAAACCTAATGAGAATGGTGCTTTAATTACGGGGCCAGAGCTCAGCTCTGGACCTGTTTTAATGTTCCCCTCTTTTTTCTTCTGCCACTTTTGGCAGTTCTGGCTGAACCGTGCATACGCTTTTTACGAAACTTGGCCATATGGTAGATGGTCATGAAAAACTATCAAGAAATAATTCTCACAATCTTTCGTCAAAAGGTGGCGCTATAGCAAAATGCCAACTTTGAACAGGTACAACTCATGCCCTGTTTGACCTACAGCCATGAAACTTCAATATACATATGCGTCTACTCATGATCAACAACTTTCACACTCTGACTTTTGACCTCTGACCTTTAGATCTCCCAACATTTTGAATTATATGAAAAACGGTTCAAACCTATCTCCTCCTGGGATTTTTGAGTAATCTGCACGAAACGTTTTACACATGAACTTTGGACCTATGCCGACAAACATGTGCAAAAGATTTTCCATAAGTGAAAAAATTAAGCTTTAATGAGCCAATGAATATTGCAGTTTTATGACAATTATTCATCTGCCCCTAACATATACATGCAGACTCACATTTCTTTGAAACTTTGCGGTAATGTTGAGGGTCATTCCAAATATCACTGAAACCAATCTTACTCCAATTGGTCAAAGGGGGGCGCTATAGCAATTTTTTTTAAATGCAAACTTTAAACAGGCAAAAGTCATGCCTCGTTTGGCCGACAGCCATTAAACCTGCTTACACATGTGCCTTGACTCATGAGGAACACATGTATCACGTTGACCAGTAAGCTCCGCCCTTAGATTGTCTGCAATTTTGAGCAGTTTGAAAAACACTTAAACCCAGGATTTTTCAGCTATTTGCGTGAAATTGTATCATCTGAGTGATCTCCTTTTTCACAGGTTCTTGTCTGTTGGTCCAATGGCTTCTCCCTTAAACGTGTGCTTCACAACCTGAAGGTTGCCAGTTCAAGCCTCACTTGATACGGACTTCATTAAAGTTACATTGCACACAACATGATTGTGTCAATTAATACATGTGCAATTGTTAAACATAACCTGAAATACTTATTTGAGAGGGTATGTTTTTGCAATGTATGACATACTTCATTCTGAAAATAGCCTATCTACAATCTCAATACTTTTCAGATAGCAACGTGTTTCTGAGCTTGTAGATCGACTGCTTTCACTGGTTCACTTTTATCTTCAACAGACAACCTCAGCCTGGACAAGGCTATAGCACTATAGGTAGTGTTGCAGCCCGTCAATCCGAAGGTTGAGGGTTCGATTCCTGTTAATGGCAATAGGTTGAGATGTCCAATCAATCCATTCTGCTTCCATCTCTCTCTCTTCAATCTATTATGTTTCCGTGTCTCTCTCTCTTCAATCTATTCCGTTTCCATGTCTCTCTCTCTCTCTCTCTTCAATCTATTCCGTTTCCATGGCTCTCTCGCTCTCTCTCTCCAATCTATTCCGTTTCCATGTCACTCTCTCTCTCTCTCTCTCTCTCTCTCTCTCTCTCTCTCTCTCTCTCTCATCATCATGTAGATCGGCTACTTTCACTGGTTTCTGTTCCGAGGAGACATACAATTCTCTATCGGTAGATGGTTAGGGAACCAGTGATCTAGAGTAGTTAGCGAAACAAAGGCCTGGTCCATGAGGGACGGAAAGACTTATATATATCAACAGACACTATCAGGACTATCATATCTCTAGCTCAATGAGAAGAAAGGCAGCCTATGAGTCCAGAGGTCACCGGTTCGATCCCTGTCCCCGACAATGTGTTGAGGCGATCATGATGATCTGTCTCTCTCTCTTCAATCTATTCAGTTTCCATCTCTCTCTCTCTCTCCAGTTTCCATTTCTCTCTCTCTAGTTTCCATGTCTCTCTCTCTCCATCTCCAGTTTCCTTGTCTCTCTCTTTCTTCAATCTATTCAGTCTCCATGTCTCTCTCTCTCTCTTTCACTGGCCCCGTGTTATCGCTGCTTGCAGCTATATTTGAATTTATTTTTCCATCATATTTTTGCGTTTTCAGAATATCTTTATAAAGCGTGGGATAGGAGGAGAAGGGTGACTTACTTAAATGTTTTAACTTTATATATTCTATGTGCAGGTCTATGTGAATGTATGTACTGTACATGTTGGATGGTCAAGAAATTGTAAATATTTCATAAATATTCATTCATTCACGCAAGCACGCACGCATGCACAAACACACACAGCCCAACCCCCTGACCTAGAGATGTCACTGTAGCAGTAGCAGCAGCATCGGTCATTATCCCTCAGTGTATTGAAATGAATTGCCGTGGCATGGCGAGCCTCCAAGTAATGACTTGAGGTTCTACAGGGCTACATGGAGAGCCTGGTAAGCTTGTGGGGGTGAAGGTAAGCGGCTGTGTACACACTGCTCACATAGCAATTACATCCTGATGGTGTATTTGAGTATCTGTACTTTACTTGAGTATTCGTATTTTTGGATACTTAAGTATTTCTAAAAAGTAAAAGTAAAAAGTATTTTTAAAAGCAAGTGTTCCAGTACTTTAAGTCAAGTACAAATTTGACTGAGAAACTTTCACTTGTAGTTGAGTAATATTTGACCAGGAGTATATAACATATATACTTTGACCCAAGTACTTGGTTGTGTACTTTGTCCAATGTCCATCACTGCTCAAATGCAAGACAGCCACTCATTACTGCAGGGTATTTAAATGCAGGTGACAAGGTAAACACAGATGGGAGTGGGAGGTCTCACAGACTCACACATAAACGGACACATTTAACACCTGACAGTGATCCGAGAAGGACTGACAGGAACATAGAACCAAGAGAACTAGAAACATAATAGAAATACAAAACATAGACAAGACAATGAATTAAAATTAGGCAGATAAAACACATAGAAATACAAAACCTACAAGACAATGAATTTGGCAGATAATATATGGAGAAATGCAAAACCCAAAACACGAAAATTAATTAGGCCCATATTAGGCAGAAGTCTCAAACATGGCAGAAGTTGTGTGCAATTTTCACAATGATTCTTGTGAACTTGTCCAAACAGTGAGACAGATATAGTACAGAGACACAGGCAGACAGACAAATACAGCTCCAAAAATCAAAACGGTAGACTCTGGAGATGAATTTTTTTTTTTTTATTGTACCCAATATTGGTATTCTTTCTATAATACTCAGGCAGATAGACACAAAGATACAACACATTTGTCTGTGGTTCCAAAAAAAAAGAAAATAAATATGAAAGTAAAATAATAAACAAACAACAAAACGCCAACGGAATGTTTGTGATAGTGTGGATTGGCAAGCACTTCATGTGTCTCACAGCTCAAGGCGTTTGTCAGTTCCCTGAACACTAGGCTGCCCTTGCAAGTCTGATAGGGGGTGCGTTCGGAAATACAGCACTGAGCGCACTGGCCAATACAAACTAATAGGCGAGTGCGCTCCGGTGCGCAATTTCCGAACGCACCCATCATGTCTAGAGGGGCGGGTTCAAAATCTCCGGGAAAAAAATCCGCCGGATCCTATTGGTTCACCGATCTGTCCGTCAGCCCCCGCCGCGCCCCACGCCCCTCCTCCTCCCCAATGTGCAGCATTGAGGGCCCTGACGTCACAACATTTGGAGCAACGCCCACTGCACTCAGGTTTGTTGGGGAAATGAAACACTTCCTATAGACGAATCCACAGACGCGCTGCCTGTAGGCAGCCATAGCTGCGGTGTCAACGCTCCGCACCGCGACACCGCAGCAATGGCCGCCTACAGGCAGCTACAGGCAGCGCGTCAGTGGATTCGTCTATTCCAGGAACGTCAACAGGCTGGTCCAGGCTCTTATTTTTGAGCAAAAAAATAATAATTATAGCCTGGAGATCGAGGCTACCTGAACACATATAGACAAAAACTAAACTTTATAAAACCCATACACAGACTTAATCCATTTCACTTTCACTTTATTTAACTTTCAGATTGTTTCTAAAACAGTTAAACTATCGATCTACAAGCAAGCATCGCGACATGTTGTGTGCTTGTGGATCAACTAGTTTTGCAACTTTGCGTGGGACTCTTGTACAACAAAGTAGGGCATTGAGTTAGAAAAAAACTAAAATATGAAACTACAAGATTTCTGCCCGATAGCGACGACATACATGCTGTATGTATACTTTACGTCACCTGTGCATTCTGTTATCCTCTGTCACAGGGCAACCCGTGCCCTGTGGACACAGTGTAAACACGACATTACAAGCACACACTACACAGCTGCTTCCATTAATTGACTAAAATGGCTTGGAGGTGTGTCTGTTCAGTTGCCAGTGTAGGCTATGTTCAATCTGTGTTTTCAAATTTTAAGGTAACTGTTTTGTGAATTATTTGATACGTGGAAATGCATTTAGAGTTTGTTCAGGAAATGTGTAATTGCGTAGTTAGTCTTACTCATAGGCCATGGTTAGCCTTGTTTCAGTTGATTATGCCAATTACTAATCATTGTGGGTGGGTCTCACCTGGTGTATATGGGAGGCTGGAAGTATTCTGTGGGAAAAAATGCTCATTTTAGGCTAACAACTTAAGTATACACAACTCCAGGGGAAAGCTGTCAGGGCCTTGGGGAAAAAAAGGCATGTTCCAGTTCCTAAGTTCTTTGGTTTGTTGTTTATTCTTAGTTTAGCTGTTCAAGTGTTTGTTTCCTAATTTAAACTTAATTTTTGGCCAGTCTTATTTATATTTAAAGTATATTATTTATGCCTCGGGCCTACACTGTAAAAATCCTGCACAGGACTTATTTTGGGGGTAGCCTAAATAAATAAGAAAAACCTGCATTCTTGGACTCACCATTTCTGGCGATATGATGTGTCTACAGAGGTGTTTGTACCTCCTGGAGGCTGGCTCGTGTTGTGAGACTAGCTTGATTGAGCAGTGATTGCCAAAGAGCTGCAGCAAAGCACACAGCAGACACAGACATGAGAAATGCAGCCACTCGAAGCTTGCCTATGGCAGCTTGCTTGTAAAAATGTATATACATTTTACACTTTAAATATGCCATACTCACTGGTGTAATGAAGTACATTTACTCAAGTACTGCACTTAAGTACAATTTTGAAATAGTATTTCCAATTTTCAATACTTTTACTTCTAGTCCACTACATCTCGGAGGCAAATATTGTGCTTTTTACTCCACTACAATTATTTGACAGCTTTAGTTACTAGTTACTTTGCAGAGTTAGATTATTATGACAAAACATACATTAACCACTTAAGCCCTTTATATGTTTCGGCCATTTGAAAATATTTTTTACTTTTGCTTCTGCACAATAAGTACTTTTACTTTTGGTACTTAAGGTATATTTTGATGCAATACGTTTGTACTCAAGTACATTTTGAATACTGGAATATAGAGTATTTCTACATTGCAGTATTGATACGTTTACTTGAGTAAAACATGTGAGTACTTCTTCCATCACTGCATCTAGTTGCAGATTCTTCATTGACTTACAGCTGTTTGTTAAAGGCTATGATATAAAAAATCCCGACCTCTATACAGCAGTGCAACAGTGGCTGGCATCAAAATGAAGCCTTGGGCTGAATACAAAACAAAACTAAACTAGAAAAAGTGCTCCTCGGAGCACAGGTCTCCGCCAGGTCAGGTAGGTTATTGTGGCCTCCTGGTGGCGCTATAATAGGCCAATGAGAAAAGGGTGCCATTTCTTCTTAGGCCTTGCACGGCAATCGGACACT
The DNA here is from genome assembly GCF_963280865.1 of Gymnoscopelus braueri. Classification (NCBI taxonomy): domain Eukaryota; kingdom Metazoa; phylum Chordata; class Actinopteri; order Myctophiformes; family Myctophidae; genus Gymnoscopelus; species Gymnoscopelus braueri. The sequence goes on from NC_137608.1 coordinate 34,585,586, forward strand.
GCATTCATGATTTGAGGCATTTTGTTCAAAAAAAATGTTTTGCTAAATTAGACCTGCTGGTGGCGCTATAACAGGCCAATGTTAAAAGGGTGGCATTTGCTCCTCAACATAGTGTGAATGTGCGTGCAAAGTTTGACAATCGGATGCTGCATTCATGATTTGCGACATTTTGTTCAAAACAAGCCACTACTGCAAACTTTAGATGGCAATCTTAGCCAATCAGGATGGAATGTGAAAAATCTATAATATACAAAAATGTGTTTTACATAAGTCGGCCTCCTGGTGGCGCTCTAAAAGGCAGATGTGAAAAATACAGGGCAAGGGTTTTTCCTTGACCTCTAGGGAGTGCGCTTACAAAGTTTTACACAGATCGGTGCAGTTATAGGTAAAAACACGAATGGGCCTGTTATAGCGCGATTTGAACATTTTCAAGTGGTATTTCTTCCTCGGCATAGTGGGAATATGCATGCAAAATTTCAAGGAAATTGCATGCTGTGTTCATGATTTGAGCCATTTTGTTCAAAACGGAGCACTCCTGCAAACTTTGGAAGCCATTTTTAGCCAATCAGGATGAAATATGAAAAATCTGAAAGAACTGTTTTGTTTAATGACTATAGAGATACTGTGTACCGATTTATGGGATTTTTGGACAAAATCTGTAGGAGGACTATCAACAAATATGTTTTGCACAAATCGGCCTCCTGGTGGCGCTATAAAAGGCCCATGTAAAAAACTTGGGGCAGAGGTTCTGCTGTGGCATCCAGGGAGTGTGTGTGCACAGTTTCACTGCGAGCAAGCCAACGGTGCCGGAGATTAGCTGTCCACAGACAGAATGACGGACACACGGACGGACACACACACACACACGGACGGACGGACGGACAGGGGGCAAAACATACTCTCTCGCCATGCCTTTCGGCCTGGCGGAGACAATAAATCACACCCGCGACACTGCTGACCAATCACACTGTCCGATCTTTCTTTGGACGGTCAGAACATAGGAGCATCCAAAGAAAGTTCTGAATGACGTCACTTTGTAGTTATTACCTAACCTGTCCGAACAAAATTCTGGTGGTCGGACAGAGTATGCATTTTTTTACCTTTTTTTTACCTTATTTATTCATTTATTTATTATTGTGTGTTTTAATCTTGTTGTATATTGCTGATGTTAGCACCTGCTTGTGGAACGTGACACCAAAAGTTTGCTGCTTGAGTGAGTGACTAATATACCGATACCGCTCTTGATTCTTGGCTCTTGAAGAGTGGTATACGATTGTGGTCAATATAATAGAGCAGAGGCAGCATGAAATGTCAGCCAGAAGATGGAACTTAAGTCTGACATTTCTGAAGGGTCTGACTGCAACAATCAATTGCACAAAGTGTTACCATTAAACCCTGCTGTCTGACTGTCTCTCTCTTTTTCATTCTTACCACGCTGTTTGTCCCTTTCTTTGTAAAATAAAAAAGGAATAGTGTCTGCACACTGGTAATGCAGCAAAAAGCTCTGCTTTGTATTTATTGCATTCGTCAACGTTTCGGCCTGTTTTTCACAGACATATTTGACACTAGTGGGTGACAGATGGGTGAAGAGGACATAATGGTGGGTGGGTGCGAGAGCTCTGAGGCAAAGTTACAGTAGCTGTCAGTGACCTGGCACATTATTCTCCTTGTGTTGTGAACAGTGATGCAGAGCTAAAGGTGGGCAAACTTCAAGTGGAGATCGCCACAAGATAAAACACTCCTTGTTTTTAGGAAGTTATTATATTGTTTCATACAGTATGTACAATGTGTGGACAATTACTTGTTCTATATTCTATTCTAACCATGTTGTCCTGCAGGTTGCGTGAGTCTGACATCACTATAATGAGGACTTATTCTATGGGGGATTAATCTATGTGTTTATGTAATTTTGTCTGTCTGTTATTTGAATATGAATCAACAGTGTCAGAGTTGAACTCACTGGCACTGCATGGCCTTCAAAGTTATTGTCTTATCAAGACATCTGAAATAGTTCAATTAGCAAGTGAGGAAAAGTATGTGTAAGTAAGTGTATGAAGTGAGTTTTTTCCCAGGACCTTCCAAATGTCATATCAATCTTGTTGAGTGCATGCGTGTGTGTGTGTGTGTGTGTGTGTGTGTGTGTGTGTGTGTGTGTGTGTGTGTGTGTGTGTGTGTGTGTGTGTGTGTGTGTGTGTGTGTGTGTGTGTGTGTGTGTGTGTGTGTGTGTGTGTGTGTGTGTGTGTGTGTGTGTGTGTGTGTGTCGATAGTTCTAAATATTTGATATTGCAAGATTCAAGGTTCAATAGGGCTTATACAGGTACAAGCAGTGAAATGTTGGTGTGGCATTAACAACTAAAAGTATACGCTCCTCGTAGTGCAGGGTTCTGACAGGTCGGGTTGTCTGTTGTGGTTTGGTTTGGATTTGTCATGTGTATGAAAAGCGCTATATAAATCTGATGTATGGTGTGTGTTGATGTGGTGGTGTTCTGTCTTTTCACTGTTTAGGGGAGAAAAACAAATCAATTAAATATGTTTTTTTTAAAGCATGGTAGCATCATGGCAAGATAAGCAGTAAAGCCTTGTGCCCTTATCTACAAAACATGCAAAACATTTTCATCACTATCAGTAACTTCTCTGGTAAGCATATGGATATTGTAAATAATTGACACCTGGGCATCTCTATATGCTAATATAATCTCTCTTTTTATTTTTCAATAATTTTGACAAACAAAACATGATTGCATCTGAGCAACCACCAAACTGCCTTATCAGGAGAATTAAGATCTTTAGACAGAATGCAAAACTAAATAATTTGTGAGTGATAATTCTTGTCATCAGAAGGTCACAGATGCGCTCAAGTGAGATGCTATCTAATTAGATCTGTACTGACCCAAGGCTACACGACCACTTCAAAGCATTCACACAAAAGTCAATGCAATTGACCTGATGGGTCGAGTGATTTAGAGTGAGGTCCACAGACACAGCTCATTCAGCTATCCCAACTACACAAGAGCACATAGGAACACACATACTGTAGGCAACTCTAGTCTCCACACACACGCACAGATTCAGGGGGTAAATAATGACACAGTATAAATCTGTGGACTGACAGTTTTGCAATGCAGCTGAAGGACTAATGAGGGAAGAGAGAAAAGCGTTATACTGAGTTGCGCACCAAAAAAAGCAGATCTAAGTTTGTAGATCTGCTATTTTTGGTGAGCTTAAATACAAACATTCTGACCCTTTTTGCAATTCATAGATTCATCCTTATTTGTGGATGATACGTCCCAGATGCATCCACGTGATGTTTTTTATTTATTTGTACAAATAATAAGTGGGAAAGCTAATGTTTAAATATGCTCTATTTGCATTGACTGCAATTGAGGCTGTGATTCACCACTGTAAATCTACCATGATATGAACATTTTATGATTTTTTTATTTGGCAATAATTTGAGATAATTTGCTGTAGCCGTGCTGTTTACAGTAAACATGTTGATGCCCTGCGGGCAAAATCTTTGATATTTCATAAATCTGGCTATCACCCCGCATGTTCTGAAGATGTTATAGCCAGTTTGTCGTTAAATGAGCAAAAATATGGCAGGAGGTAGGTTTCATTCATTTGACAGTTTATGAGAAAGAGAGAGTAATGAACATTTCGATCTGCTCACTTGGCCCTTTGGTGAAAGATGCTAAGTGATAGCAGCACACACAACTCATTACATTTTACAGTTATTAAACAGTTGCTGTAGCACCATTAAGACTGTTGGCCCACACAGTTGAGGAAATTTGGCGTATAGGACTGGACCTGTGTGCCCCATTGTGTTTCAGAAATAGAATCCGAAATACAAGAGGGACTGGCAGCAGACACAGCTGCCTGGCCCCACAATGAACAATGAAAAAGGAACTTATTCAAAATAGAACTGAAGGTAAAATAAGCTTTGTTTTGCACTGTGGTTGTTAGCTGGTGGAGCTGGGGTTCGTGGTGTACAAGATTAAAATGCTTTGCTCCACAAGGGACCTTTAATAAACAATAACATATTTTGTGTTCTTTCATCCTCCCTTTTTTATCTTCAATTAATCAACTCTTTGTTCATGGTAGCCTACCTAAACTACAACTAAACTAAAACTATATAAAAACTAAACTAAAACTAAATTCCTCAAACAAAAGCTGATGCATTCATAAAACTAACACCAAACTGAAAAATTAAATCAAAATATAAACAACTTGATATTTTATTTTGTTACAGTGCATTGTCCAGTTGCAGTGCATTACCTGCACATTTGGATGATGCAGGAACAAAACATATTTATTTTGTTGGCTGCCTTGACCTGGTTGGATATAATGGCGTGGAATGGGGGAGGAAATTGGAGGAAAACACTGACCTGCCACAGATCCTCATCATCCATTTCCATTATATGTGCTTCCATCTCCATCTCACAGCCTGTCAGTTATATTGTAGGGGAGACTGCCCTGTTATCTGGTACCAAGCTGTATGTTGTCTGGATAATGGAGTCTTCCTGGACCTTTTCAGCATCATATATACATTGATATATATAGACATACACATACATAGGGATCAAATTTATTTTTCTCTCAGAACACAGCAGCAAGAGAAGCAGGAGCAAGATCTGTGTGCTTGCATATTTTCTGGAATAAACCAACAAAAATATGTGACTGAATTTGTTCTCTACGAACACATTTAGAACTGCCTCCCACCACACATGCACAAACATTATATAGGCCCGCATTGTCTTCAAAAATAATTGGAAATGTGTCTTATAATATTAGTAGAAAAGGGTCAATATGAAAAAATACAATTGTAAATAATATTTTCTAATAATACATAATTAGAACTGAAATCCTCTAGTCATACAGTAATTCATATCCCTTGACCAACCCCACCCCCTTTTTCTCTTATGTTGACCACTGTGAAGGCCAAGACAGGTTAATTCACTATTCACTAATTCACCACCATATCTGAGCCTGCAACAGAACCCTCCATACCATCACCAAGACCATGTTGGTGTCCTTATATGGAGAGGTTGGGGCGTGATTTGCTAATGAAGAACTGCACACACATGGCTACCGATTAAGAATGGTCCGGAATCCGGATTCACCAATGTGGATAAGAACAAAAGGGGCTGATCTACATGGATCTTCATGGATCCGGAGGTAAATTTGCCTTTGCATTATATCTGTGCACAAAATAAGATACAATAATGTGCACATTTTAGTGAAAGGTGCTCATTGTAACTAGCACAGCTAAAGGTTTTGGGGTGAATATCATTGCTTTCAGACAGAAACCTTGTATCTCCACATTTAAACTTTTTATGTTTTTAAAATGAATGTCCTACTTACAAGAGTGTTGCACTAAATTAGTGGAAAAATAGCAGATCTACAAGCTCACAACGTGTCTGTGAGCTTGTCGATCAGCTATTTTCACTGTTTTAAAATGTTTGAAAAATAACTAGAAAATGGGCTTATCGCAGCGCACATCGGAGCACAGGTTATTGTGGGCCAGCAATGTTTCACAGCAATCGGACACTGCGTTCATGAATTGAGGCATTTTGTTCAAAACGTGCCATTCCTGCAAACTTTGGAAGCCAATCTTAGCCAATCAGGATGGAAAATGAAAAATCGGACAGATTGGCGTGATCTTTGGACAGAATCTGTAGGAGTAATATAAAAAGAAAAACATTTGCAAAAATGTGAAAGTCGGTGTGAAAGATTTGGGGCAGAGGTTCTTCCTTGGCCTTCAGGGAGTGTGTGTGCACGGATTCGAGTCCCGATCCCAACGACCTTGCTGCGTGTCACTCCCCATCTCTCTCTCCCCATTTCCTGTCAGTCTACTTTACTATCAATAAAGGCAGAAAAAGCCCCAAAAATATCTTTAAAAAAAAGAAAAATAACAAAAATGCATGAGGCGACTGTCTTTCTTATGTTGATTTGTATTTTTTCCTGCAATTCTGTGTAGTCACTGAGCAGAATCGGTCAGGCACTGATGGAGTAATGAAAGTTGAGAGACCAGCATGATTTGTGTGTTCATCATGATTTGTGTGCATGGGGATCTCATCTTAAACAAGCTCAGTCCTTAATGAGTCTTCCAGTTTAGTAGATCTTGTATTGTGAATTTGTACTTCCATGTACTGTTGTTCTCATGTCTTACTAAATAAAGTACATCAATCAATCAATCAAGCACTGGTCTCATGTTTTAGGCCAGGCAAGGCTAAACTAATTTATTTGTACCTAGAGGCACATTTCAACAACATTTCAATGTACGTACATGAAGGAATATGGATCCACATTTCTAAGCTATACGCCTATAATATTTAAATAATCAGCTTTGGCTAACATAAAGCTAGACAAAAAACCAACCCACTGGCAGTCCACAGCCTACCTAAGGAGTCACACAAAACTTTAGTACATACAGTAACCAGTAACCACATAACTCCAGGCTGCTGGTGGAGCTCTAATGACACCGTGTGATGGACCTCCCTGCTCCCCCCTGTACCTGGTCTCATCTGTCACCGCCGTGAGGAGGCAAACCACAGTGTCATTTGTGAACTTCAGGAGTTTGACAGATTGGTCTTCGTGAGGTGCAGTCATTTAGCCTGACACTCAGCCTGAATTTTCATTTCGTTTAACTCCATTATTCAGTCTGAAAGCCCTCTCAGTGCAGCCGTTTTCTGAGATGGGGGCGTGGCCAAAGTTGGACTCTTTGGCGATATTGGTTCATACTGGATTATCCCGATCCAGATTCGTCATACAGATTTTCAACCGAGAAAAGCCCGCCTTCGACAGCGTCACCAGACCCTGAATGCGAGGCTAGCGATTCAGGGGGTGGAGCCAGGCTAGCAGTCATTGGTGTAGGGGACGAGCATGCATTGCAGTGCACCAGCACTCAATTGGGTAGCCTCGATCTCCAGGCTTTTATTTTTTATTTTTGCTAAAAAAATAAAAGCCTGGATCAGCGCGTCGATGTTCCGGGTATAGATGGGTTTCCGCGCGACGTCATCACAGAGCAGAGTGCGCAATCTGCGCATGACTGGGGTAGAACGAACCGGAAGCGCCCTTCCCTCTGTTATTGTGTTCGGGATTTAGATAGGCATAATGCTGCTATTATAGGCATAATAGGCATAATGCTGCTATTATATACAAACAGATCCAACTTCCGACAAATCATTTTTATTGAGTAAAGAAGATATTACAAACTGCATAATTTAATCTACTTTCATTAAACCCGGTGAAGACCATTTATTTTATGAATGTACATTTGACTAGAGCTGCTGCGGGTAATAGCGCCCTCTATAGGCTCACCCCTCCACTGCGCACGCATCATCCTCTCATGTTTACAAACAGGAAACCCATCTATACAGTAGGTAGTGTTTCATTTCCCCAACCAACCAGAGTGCAGTGGGCGCCGCTCGTAATGTTGTGTTGACGGGGCGGGGGTTGACGGACAGATCGGTGAACCAATGGGATCACACACATTCTCTCGCCGGGGATTTTAAACCCGCCCCTCTAGGCACGAAAGCAGGAGGGCTAGTGCAGCCTACTCAATCAAAGGGGCCCTGGGTCAAAGACACAGATCTTTGGACGAAACCCATTGTCCATCCCTAATTGTTTGGCCACATGACATACAATTACTTATATTCACAGGTACAGCTTTTAGTCAATACCTCATATTATGTAAATTCCAAACAGCTAGGCCCATATATCTTTTTGACCCTTCAGTGACGGGCTGCAAAACAATAAATAATTGCTCCTCGTCATCATGCACGAGAGAGAAGACATCCTTAAGTTATCTGGTTTAAGGCAGGGAACATATAACTCAGACTTGGGGGAAATTAAGAGAGGACGCTATGCTTGTGCTGCAAGCATGAAATAGTGTAACACTGAAATGAGAAGAGGGGCCGGTGACAGATTAAGGAAATGTATGCATCTGCAAAAAAGTCAGAGCAGAGGCATGGGCTTGGTGACAGGGAGGGAGGGATAGATAAAGGGGAGGGGGTATGAGGGGACTCTGATGGATTAAAAAGAGCAAAAAGAGCAATTGGTTTCAGAAAGCCTCCACTCTCAAATATCAAGACAACGCTTTAGCAATACTCCAGCGATGAATAACCTGCAGTGGAATGTTTGTCTGAAAAAAGATCAGAGGTAGGAATAATGAGGGATGAAAAAGCAAAACAACAATAAAAGGTGAGGTGAGGTGCATGAGAGTAAAGGTCCTTACACACCGGGGCGAATTCTTCATGCGAATAAATAGTTTTTTTTTAAAAACCTTATAAAGTCAATGCAAGCGTCCACATCAGTTTCGCGAAGCGAAAAAGCGTCTTTTAATTATTCGGAACGAGTCCGAATTTTGCGTATATTCGCATATTCGCCGGTGTGTAAGGACCTTTAGAGTGGATGGAGGCCAGAAGGAAGGGGAAGGAGAACTAATGCAAAAGAAAATATGCAACAATTATTTGAGGTTCTATTTGTGAGATAACAAAATATATAGGCATTAACAACTAAAGTGTACTGGGGTTGGAAGGTTACACACTCACACTTGCACTGTCTACTGCTGTACAACAGCTGGACAATTCCATTTCCCTTTATATTTTTAGCTGGACCTTAACAGCGGGCCAGCTCTATAAATGCTTTATTGAGTGATGAAGTTACACCATTGGTCGGCCAGTTGGCCTAACAACAAACTAGCCAATCGCAATCAGAGCAATGATCCCTTCAGGTTATGGGATGTACTGTATCTCACACTGGACAAGATCTGCTACTGAGAGTGTCTAACCAAAAGTACCAAAAAGTACCGTGCAACGAAGTTACATTGATGCTTTGCAGATCTGTTTACATTCCTCGTGCTTGAAACCTGTTTCATGATATGTCGAAAAAATATTCTGGGGGAAAGTACATCTGTACAGTACGACGGAAATTCTGTAGTATATAGACACTCTCTGTATTGGATCATTACCAGTTTTTTCCCCTCGGAGATGAGAAAAGGCAGGGAACAAAGTTATGTCTATCTTAATAACTGACCATTCAGCTATATAAGAACTGGAGAGTGCACAGAAAATCCACACCCACTCATTTAAATGAAAGTTGCTCACCCAGCGCATACTCCCCAAGAAATATCTCTCTTGAGGCCATAGCGCATGCATGCACAATAGGTTTTGAGACCATAAAGCATAATGTCCTTTATGCGTCTCACATCACCATGCTCGTTGTTGTATTGGCAAGCTTGCCAGAGTTGGCCACTTTTCAACGTTTGCTTCAACCAGCCCTCCCGGTCCTCAGGGATTGTTGATTATCGAGAGCAATGCAGCACCTCACGTGTTCTCATCTCACGTGAATCAGATTATAAACAACGGACACATTGTATAGACAGTCATATTCTTGGGAGATTATGGGTCGGGAACACCGCTCCCGAACCATCGGGAGGGGCGTTCCCGACCCATGATATCCAGTAATGTGAGCTGAGCATCACACTGTCTGACTCAGTAACTTGCATATATCTTTATCTCTCTCTTCCCCTCCGTCTCTCTTGCTTTCTCTCAGTGTCTCAATTTCTCTCTCATTCTTGCTGTGTGTCTCGTTACAGAGAATTCAATGTATGTGCGTCAGTAGACGCTGAGTGAGAGAGACAGATACAACAAATAACAACGAAACGACTTCACAAGAACAATATTGCTGTATCTAAGAGATACACTGAAATGGATTTTCACGTATATGATGCAAGTTTACATACACCCACGATCAAACATTGATACTGCATTAAAGGAACTTCACAGAGTTATTAGTGAGCAGGAAACCATTCATCCTGCTCCGAGATTTGCTTAGGGGATCAGAATTCCCAAAATACTACCAAAATTACATGCAGCACCTGTAGCAAGAGAACTCTCGACCGCTCTTACTTGCCCTTCCGGGAAGGCTTTCGGGCCCCCTCCAGGCCGCCATTCGGAAACGCAAATCACTGCTCCATCCAACTGCTCCCTGCCTACAAGCCGAGGCTGAAAAGAGTCAGTCAGTGAAAGGGAGGTCCGAATCTGGTCGGAACATACGGATTCCATGCTACAGTCCTGTTTTGAACAAGCCAACTGGGAGATGTTCTAGCACGCCTCTGGGAATAATGTCAACGAGTTTTCATACACTGTTAATGTTCATACACTGTTTTTACCCTAACCAGAAACCATGGATTAATAGCGCAGTACGTACTGCACTACACGCACATAACACTGCCTCCTGCCTCCAGATCCGGGAATGTGGGGCCAACGGTGCTTCCCTCTAGTGAAGTTAGATATGAATTCCCATTCAAATGAGGGGTCATACACTGCAGCTGTTCTTTCTCCTCTGTACATATAGCTATTTGTATTTGTTGATGACATGTATTAATGTGTTAATATTATATGCTCTGTTGATTAATTGAATACATAGGACCACAATGGAAACAAGTCCCCAGGACTTTTTTGTGGTATCCTTTTAGCCTAAATGCTTAACTGTACTTCGTGCTATTAAAATGTTTTGACTAGGCCAGCGGTCCAGGCACCTAGGCTCCAATGTACCCTGACAGTGAATCGCAGGTTTGAGTCCCGTTCCCGATGATCTTTGCTGCATGTCTCTCCCAATCTCTCTCCCTGTTTCCTGTCTGTCTCTACTGTAATCTATAAATAAAGCCCAAAAAGCCCCAAAACATATCTTTAAAAAAAACATTATAATGTTTTGACTAATAAAGTACTGAATCAAAAATCCAGAGCACCATCAGAAGGGCCGAGTACACGGCCAACAAGGATCGGTTCAACAACAGTAAGATGCTACAGACAATAACAGACTGCAAAGCAAAAACCAGATGCTCAGAGAACGCGCCTGCCACCCTCCCTGACGAGCTGACCAGTTTGAGACCAAACATGCACGTGTGCGTGCGTGCGTGCGTGCGTGCGCACACACACACACACGCACGCACGCACGCACGCACGCACGCACGCACGCACGCACGCACGCACGCACGCACGCACACACACACACACACACACACACACACACACACACACACACACACACACACACACACACACACACACACACACACACACACACACACACACTCAAGGGTGAATACATCTCCTGGCAGAGATAATTAACCCTGGAAAAAGTATGCAATGAATTTATCAACATTTCAGCCTTTCAAACATTGGAGAATACAAATTCAGTCTGACATGGGACCCATATTTCATTAGAAGATCAAGGAGATAGACAGCTTGTAATTGCATCTGGAACACACTGTGCTGTGCTTTCAGCTCACATGAAATAAATGAGGAACACAGAAGTTGATTCTTGAAACATTCAACAAGCATATCTTACCCGCTCTGACTATGGGTATTTAATTGTTTTGATAGAGCATGGAGAGTGGGTTGCTAACTCATTCATACTGAAAGAGATGAGAACCACTGCAGCAGCTGACATTTGTGTTGGTTTCCTTTCTTTAGCAAACACCTTGGAAGGTGAACAGTCGATTTTTTTGGACAGACTAGTGGTCTGTCTGTCTGTTTGTGTGCATCGTAATCAGGCTGATGCTGACTGTGCATGCAGTGCTGGATGCTGGTTATCTCATTTGTTCAGGGACAGTGTGACAGACAACAGATGGAATAAATATAATGAATCACCTAATGCAGACTTATCTGAGCAGGGGACTAGATCATATTCTAGGGAAACAGAGATATTATTATTTTAACATTTACTGCTCTGTGGGTAATTTATTATCGGGATAGGATTATTTTAACATTGATTGTTTGTCCATTGGAGAAGCACACCTGCCCGAATGCTCAACGTGTCTGTAATACAAATCTAAAGTTTGTAAAGTGTATTCATACTTTTACAACTTTTCCCATGACATGTCGTCTGACAGAGATCCATTTCTAGTCCACAGGAAACAGATCGCAAACAAAAAATGGATATCATGACCCTGTGGAGTAGAGTAGTGATTGAATGTCTAATATTTCACTGTGAGAGAAGAGGGATGGGAAGTTAAAGAGCCGCCCTGCGGCCATAGGCTGGCAAATATGGATAGAAAGACAGAAAGTGAGAAAGGGAGGGAGAGACACATAAGACGCAACAAATTGAGGGATTGTGACCGCCAAAGACAAGAGGTGAAGGAGATGCAGAGGGGGGAGAGAGAGATACAGAGATGGAATGAGAATGGGAGACAGACAGAGAAGAGTAAAAATGTGGAAGTAGTGTCACTGCAGGAGAGAGTGAGGGTGGGAAAGATCGAGAGGGCAGGCATTAGGGGGTTAGGAGGGTCAGGACAGAGTGGCGCAGAGCCCCAGACATGTCAGTTTGGTGCATGGTCTCAGATCTGTTGGCATGGAGAAGGCTAAACAAGATCCTCACAACAAGTCATCAAACAGCATTGGAAAAGGTTCCCTGCAGCGGCAGCCATCACAGGACAAGAAAGAAAGTGCATCTCCTCAAACTGGCTTTGTTCTTTGTCACAACGTATCACCTCTGTTGCAAGGTTAAGTGAAGAGAGAGATGTATGGAATGATTGTGCTGATTTGGAGACGTTAGAAGTGTATTTGGTGCTGTTGACTGGTGTAGTTTGAGTGGTAAATGCTCATAATTTGTAGTATTTGTTTTAAATATTCAATTTAAAACATACATACATAATTTAATGTAATTTGAATTTCACGTTAAAGTGTTGATCTTTCTTTCAGTTTCTTTCAGGCCTCTGACATTTACATGCAGCAAATTGCAACCGTTTACAGTGAGAGAGATAAGCGCCGTATACATGATAGTTCCCCATGAACTGATGCATTTGGCCCCTGGCTGGGACCAAGGAACACCAAACAGTTTGTTGACCTTCAGAGATTAGTACAAAGTTGACACAAATAACTAATATTCTTAAGCCAGCTTCAATTCTCATGTACACACACACACACACACACACACACACACACACACACACACACACACACACACACACACACACACACGCATGCACGTGCACACACACACACACACACACACACACACACACACACACACACACACACACACACACACACACACACACACACACACACACACACACACACACACACACACACACACACACACTTTTTCACATAATGCATGTGCACATGCATAAGCAGGTATAGGTCCTAATATATATTTTAGTAAGTATTTACACATTAGTATTTATGAAGTGTTTGCTTGGAAATCCACCCTAATCCAAGAACTTTTAGCAACTTAATGCATACCTGCATCTTATTGATCCATTAAGTATAAAAATCATTAACAGCGAGACTTGGTGTGATGCATATTTAACACTCAGGCCCTGAGGGGCTTTTGTTGGACTTTGCCTCTAGCTGAGGTGTAATGGGGGACACAGTATTTGAGGGTGAATAGTCGATTTTTATGACAGACAGGTTATTTATGACAGGTTTGTCTGTCTGTATGTGTACATATGTGTATGTGTATCTCTAGATGTGTGCATCTCAAATGTTTCTCAATTGTTTACACAAAAACTGGAACTATGCACATAATGGTAAAAACCTCAAGCTGATGATCAACAAAGACGTCTGCAAAACCAAACAAGATTATTTTGTTTTCACAAATCCCATTTTTGCCCTACCCTACGCAAATAATTTCATGTGTCTGTGCTGTCATACTCTAACTCAGGGGTGGGCAGCCACCTCTTTTTGATCTATCAGGTGATCAGATTGGGCTATTGAGGTGATCAATTGAGTTGCTCAAAAACAACCATTATTAACCATTATTGATTGATGTGCCTCCACAGATAGGTCTAGTCAGAATTTATCTTAACTATATTATTAATATTCAATTATTGACTCATTCTTTGTTAGGTTTTATTAATACATTGACCTATTCTATGCTTGTTGTATTCAAATTAGCAGCCTATAATGAAATGTAAAAGCAATGGTGGTTTTCACCGTCTGGCATGGGTGATCACACCAGCCTTGGAAAACAGTTAAGTGATCATGTGCCTGAAAATGTTGCCCATCCCTGCTCTTATCCTTTTTTAGACTGACTCATCCACACCTGCTCAAACTCAATTAGCTGAACCTTACAATTACCTGTCAGAGCATAAAGGAGGCATCAGGTAGCTTTTTCTGTGTTCGGAATCACTACTAACAGAGAGACGGAGAGCGAGAAGATCAGAAGGACGAGGAAGAGGAAGAGGAAGAAGGGTGGATATTTCAAATGAAATACAAGAGATAATATAGCTGCAAGCAGCGATAAGCAGGGCCAGGGAATAGAGAGAGAGAGAGAGAGAGAGAGAGAGAGAGAGAGAGAGAGAGAGAGAGAGAGAGAGAGAGAGAGAGAGAGAGAGAGAGAGACTAATGAGGAGTGAGTGAGGGCAGGTGTGATTATGGATTGAGAGGGAATGACAGCAGGTGAGGTGGGTAGATCCAATCCATGGGAATAGGCCAGGTGGACTGTTGCTGTTGCTCACTTTCTAAAAGAACATAATTATGAGAGAGAGAGAGAGAGAGAGAGAGAGAGAGAGAGAGAGAGAGAGAGAGAGAGAGACTGAATAGATTGAAGAGATAGAGAGAGAGAGAGACGGAATAGATTGAAGAGAGAGAGAGATAAACGGAATAGATTGAAGAGAAAGAGAGAGAGAGAGAACCGGACCGGAATAGATTGAAGAGAAAGAGAGAGAGAGAGAAACAGAATAGATTGAAGAGAAAGAGAGAGAGAGAAACGGAATAGATTGAAGAGAAAGAGAGAGAGAGAGAGAGAAACGGAATAGATTGAAGAGAAAGAGAGAGAGAGAGAGAGAGAGAGAATCGGAATAGATTGAAGAGAGAGAGAGAGAGAGAGAGAGAGAGAGAGAGAGAGAGAGAGAGAGAGAGAGAGAAACGGAATAGATTGAAGAGAAAGAGAGAGAGAGAGAAACTGAATAGATTGAAGAGAAAGAGAGAGAGAGACTTGGAAAAGGAATAGATTGAAGAGAGAGAGAGACATGGAAACGGAATAGATTGAAGAGAGAGAGAGCGAGAGAGACATGGAAACGGAATAGATTGAAGAGAGAGAGAGAGACATGGAAACATAATAGACTGAAGAGAGAGAGAGATGGAAGCAGAACGGATATCTCAACCTATTGCCATTAACAGGAATCGAACCCTCAACCTTCGGATTGACAGGCTGCAACACTACCTATAGTGCTATAGCTTTGTACAGATTGAGGTTGTCTGTTGAAGATAAAAGTGAACCAGTGAAAGCAGCCGACCTACAAGCTCAGAAACACGTTGCTATCTGAAAAGTTGTGAGATTGTAGATCGGAGAGAGAGAGAGAGAGACATGGAAACGGATAGATTGAAGAGATAAGGATCATTTCTTTTACAGGTCCGTTCATGAAAGTCCTTGCGGTCTTGTTTCCAATGAGGGCCTGTGAGCAATTAGGGGTTAAGAGTCTTGCTCAGGGACAAATTTCATTTACTGGCCTGGCCTGGAATCGTACCTGGGGCAACTAGGGCCTCTGGCTCCCTAGGCTGGCTCACTAACCACTCAGCTATGGCCGCCCCTCAAAAGAGAGAGAGAGAGAGAGAGAGACATGGAAACGGAATAGATTGAAGAGGGAGACATGGAAACGGAATAGATTGAAGAGAGAGAGAGAGAGAGAGAGACATGGAAACAGAATAGATTGAAGAGAGAGAGAGAGACATGGAAACATAATAGATTGAAGAGAGAGAGAGAGATGGAAGCAGAATGGATTGATTGGACATCTCAACCTATTGCCATTAACAGGAATCGAACCCTCAACCTTCGGATTGACAGGCTGCAACACTACCTATAGTGCTATAGCTTTGTCCAGGCTAAGGTTGTCTGTTGAAGATAAAAGTGAGCCAGTGAAAGCAGTCGATCTACAAGCTCAGAAACACGTTGCTATCTGAAAAGTTTTGAGATTGTAGATCGGCTATTTTCAGAATGAAGTATGTCATACATTGCAAAAACATACCTTCTCAGATAAGCATTTCATGTTATCTTTATCAATTGCATATGTATTCATTAATACAGTCTTGTTGTTTGCAATGCACTTTAAATGAAGTCTCCACCAAGTGAGGCTTGAACCGACAACCTTGCTGTTGTGAAACATTCACTTAAGCGGGAAGCCATTGGTCCAACAGACCTGATCCAGTGAAAACGGAGGTCAAACAGATGATACCATTTCACGCAAATAACTGAAAAATCCTGGGTTTAAGTGTTTTTCAAACTGCTCAAAATTGCGGACAATCTAAGGGCGGAGAGAGAGACATGGAAAAGGAATAGATTGAAGAGAGAGAGACATGGAAACATAATAGATTGAAGAGAGAGAAAGATGGAAGCAGAATGGATTGATTGGACGTCTCAACCTATTGCCATTAACAGGAATCGATCGATCAACCTTCGGATTGACAGGCTGCAACACTACCTATAGTGCTATAGCTTTGTCTAGGCTGAGGTTGTCTGTTGAAGATAAAATTTAACCAGTGAAAGCAGCCGATTTACAAGCTCAGAAACACGTTGCTATCTGAAAAGTTTTGAGATTGTAGATCGGCTATTTTCAGAATGAAGTATGTCATACATTGCAAAAACACAGCTTCTCAGATAAGCATTTCATGTTATCTTTATCAATTGCATATGTATTCATTAATACAGTCTTGTAGTTTGCAATGCACTTTAAATGAAGTCTCCACCAAGTGAGGCTTGAACCGGCAATCTTGATGTTGTGAAACATTCACTTAAGCGGGAAGCCATTGGACCAACAGACCTGATACAGTGAAAACGGAGGTCAGACAGATGATACCATTTCACGCAAATAACTGAAAAATCCTGGGTTTAAGTGTTTTTCAAACTGCTCAAAATTGCGAACAATCTAAGGGCGGAGAGAGAGACATGGAAACGGAATAGATTGAAGAGAGAGAGACATGGAAACAATAGATTGAAGAGAGAGAAGGATGGAAGCAGAATGGATTGATTGGACGTGTCAACCTATTGCCATTAACAGGAATCGAACCGTCAACCTTCGGATTGACGGGCTGCAACATTACCTATAGTGCTATAGCTTTGTCCAGGCTGAGGTTGTCTGTTTAAGATAAAAGTGAACCAGTGAAAGCAGCCGATCTACAAGCTCAGAAACACGTTGCTATCTGAAAAGTTTTGAGATTGTAGATCGGCTATTTTCAGAATGAAGTATGTCATACATTGCAAAAACATACCCTCTCAAATAAGCATTTCATGTTATCTTTACCCTTTGCACATGTATTCATTGATACATTCATGTTTTTTGCAATTCAACTTAAATTAGTCTGTATCAAGTGAGGCTTGAACTGGCAACCTTGCAGTCATGAGGCACTCACTTAAGGGAGAAGGCATTGGACCAACAGACAAGGCCTGTGAAAAAAGATATAACACAGCAGCCGATCTACAAGCTCAGAAACACGTTGCTATCTGAAAAGTTGTGAGATTGTAGATCGTCTATTTTCACAATTTTGTCATATATTGCAAAAAATACTCTCTCCAAGAAGCATTTCATGTTACCTTTAACAGTTGCGCATGCATTAATTGATACAGTCATGTTTTGTGCGATACAATTGAGAAGTAGCCAGCAAGAGTTGAGGCTTGAACTGGCGACCTTGGATCCAGAGGCTGATGCTGAAGCGAGACACCATTGGACCAACAGACCAGAACCAGTGAAAAAAGAATTCACACAACACTAACACTAAGATCACTCGTTCACAAACCATTTACCAATAGAGAAATTGTATGTCTCCTCGAAACCGAAACCAGTGAAAGCAGCCGATCTACAAGCTCACAAAACGTTGCTATCTGAAAAGTGGTGAGATTGTAGATCGGCTATTTTCACAATGAAGTACGTCATACATTGAAAAAACATACTCTCAAATAAGCATTTCATGTTATCTTTACCGTTTGCACATGTATTCATTGATACAGTCATGTTTTTTGCAATTCAACTTAAATGAGTCTGCATCAAGTGAGGCTTGAACCGGTAACCGGTGTATTGAAGTTTTATGGCTGTAGGTCAAACAGGGCATGAGTTGTACCTGTTCAAAGTTGGCATTTTCAATTGAGTGCTATAGCGCCACCTTTTGACGAAAGATTGTGAGAATTATTTCTTGATAGTTTTTCATGACCATCTACCATATGGCCGAGTTTCGTAAAAAGCGACAGCACGGTTCAGCCAGAACTGCGAAAAGTGTCAGAAGAAACAGAATACAGGCAATATTAAAACAGGTCCAGAGCTGAGCTCTGGCCCCGTAATTAGTCAACCGTGTTATCAACCATGGGTTGACCAGAGGCTGGTCGGCATTTGCAAGTCCAGTCTGACTCTGAGCCGTTTCACTGTGGCCTTGAGAAGCGAAGGCGACTCATTTACTGCAGATAAAGACACAGCAATTGTGAATATGGTCCTAGCCATTGATGCTCCTGAACAGTCTCAGCTTATCAACAGCTGGCCATGGATTCCCTACAGTGCAACCACATCAGGATGAAATGTTTGTCAGCTTCCATTTGAGTAGAACTCGCACAGAGTGAAAGAGTTGCACTATTGTGTGGAAGTGAGTACAGTAGATTACTGTAAATGATCATGTCCTCAGTACTCTGCATCAATATTATTGCTGTTTAGTCTGCATTTGTCTATGCATGTCTGTCTGACACATGTCTTATTTTTCAGACAGTGCTTGAACTTGATGCCAGGACATTCATTGAGCATCCACGCTATTCTGTATAATTTTTTTACCCCATATTCACCTTTCCTTACTGTAATCCAATCAAATAATTATTTTCAGCATAACGCTGGAGGGTGTATGATCACAACCCTCCCGCGTGTGTGTGTGTGTGTGTGTGTGTGTGTGTGTGTGTGTGTGTGTGTGTGTGTGTGTGTGTGTGTGTGTGTGTGTGTGTGTGTGTGTGTGTGTGTGCATGTGTGCGTGTGCGTGCGTGTGCGTGTAAACAAAAGCTCCACAATTTCATGTGTATATAGTTGCAGTTTTTAAAATATGTCAGTTTATGTCATTCATTGGAGTCAGTCAGTCAGTGTTGTGGGAGAGGATTGACTGGTGCGAGTACATTGACCATGTGTGAGAGCCTTGATTACCATGGAAACCAAGGGGATTTAAGGGGATAGGATGTGTCCTTCCAAACAAGACAGGGATTAGATTAGGAAATCATCTGAAACATCTTTTGCTTTTCCTATAAAATAGCCATGTCTACTGAATTTACAAATTGTGTCATTCACTATTGCAATTTCAACATCATTGTTCAACCCTATAGAATGTAGGCTACTTGCCTGTTCCCTCAGGATGTCTGCTAATCCGAAGGTCTCCCGCTGGATGCAGACCGCCTGAGTGACATGGCCTTTTACGGCAGACAGCTTGTGGAGAGAGGCAGCGAACAAACAAAACCACCCCATTGGGAGGAGGGGAAAGGAGGATATGGGAAAGGAGGATAGGGGAGCGTCCGTGTTTCGCAGGTTAGTCTTCTCCAGCTTGCAGTGGAAAGGGGAGAAATAGCGTATTCCTCCGCACGTGTTATTTACCCAGTAAAAATTCCCATTGTGTCAAGTGAAAATAAGTGGCTGACGGCTTGCGGAAGAGACATGTGGTTGTCCACAACAGCCTACCCATGCAGGCTAAACAGTATGGGTTGGAAGTGAGTGACAGCAACAAAACATGGGGTAATTGGCAATGACTAAATTAGGAGGGGGGTGAAATAAATACATAAATAAATCCAGATACACAGTTATAAATAAATAAAAGGGTGGTGTGTGTGTGTGTGTGTGTGTGTGTGTGTGTGTGTGTGTGTGTGTGTGTGTGTGTGTGTGTGTGTGTGTGTGTGTGTGTGTGTGTGTGTGTGTGTGTGTGCGTGTGGGGGGGGGGTCACACTGAACATATGGCTGATGCTTTATAAGGCCAGAATGTGTGGTTAGTGCACTCATTATCAACAAGGCATTGTGTTCAACCTACAGTCATAGGTGGCAGTTGTAACCACCGCACCACAGTCACAGCCACCTGGGGAGGCTCCGTTCTACAGCCGTGTTGTCATGGGAATTTTGTATTCACTGAGTGACAGTGGATGATTTAACGGTTTGCTTTACTCCAATGGAGGAAGAAGAGCCTTACATCTGCCATGAATAAAAGCCAAACTACACAGAGACTGATTGGATTTTGAAAGTGGTCCCATTTTCATGTTCCACTGGATGTGACCCTGCAGATGCAGGGATAATGTCTATAGGCATTTAATAATCAACATCACTTCCCATTGAATATAAATAGGAGAATCAAAAAGTTTGTTTGTGTGTTCCACTGTGCAATCTCTCTCTGTTTCTGTCAGTTTCACAGCATAACCATATATCATATACTGAAGCTTCTCTGCGGATGCATTAGTGAGATTAGACAGTGCTGCACAGCCAGCTTCTGTGCTCCGTTCTTCTGAGCAATGACAGCACAGACACATGAATTCTGCACAGGACCATTGGGACGGCCCGCTCGCACACCTGGAAGTCATACTCGCATTTTTGAGCCACCGTGCCAGCTAGGTGTCCTTCAGGGTCTTTAAAATAGAGGACCAGGTCAGGGATGCGTGGTCGGTCCGGAGTAGAAACCTTTGTCCATATACAATAAGTACGGGCGGAAATGCTTAATAGCCCAAACAACTGGCAACAGCGCCTGTCGGGTCATGCAGTATTTCTTTTCAGCACAGCAGCTGTGGTAAGCGGCCACTCTTTCTAAATTCTCCTCCTCTTGGGCCAGTCCTGTAGTTTAATGACAGAGGAGTGGGAGGACTCAAGGGTGACAGAGCTGAACAATTACGTGCTACTGTATGTGCCCCGGTTCTACACACGGTGGCAGAGGGACCGGGAGTGTGGTCCTTTCCTCTACATTATTGTTCCCCCACTCGGCTTGGCCTGATGTAGGCAGTGGCAGTCGAAGATCGGCTGGTAACACGTAGTATGAGCTCCATGCATTCTGCTTCTTTGAGGGCATCATGGAATATGTGTGGGCTGGACAGGCGGATATGCTCTTGGAGATGGTTAGGGAAGAGTCCGTAAGGCCTGTAGCACCAACTGCTCCTGGATATGACGTGGGAAGGCGGGATAACTGCATGGAATTTGTATAGCATAGCATAGCATAGGCTCTTATGCTCTCCTTTTCTCCTGTCTGGTGGGCAGTTGTCCCAAGCTTCATCCCTGAAGGCAGGCAGGCCAAATCACTGTTTCTGAGCGCCCAGAAGAGCAGCATAGCTCATCCGACCTTCCGGTCGTAAGCTTGTCAATGTCTCTAGCACCTGCCTTTCCAATGCCAATCCAAGGTAAGCAAACGTTTCGCTGTTGGTCCAGCTGTTAATTTGAGCCATCATTTCAACCTGGATGCGGTAATCGCTGTGAGGCCCAACTCAGTTCCTTTGTACCTTGGTAACTTGGCACCTCCTCTTGGAAGGAAAAGTAAAGTCCATGGCCAGCTGGTGACAGGCAGTGGTCAGGCCTTGTTCCACAGTCTTTTGACCAAAACTCATACCAATCGGTACACATGATCTCTGGAGTCATGTGATAAGCACGTATTATTCATTTTTTCATACCATTCCGATTGCCTAGAATTGCCTTCTAAACTTTGCCAAAATTCATGAACGCAGCATCCGATCTGTATACCCTGAATTTGAATCACACATTGAAAGAAATTTAGGAAAATGTACTTGGTAACCGGAAGGCTCGCCCCAAAACACACTTGCCCCCATTGGTTCTTGTATTCTTGTATTTGTTTTACTGAGGTTAAGATTAGGAATAAGGTTAGGTTTAGGCATAGTTTTACTGATGTTACTTTTAGGAATACCTGGTGGCGGCCGTTCCGAGGTCGCCGGATTTGACCCGGGGCGAGCGTTCTTGTATTCCCACGAATGCTGCAAATGTCACTGGTTATTGCAGAAACATGATTCTATTTTATTTATTTATTTTTATCAAATTAGGCACACATTGTCACATCAAAGAGGGTTCAAGAACATCAACAAGATACCATATCATGAACACAACATCCAATCATCCTCAAATAATAACAGCATGGGCCCCTTTATCGCCAATAAAGCTGCCACAAACGTGAAAAGTTGCATCGTCTGTCAGACAACCTCTATTTCCCCCCAGAGTCCCCACATGATCCTTGTGTCCTTACGGCTGCACCCCAAGACTGACACAGCCTTGAGCAACCCAGTTTGGCAGAGATCTGTGCTCCGGGGAACACATTTTGATCTTGAGCCAGTCCTATTTGATGGTGATAAGCTTAAGCCATGGCACACTGCATATTCATTGACTCATTAACCCATGGTAGCATACTCCACACAGTTAATGTTAACACTTCAAGTGCCTGGGTTAAGGTAGCTGTTCCCACTGACGATTCCCATGCTATTCATAAACTTAATTATTGAAGTGGGATTTTTTTTTAAAGCAGAGCACTGTGCTGAATGTCGGATATTCATATTGTCAAATTTATAGATGTATGTAGTATGTACTCACATAAAACCTTTTTATAAAGTTATTCCCCAAATAGTGTTAACAAACGAGAAAGGATGTGTACTGTAAAGAGAGTTACATGTACGTATCTTAGTGTAAGGATGGTTCGAGAAAACTTTAGGATTAAGACAAAACTGTGGCAAATGCAGGGGAAATTTCTAAAGGCATTTGTTAATCATCATCACCTCCCATAAATATAAAATTTGTCAAATCAAACCATTTTGTTTCACTGAAACAAGCTTAAGTTTCTTCTGGTGACACAAATCACTTATCCTTGTTGCAGTACACTTTCTAAAGCTGTCTAGCTGTGTGTGTGTGTGTGTGTGTGTGTGTGTGTGTGTGTGTGTGTGTGTGTGTGTGTGTGTGTGTGTGTGTGTGTGTGTGTGTGCGTGCGTGCGTGCGTGCGTGCGTGCGTGCGTGCGTGCGTGCGTGCGTGCGTGCGTGCGTGCGTGCGTGCGTGCGTGCGTGCGTGCGTGCGTGCGTGTTTCAAGTAGTGCATAAACACAGGGCATGAATTTGAAATGAACCAATACACTGCATTCCTTGTGTGTTTATGTGTTCTGTGAACAATCTCTCTCCGTTTCTGTCAGTTTCACGACATAACCATATATCATAGAAGCTTCTCTGTGGATGCATTAGTGAGATTAGACAGTGCTGCCCAGTGCAGATAGTCTGGCTGGGTTCAAATCAAGACCACCTTAGTGGAGACCAAGACCATGATTAAAGGCGTTCCAGACTGTAACAGAAATCAGGAATTGTTTAATACTTATCTAGGACCATAATGGAAACAAGTCCCCAGGACTTTTTTTGTGTTATCCTTTTAGCCTTAATGTCTGACTGTACCATGTGCGTGCTGTTTACATTTCTGACTATTAAAGTATTCAATCAAATAGTCTATAAATAGCACCCTGTTAATGCTATAACGCTAATAGCATCCATTTATTTTGTATCTAGAATGTGTGGCCAATTATTTCAAAGCAGCAATATATCAGCTGTGTCAAAATACAAAATGTCTGTTGTTTGTTGATCCTCATACTGTATATAGCCCTACCACAAATGTTCTATGGGACTGGTCGTGGAATGTAACTAAGTACATTTACTCAAGTGCTGTATTTAAGTACAATTTTGAGGTATTTTTACTTTACTGGAGTACTTCCAATTTTCAATAATTTTACTTCTACTCCACTACGTCTCAGTTGGGTTGGGTCAGGGTAAACTCTGGTTGCTACGTATATGGCAGCACCTGATTAAGCCTAATTCTGCAGGAAGAGGACATCAGATGAAGAATTTCCCGCCAGCCAAGAAGATAAGCTTGTAGATCTGCTATTTTCAAACAATTTATTATACATTTGAAAACTTGTGAAAAGGGAGCTTCTGCATATGAGTTCTTTTACTTTTGGTACTTTAAGTAGGCCTACATTTTGATGCCAATACTTTTGTACTTTACCTACATTTTGAAAACAGGACTTTCACTTTTACAGAGTATTTCTGCAATGCAGTATTGATACATTACTTTTACTTAAGTAAAACATTTGAGTACTGCTGGTCTGGACTCTGGATCTCTGGAGTGACATTATTTTTGTGTCTGTTTTGTCAGTGGAAAAGCAAAGTGAAGTCCAAAGTGGACTGTGTTAACTAACTTGGTACACTATGGAAATAATACAAGCAAGAGAATCCTTTATACCAGATAGTTGCGTATTAAAGGAACCGAGTCGAGCATCTGTAAATAGCAGGTGGGTTGGGCTCACAGATCAACAAATTGTCAACAGACAACTGTGCACTATAAATAAATCTACTGTCACCAGTATGGCTAATACAGTGCAAATACATCATCCTATAAACATATGAATACTGAATAAAAACGGTAGACCGACTCCATCTGCAAAGTAGCCTACAGCACATAGCCAATAGGTTAATACGTGTTAGCACATGTCAGGGTGATAGATAGACACTAGACAGTCCTTATTATTATTGTCGAAACTATGCTTGTTAACTCCTGCAGGGCAGAGCAGAGATCAAAGAGAGAGAGAGCTCCATCCATGACATCACATTAACGCCTATAAGTTCCTGGCAGGCTTTCATTTCATGCACAATCTATTTGCAGTAATGCCCAGTGGTGGAAAAAGTACTCAAATGTTTTACTTAAGTACAAGTATCAATACTGCAATTTAGAGGTACTCTGTTACAAGTAAAAGTCCGGAATAAAAAATTTACTTGAGTAAAAGTACAAAAGCGAAGGTATCAAAATGTACTTAAAGTACAAAAAGTAAAAGTACTAAAATGTTTGAAAATAGCAAATCTACAAGCTCACAACGCGCCGCGATGCGACGCGTTGTGAGCTTGTAGATTGGCTATTTTCAAATAGCCTAGGTATAAAATAGGGCTAAAGTGCTAAAAGTGGTTAATGTATGTTTCATTATATCATCATTTATATCTTAAAAGTAACTAGTAACTAAAGTTTTCAAATAAACGTAGTGGAGTAAAAGTACAATATTTGCCTCTGAGATGTAGTGGAGTAGAAGTAAGAGTATAGACAATTGGAAATACTCAAGTAAAGTACAAATACCTCAAAATTGTACTAAAGTACTGTACTTAAGTAAATGTACTTAGTTACTTTACACCACTGGTAATGCCACTTGTATGCAAATGAAAAATCCGTATGAGAACTCAATAAATAGCTCGATTAATCAATTAATCAATCAGAAAAATAGAATAAAATCGCCACTGCCCTTCAGGTCAGCTACAGTGCCAGGCCTCAGTTAGCCCTGGTTCAGAGTGAGTTCCCACTAACGCTCTGAACCAGGGCTAGGCCTCAGTATGAGTAGACTAGTTTTTATTGCCACCTAGCGGCCACCTTCAGGTATTTTACATCTTTTTTCTTTGGTATAATTATCTCAGTCGGTACCGTACAATCATGAAGAAACATTATTAATAATAATAATAATAATGATAATAATAATAATAATAATAATAATAATAATAATAATAATAATAATAATAATAATAATAATAATAATAATAAATAAATAAACATTTTAATTATTTTAGCAGTATTCACAGGCAGCAGCAGTATATAATGCTGTAGCCCTGAAACATGACTGTCATACCATGACAGTCATGGTGCCGAGTCCCCCTGGTCTAAAGTTGTGTTCGATTTTTTCACATTGCCATCTCTCACATAAACATAAACGTTCAGATTTCAAATATAAAGTGCTTACCACCGAGCCACGGATGTTACAAGGCGATGCGGACCGCGATGAGTACCCGTATCTCCCGTATTGTTCAATAAAAAGCATTTTAATCCCATCGCCGGCCATTTTCTTTTTTAGTTTTTTTTTGTTTTGTAATGTATCAGAGTGCAATACACCTCCCAACCATTAGTGTCGCATGGTTGAAAGTATCGGAGACAATTTGGAGAAAATGGCCGGCAATGGGATTAAAATGCTTTTTATTGAAACAATACGGGAGATACGGGTACTCATCGCGGTCCGCATCGCCTTGTAACACCCGTGGCTCGGTGGTAAGCACTTTATATTTGAAATCTGAACGTTTATGTTTATGTGAGAGATGGCAATGTGAAAAAATCGAACACAACTTTAGACCAGGGGGACTCGGCACCATGACGCTTGTATACAAGCGTCATGTGAACCATGGCTAATAATGCTGCTGCCTGAATATCATTTCGCCGCTTCTGGTACTGGTAGAATCATTATCAGTGTTGCCATGTCTGCTTATTATAAGCAACTTTGGCTTGTTTCTCTTGCAGAATCTGGCAACACTGATCATTAGGTGGGCGTGATGAAACGTAATGACGCAAGACCTCACCACGTAAACCGTTTGGCGCAAATTTTTCAAAAACAACACAGTCAGGAAGAGCAGTTTTCCTCTGTAACTGATCAGTGATCAGGGTATATAGATATCGTCTTCCAGTTATACGTTCATAGCCATCAGACACCGACCCATCTGACTGTAAACATCTGAAGGTAAGTTGTGCTCATAAAAGAAAATGTGACTTTACTAATCCTACTCCCTTTAGGCTTTGTTAGCCGTTAGCTATTATAGTTAGCCTACCTCTAGCTACACGTGAATGCGAACTTGAGATAATAGCTGAGCTGCTACATGTTCCTTTCTCATTGTAATGCGTTAAATTTAATTGTTTTCATATATTGATTGCTTAGTCTTAGCCTACACACAGGTGAATTTGTCTATTGCTATTATTCTATAATGTATTGTGTTTACATGTAGCTTGGCTATGGTACTGGACACCCATGGCATACAGTGGGCACATAAACATTGTGGGCACTAATGAGCACCTCAAATGTTAAATTGCTTATTTCTTCCCCCAAATGTAAATAAAATAAAGAATTTAGAAAATTGTAAAGTATACATGGTTCGAACATGCATGAATATTTTACATTAAGGCTTAATAGTTCTACAAATTGCTACAAAACCTGTGGCTAGCTACTGTCATTATGGGTATAAACAAGAAGTTGATAGGTAAGTTTAGGTCTGATATCTATGTACCGTGCATGTTCAAATCATGTTTACTTTACATTACTAATATTCCAAATATTCCACATTTTATTGCAAGAGGTTTTGAAAATGGATCACGCGTTGTGAGCTTGTTGTGAGATTGGCTATTTTCAAATGGCCGATGCATATAGGTTTAAAGTAGCTGTAGTATACAACCCTCGTAGACCTATTTATGATTCTGACGTCTTCAATCTACGAGAGTTGTAAGGTTCACGCCCCATGGAGACATGGACTTTCTGCACTATGCCCCGTAGACACTCCAAACATGTACAAATGTGAAAATAAAGGTGCTTACCCCCAAGCCCCAAATGTTAACTGGCTCTACGGGGTAGTAGTTTAATGTAATAATCCATATCTTTCAATAAAGAAGTGTTTTAATGCCGTCTGTGGCCGAACGCCATTTTTTCACCCTCGTTTACTTCCCGTTTACATTTAGTGTAATTCCGGGTTTCACCGGATGCGCCCCGTCACTACCCGTCACTACCGCCCATTGGGAACTTCCGACAGAATCGGCCACAGACGGCATTAAAACACTTATTTATTGAAAGATATGGATTATTACATTAAACTACTACCCCGTAGAGTCAGTCTACGAGGGTTGTATACTACAGCTAGGTTTAAAGTGCTCATGTGGCCTGCCTTAGTTTGCTTCTGGGGGGAAAACAATTGCCAATTTAAAATTGATCATGTGCCCACAATGTTAACAATGTTGCTCTTCCAATAACTCATGTGAGTTGCTGTCATTTGTCTCCAGCTAAGATGAGTGCATCCAACACACCCGTGTCCCGGGTGCGTCAACAGAACTGGAGCTCTCTGAAGAATAACAATGGACTGTCCCCAGCTGCCTGCAGCACTCCACTTCTGGCTGCGTTCCCCGGCAATGACGACGAGCAGGAGAGACGTCAGAGACGCAGGTCAAAAGTTATTGACCTGCAATCCGCAAATGACTCTTCCATCACTGAGTCTCCGGCTCACAGGTAGGCCTCCTCCATAAACGTACTCTGTCACAGAACCTGCGGTCCACAGACTTGGACTTCTCTATTCCCCAAACAAGCCAAGCGAACCTTGGGGGACAGAGCCTTCAGTGTGGCAGCCCCCACCCTGTGGAACTCTCTCCCAATGGGGATTTGTCATGCTCCAACTCTGGACTCTTTTTTTTAAAGTGTGCCTTGAAAAGACACATATTCTCTCAGGCTTATGGCAAATAGTTGTTTGTTTTGTTTGTTTGTTTGTTGGTTATTCATTGTTTTGATGTAGAACGTCCTTGGGTTCATGAAAGGCGCTATATAAATTCAAGCTATTATTATTAAAATGAGACTCCAGAAAATCAGCACCCCTGCACAGTAAAATCCACAAGTTAATGTAATACTGAGAGTGTACAGTACAGATGGGTCCATTTGGTTACATTTGTAAACACTTGGGGTTACAAATGGATAAATGAACACTGAGGATTTTACTGTGTGGTGCTTGTGCCTTCCTTGAAATGTTTCTGTATTGATTTCCGTAGTGACCATCTTTGTTTGTTTGTATGTATGCAGTCTCTCGGGGACCCCTGCTGCTGTGCCCAAGTTGTCAAATGCACAGATCTCAGAGCATTACTCCACCTGCATCAAGCTCTCTACAGAGAATGTAAGTAGATACTGCATGGTTGCGCATATACATGAATTTAGATTGTATTTAAACAACAAACAAAAAAGCTAATGGTTAAGATGGAATCAGAAATGCAATTGCATCATGTAGTGTATCATATTTAACACGCAGAAGCATAGAATATGAATGGAAAGGTAAACAATAAAAAGCCTTTATTTTGCCTATGCTGTTGCCTCATTGCAAACGCATTACAGCATTGATAAAACAAGGAGAGAGAGTCCTCACACCTGTATACGCACCAACACATGTTATTAGGCTAAAAGACACTTTTTTTCAAATATATTTTTTGGGGGATTTTATTCCTTTATTGATAAGATTGTAGGCTGACAGAAAATGGGGAGAGAGATGGGGGATGACATACAGCAAAAGTCGTCGGGATCGGGAGTTGAACTCGCGACACACTGTCAATCTGGATTACCAGCATATGAGGTTTGCGCCTGGACCGCTAGGCCAGCGGACGCCCTAAAAGACAAAGTTTGATCCTAATTGATCTTTGCGGTTTGAACCTCATTCGAGCACCATAGAATGGCATGTGTATATGTGAAAATAAGACGTATACAGTGTATACGTCTTATTTTCACACTGCACTAATGCAAATACAATTTTGAAATTTAAAATGTTTTTTTGTTTTCTTTTTGCTGCAGAAAATCACCACAAAAAATGCCTTTGGTCTCCATCTGATTGATTACATGGCTGACATTCTGAAGCAGAAGGATTCTGAGCTCACAAACTTTAAGGTATGATTTTGCATCATTGTAAACGTCCGTGGGGAACAAAGTCCATGTGTGCAGAGCTTTATAGTATTACCTGCTTAAAGTTCTCAGCCGGTTTATTTATTCAAATCAAATGTATGATTACTGTATCAGAGTCAAACGTTTGGAAGATCATATAGTTTACCTTGCAGACAATCATGATCAGAATTCAATCCCAAGTGACTATTGTAGCTTTCTTAACTAAAAGGTTTACATGGATTAAAGTTCTCAGTCATTTGGATTCCATAGAAGCGAGTATGTCTTCTATGAAAGCATGGTGCGCATGAAAATAACTTATCTACAAGCTCTCAATGCATCTGCGACGCATTGAGAGCTTGTAGATGAGCTATTTTCGGTTACCGTTATTGTATTACTGGGACGTAAGTCGGGGCTTGATCAACCCCGGCTGGGTCACCTGGGCGAGGGTGTATGTTGTTGCGAGACCCGAAACACCCGATGACCCCAGGCTACAACACTGATGATACGTCCCAGGTGCATCCATGTGTGGTTTTCTTTATAGAGCTTTTAAAGTGGTCGAACTAGCACTATGTTCAGAAGCATCTTCCATATAATCTTAATCGTCTCGAATATTTCATATTTCGGTCGGTAGCGCTGTCGTCTCACAGCTAGAAGGTCCTGGGTTCGATTTCCGCCGGGGACGCTGTGGGCGCTGGGGGCGTGTCTTCTCCTCCGCATCACCAGCGCCCATACCATAGGTGGGGTTGGCGAAAGGGCCTACTCTGTGTGGAGTTTGCATGTTCTCCCTGTGTCTCCCAGGGTAGTTAATACCCTCACAAAAACATGTAGTAATCCTGGTCACTATACTGCCTCCCCCTGGTCAGCCAGGGCGCCTGATGGAGGGGAAGGGAACTGGTTGGAATAACGTGTTCCTTCCACGTGCTACGTCCAACCAGGGAAACTCCCCCCTGTCAGGTGACAAGAAGGTCAGTTGGCTCTCATGCATTGAAGGAGGCATGAGCTTGGCCCTGGGCTCCCTAGGCTGGTGGGGGGAGTGTAGTGCCCAGGATCACTTGGCACCGGGTGAAAAAAGGGTTACAAAATCAAGAGGTAAAAAATAAATAAAAATATATTTCATATTTATGAGGTTAAAGCCTCAATCTGTGATTTCTTCACATGGTTGGCAGTATGTAGAACAGCAAGAACAATATTACTGAAACATCATACATTTTACATATTGTGTTAATTGTTTAGGAATCATCGCTAGTGTGGGGGGACGCTCCTTTCACACTATTTCACAAATCGCACATTAGGACTTTGTTGTACAAACATTTTCAGTCGTGAGAGTTTATTTTGCTTTAATCCATGGGTTTAGTATTGCACATCATAGATCATGGCTGATGTGTAAAGTGGTGCACTATATCATGGAAAAATCCCTTTTTGTATTTTTTGAGTTAAGTGGTCTAGGAACGCTTTATGATTCATGGGTACACCTGTCTCTGAATATATATTTCTGCCTGTGATCATCCAGGTGGCAGCTGGCACTTTGGACGCCAGTACAAAGATTTATGCTGTCAGAGTGGATGCTGTGCACGCCGATGCCTACAGAGTGTTGGGTGGCCTTGGCGCAGAAACAAAGCCTGGAGAGGGTGAGAGAGCAAATTCAGCCACTGTCCAATGTGTCCATGGCCTCTTTAGATTAGATTATGTCTAGGGCTGTCACGATTACAAATTCAAGTTGACGATTCATTGTTTTGTTAATTTGTTTTGTTTTGTCACAAATTGCACAGAGCAGAGAGCACATATGACAAATAATTAATACATTTTATACTATTAAAAAAAAAGTTAAGTAGCGGAAACGTGACATGTTGTAAGCTTGTAGATCTGCTATTTCTGCTATTTTTGGAAAATGTATGAACATTTTTCAACGTGGAAACGATTATGACGATAATGCAAAAATAATTACGACTATCTCAAATAATTGCGATTAGACGATGATGTAATAATTGTGACTTGCCTAGGTGTAGGTGTGCATGTTTTAGTTTGGTTGGAATAAAACCCTGCAATCTCTTGGCTTGTTATGGCACACGGTTAGGGCACCGCTGGATTAGATCTTTATTACTACTGGAAATTGCATTCGGAACAGAATCGACCACTTTCAGCCTGGTTTCCTTATCTTGATTTTCTAATTTCAGAAGGCTACGTGGAAATTAGGTTGAGTCAAGGAGGCCCTGTAGAAGTGACCCCTCATCCGAAACTGAGGACACTTGTCACACGCTGATGGAGCTTATTTCCAGTGACTAGTAGACAGACACCGCACCCTGCTTTTGCTGAGAGAACACTGGCTCAGTGCTGGCTCTCATTTACTGGGGAATACCTGGGATGGTCAGAGGCTATCCTTTTAGATCTACATATTAGTATCTGTGTGAGAAGACTTTCTTGACTGATATTAATCAAAAACAAATACATATAACAGTTAAGCAGTGTGAACGATGATGGCTTCGTCTACATTAGGCCAAGCGTCTACATTAGGCCAAGCATCCAGCTTTTATGTCCTAGAAAGCAGGCCCACCCATTTAATTAAAATTATATTTTGTCACAAATATTGTTTTACTTTAAGATGTGTTTTTTTGTCATTTGTGAGAAAGTTACAGAAAATAAACAATATTAAAGCTAAAACCAATAACAAATGTGAAATCTGCTTTTGTTTAGAAATAAATTGTTGGTATGAAAGATTGTTGGTGCGAAAGATTACAGTGACTGTTTATGGTTTTATATATTATTGACATTTTAAATATGTAATAATACAGGTGCTTCTTTGTTCAGTACGTGTATGCTGTTCTCTGTGAGTCAGTAAAGTAGGAGTGGTCGCGATATACAAGACGATACTTCAGGGGCCGCCAGTCAAAAACCCACTGCACTACGACATCTACAGACACTGATACATTATTTTTTCTTATGTGCGTGTTTGTTGTGTATTCACTGTTTCAGAGCCTGGTCATGAGGGGGAAGAGGATGGCAGTGGAGGAGAACAGGCTGTCAAGCAGGTCAAGAAAAAAAGGCCCCCTAAGAAGACAGTAGAACAGAATCTCAGCAACATCAACAGCGCCGAGTCTGAGAGAAAGTGCGAGGTACAGTATGGCCATCACGTCCCAAAGAAGACATTCTCTTGTCATTCTGGGAACCCATAGTTTTTGGAAAAGCTATTCCTTGAACTAGAGTGGAGAAGAGTCTGTCTTACATTACATGAAGTCACAGACATCCAAATTGTCCCCTCCGTACCAGTGGAAGACTTTTTATGTTGGTAAAATGAGTGGACCTATACTGTACAAGGGGGCAGTCCAGTCCACTATAGTATTTATTTGTTTATTTAGAAATGTTATGTAGTAATATGAAAAGAGGGTGTGGCTTTTGAATTGCTCTGTGCTTTGCTGAGAACCACTGATTGTATACAACCTGAAGCTGAAGGAGCTTGAACTTTATTTTTGAAAATCGGTACATGTATCCACAAGTTTCCTAGGGCGTTGTGGGCATCACTTCCTGTCTATTTCATTGGATCAAATCGACAGGAAGTGATGCCCACAACGCCATAGGAAACTTGTGGATAAAGCACACTCCTCTGCCCATAGTTTAGAATAAAATAAAGTGTAGCGCTATTAGTAAAGTAACCGTCAATATGCTCAAAAGGTCATAAATGCTCATCTTTGCTTATTCCACACGTTTAACCTCCTGCCACCCAGGTGGACCCCATGTTTCACCGCATGGCGTCCTCCTTTGACGAGAGCAGCACGGCGGGCGTCTTCCTTTCAGTGCTCT
Organism: Gymnoscopelus braueri; assembly: GCF_963280865.1. Taxonomy (NCBI): domain Eukaryota; kingdom Metazoa; phylum Chordata; class Actinopteri; order Myctophiformes; family Myctophidae; genus Gymnoscopelus; species Gymnoscopelus braueri. Next base: position 34,618,814 of record NC_137608.1, read on the forward strand.
TCAGTGAGAACTGCCGGTGCGAGCTTCTCTTCCCCTCCGACATGACCTTACTGCAATCCAGGTCTACCTACAGCGCCCCACCCCTGCAGCGCGTCCCTGCATCACCCTTCACATGTAACGTTTCTCTCACATTCCAATGACAGAAGAACCACTAGTGGAGCTTCTTTTTTATATCTGTGTTTAGTAGTTTGTGACAAATCTGTTTCTTAAAAATGATTAATTGTAATTTTTCTGACCTTTTGAAAGCTGTATCCGTATTCACCGCTTTAACACAACACATGGTTAAATCCAGTGTGTTAACTGTCTCTGCCAGGCCGAAGGTGTGGCCGAGACTATGTTTTGCCCCCTATCTGTCTGTCTGTCCGGCCGTCCGTCCGTCCGTCTGTGGACAGCTAATTTCCGGCACCATTGGACCGATGGGCGTGATGTCTTTTTATTACTCCTACAGATTTTATCCAAACATCACGCAAATCGGTTCACATTAGCTCTACAGTCATGTCATTAAGACGGACCTGTCCGATTTTCGTCCTGATTGACTTCTACTACCTGGCCTGGCGGAGACCTGTGCTCCTCGGAGCACAATTTGTCTAGTTTACCCTGAGTTGCAACACATTCTAACCCCAAGGCGTCAACTTTGACCAAGCAATGTACTATACACTGTACACACACCTAAACAATTTGAAAGTTCACCGTTTACTGTGTTTCTGTCAGGTGGTCTTCAGCGCTCCCAGGAGAGGAACGCTATCTGTCCTTCCCTGAAGGACTTCTCCTTCACCAGTTGGAACCCTGACCAGGTGAGACAAAGTAGTCCAAAGGTTTTTGTTTTGTGGGGAGGGTGGGTTGTGTTTTTCTTTATTGACACAAACTATAATTAAGTGGAGAGGGTTTTGTGCAGAAACATGAGAACTTAAGTTGACTACTTGGCTCTTGGGCTGTCAAATTTGGCCAAAATGCCAAGGTTGTCTGTCTGCAGAAAGCAAAGGAGGGGCGTAACTTTATTTTTAATATTCAAAATAGGATTGAATGTAGAATATTCTTTGGCAGTCCTACTCTGCTACCAATTGGACTTTATCTGGATTATTTGCAGCTCCTATTGATAGACCAATGGGTTGCAACCTCATCTGTTTACCTGTTGCCCTGTGTGTATTAGTGTGTTGGGGTATTGTAAGTAAAGAGTATGCATTGATGCATGTGTATATTGCTTTTTAATATGTCAGTGTGCAGATTACTGTATAACCACAACATTGTCTTTTGCTTTCAATCATAACATTTCCACGTAATCTTTATTGCACTTGACTAACATAATCAGATTTTATATGTAAGGTTCATGCAAAGAACTTGGTTTGGCGCAGTGGCAACCCAATTTGAAAACACTAAAAGAGAATAGGACTACTTGCATAGTGAAACATGAAACTGCATCAAATTAGACAGGGATCTGTACAATGGACCTCCTTTGTGATCAATTAAAATGTGGATCCTTGCAGACCATGAGCCAGCTGCTGGAGAAGGTGAAGCAGGGTGCGCATGTGTTCGACGTAAACGCAGAACCGGAGCCAGATGCAGAAGAGGAAGACTGCCAGGACTTTGGCCAAGACTTTGACGCTGAGGATGAGGACGGACCGGGAGACTGCGGTGGGGAGGAGTACAAGGAGGGCTCCGAGGCCCAGCGCAAGGGACGGTGAGTACCCAGAGTGGGGGGGGGTGAGAGAAGGGATAGAGGTCTGGTGGCTCAAAGGTCATGAACCACAGTCTACCCATTGGTTTTTGTACTCGAGGCACACCATTGGGCAAGTCAAAATCTCACGGCACACCAGTATTCACAGCGTAAATAGCCGATTTACAAGCTCCCAACTCAACACATTGTGCTTGAAAATTCTATAAATGCAATTCAAATATTTATCCTTAATTAATGACATGCCCAAATTAGGGACACCAGGTTGAAAGCAGTTAAAATATATATTTTCAGGGTATAGGATTTGCCTCTGTATCAGGAAAGAATTGCACACAAGTACTGATAGTCAATTTGGGGCGGCCATAGCTGAGTGGTTAGTGAGCCCGCCTAGGGAACCAGCTGGCCCTGGTTGCCCCAGGTTCGATTCCAGGCTATCCCAGCATATGTGCCGATGATATGAAATTTGTCCCTGAGCAAGACTCTTAACCCCAATTGCTCACAGGTTCTCATTGGAAACAAGACCGCAAGGACTTTCATGAATGACCTGTTAAAAGGAATTATCCTTATCCTTAATTAAAAAACAATTCACAATGTTTCTATAGTTATATACAGTATATCGCAATAATAATGTTTCTATAGTTATATACAGTATATCGCAATAATCATTTGTGGTTGGCTCACCATTTGGGAACCACTTCGTAGACGCACCGAAACACACGTGTGTGCCTGCTAGTGATTAAGATGGGCTCTTTTCTCCGTTTTTGTTTGAGAGATTTATTTTTATATGCAGCTTGATCTGTCAGAGTCTGCGCAAAACAAGAATACTTTGCATTCAAACATGTGTCAAACACATTTACTGGTCAGTAGAAATTGCAGCCTCTTGAGATTTTTAAATACACATTTTTAAATGTTGAAGGCTGAAGAATAGCATGATAATTAGAGAAGTCTGCTTGTTACCGAAGACTACTGGTTCAGACTGCTGACTACTGGTTCAGACTGCTGACTCCTGCGTGGAAAGTGAACATTCAAGGAACAATACTGCCTATATTGCCACCAAAGGGCCTCTGACTGCTCCAGCAGAGTTGTGCAGTGGCCAGCAGCAGAAGTACTATGCAGCTAAAGTGTAAATGTTTGTACTCTATGTATATAAGCCCCGTCTCATCTACTGCCCCAGGTTATTGCTGAAAATATGACTATTGTGTTAATCATTATGGCATCTTAAATAAGAATTAATAATCCCATGCAAAAAGATGTGTGTTCTGTACAATAAGGACTTCACATCCAGAAAACAGTTGGGTAACTTGCTATGCGTCCCATGTCTATGATGCATTATAAACATACTTATAATGTATTCTAATCTGCTTATAACACTGTATAATTAAAACAATAATCATAACACATTAAAAAGCATTCTATATTGAGTTTTAAGGTCAACTATTATAATTGTCTCTATAATCTTTTAAAGCAACAAATAACCACTTATAGTGACTTATAATGACTGAAAGGCTGTGTGCCGATGGCCTCCTTATAACATGAAAACTATTAAATGAATTAGTAATTTTGTCTTGGGAAAAGTAATTGGATTCCCTGTGATCCGTAAGAAAGCTGGTGGTTAATTTGGTAAAACATGCTGAATGGGACAAAAGCCTCCTTTTTTTTTCAGACATACTGAATTAATGAGATAATTAATATTTCTTTAGTCTGTGCCTGGCTTACTTGCACAGTGATCAAACTTAAAAGTGAAATAATGAAAGTACAGTGGTAAAATACAGTGACTAAAAAAAGAAAACGCAAAGGAGTGGAGGTCCACAGTTGTTCCTTTTTTTGTCAGTCTATTTACACTGTTAAGTCCCTTGTAGCACTGATACCAGGTCTTCAAACATTCTATTGACTAGTAGACAGCCTCTATTACACATTTTGTTCAGGTGAGATAACAGCCCCAAAGAGACTTGTGAGCCTCAACGAAGGCAAAGAAAAACGCAAGACAAGAAACACAAAGGGTTCTGTCTAGCATAGTGATTAAGACCGTTAAATTTAAACCACAGAGTGCTGGTGGCTTGGCATTGAATATTGTCAGAACCTATTCTGCTCCTTCTCTTTATCCATCTCAAAGTAGAAAAATACAAAGGTGACTTGACTGCATTCTTTTTTTTATATAAAGGTTTATTGATAGGCTTCTGTCTGTCAATAACTGATCTATGCATTTTACTCCTGTATATGATATGTGATATATGGGGATTACATTATGTGTCTTGTGTTTTGAAATGTATTACTCTAACTGTATTATGAAGACAATCATTCATGAGTTCACCTAGTAATCTTGATGGTTAGGGTTGGTATCATACTGTGTGTTCATCCTTGATGGTGCAGGGATGTTATCCCCATCGGGGAGGGAGACATCACCACTATGTGTCTGCAGCTATCCTCTCAGCCCAGGGAGTACTCCTACTTCAGCCCCAAAACCATGGCTACCTGGGCAGGACCTGGCTACTGGCAGTTCAAACCTAAACACAAGCGTGAGTGGCATCCATACAAGTTTAATACTACTTTTATTAAATAGATAATTAGCAAGTTAGCCGTATATCTTTTCTGTATCTCCTTATGTACTCACTGTATTTGTCTGTTGGACTATTACATGTTTTGTGTATCTATTGCTGGCTACAGATCAGTTTTTTATTTACTTCAGGTGCTGCAACTTAAATTTATGCTCATATTTTTGACAGTGCTTTGTTTTGCTTTTTTAACAGGGAATTGAGGGACAGATCTGAATGTATGCAGATGAATCACTGAATGTATCTTTTCCTTTTATTTTAGTCGATCATATGCCTGACAAGGAGACTCGTAAAAGGAAGCCCAAGAAGACCTTTGAAATAGACTTCAATGATGATGTTGACCTTGCCACCAACTTCCGAATCACCAGAGTAAACTTTAATTTATTTCTATATCGATCATACAGACATTTCATATTGCTGTATATTTGCTTTTGGGGACGAAACTGATGTAAACTGTAACCGTATGTTACTCTCTTTACGTCGTTTGATGATTTTTGTCTCTGTTATAATCTATAGCTAATTCTTATAATTAACTATATAGTTTGATATGGATTTTAAGACCTGTCAGAATATATCATTGAACACCCACAAGGTCCATAAATTACAGTTAACTTAAAACCTACATAATATTGAAATGGAAACTGTAGGTGCCCTGTAGAATACTGTTCTCTTTGAACTGAATCTGTCTTATCTTTGTCCCTTAAGGCTGCCACCACTCACACCAAGTCTGCCCTCAGTACTGCCAGGTCCAGTAAAAAGACCACTCTCCCAGCAGACTTTCAGTTTCCCCCAGAAACACTGTCCCAGCTCAGGCTAAAACCCTCCAGCACGGTAAGGCTATCCACATCGACTTGCCTGCTCAGATTTAGAATTGAGATGAAACTGTTTTAGAATGTTATAGAGAGATTTGACATAAATGTGAACTACCTCATCTTAGAACATTTGGTGGCCAGGTGGTTTAAGTTATCTTGCAAATACAATTAAAACAAAAAATACACAACAGAAGAGGGGGAGGATAGGCTACATAACTAATAGAACATTAGTATATCAAGTAATATAATAAATGATCTGTCTACTTGAAAAAGGTAGGTTTGATGTGGACTTAGCAGGATTAGAATGTTTGCTATCATATCTTTTTACAGTATGGCAGAAGCAGGGAACGACAATTTTTTTCTGTAAATAGGCTGTACTGTAATGTCTGTACTGTAATTCCCCACTAAAGCAATTCATGAATGTCAAGTTTGTCAACAGAAACTTTACAGTCGGTACAACTAGGAAATGCAACAGTGAAACTCGTGGCGCGTGAAATTTGTATGGTAGTTGATAATGTGTACACGCAAATGCTTATTTCAGTGAATCTCATAGTTAAACCAATATAGTCCTTGTGAAGCAGCAAATTTGTGCTATGAATCTATTCATGGCTATCTTTATGTGGAAGATGATGCTATTCTTTAGATGTTTTGCCTATAATGGCATGCAGCAAACCGTTGATGCCAATGTTAAGTATTGTATCCTATTCTATTATAGCTGTGTCAAGAATCCCCAAAACGTTTGTCTGGAGAGCTTGGAGAAGGTATTGGAGACTACGACTATAACAACGCCAACGATACAGCCAACTTCTGCCCTGGTCTACAGGTCTGTTTTTTATTTAACACTTTGCATGGCACTGAAGTACATACAGTGTCTTTAATGATTGAGCAGGCAGGTATTGCTCAGCAACACTGAATTTTAATGACTGTTGTTGAGTGTATCAAGCTTAAAGGGACAATCTCTCTACCCACTGACTAGAAAAGTTGTAGATGGGGCGGCCATAGCTGAGTGGTTAGTGAGCCCGCCTAGTGGGCCCCCAGAGGCCCCCCTAATTGCTCACAGGCCCTCATTGGAAACAAGACCGCAAGGACTTTCATGAACGGACCTGTTAAAGGAATTATCCTTATGGGCTGAAAGGTTCTGGTCAATCAGAAATGTTCTCACCCAACTTCACAAATGTTCAACTCTTTGTTCCCATTTACCAATCTAAAGGGTGGAGACAGTGATGATGAAGGAGAAGGATTTGCTGGGTCAGATGACACCCAGCCACCTATGGACAACATGCCCATCTCCTCCCACGACCCAGACGGACTCTCCACCTATGGAGAGGACAACTTGGTCCCCGAGCCACACAGGGTGAGCTATTCATTTTTATTTATACCAGGGCCTCTTGCTGCCCGGGCGAGCTCACTAACCACCGCTATGTGAATCACAATTATTTTGGCCAGGATAATTGTGACATATTAAAATGTTCATATTGTCCCATGTCTAGTCTTAACCCCTTCTACTGTGTATGGTCCTGAGAATTTCAACACTGCTGTTCTCAACAGTCAACATAGCAATTAATATTGTTCAATGGTGTCAGCCGTATGAAAGTTCAAAGTATGAACAAATTGAGCTCTGTTGCTCATCAGTTTTTGGCCATAATAATGTTTTGTGCATAATATAAATACTTGTAACTTTAAGTATAGAACATCCTTTATCTCCTTTATATTCCAACAAAAATGCCAAGTGTCATCAATAAAACCATGCATATTCAGAGGATGGGTTAAAAGGGTACACTATTGAGTGGTTTGATGGAATTCAATTAATTGGCTTGCAGTGTGCTTAATGTTTAGCTGTGCTTGCCTCTTTAGGTCAACAAGATTGAGATCAACTATGCCAAGACAGCCAAGAAAATGGATATGAAGAGGCTCAAGAACTCTATGTGGTCACTTCTCACTGAGAGCCCAGAAAAACCTCCGGAGGTGTGTTTGTTGGCCTTTAGTATTGCTACCCATATGTCTGTGTTGCACTTTGTAAGTCGGTGTCTGAAATGCCTGAATTTCTAGTGTAAATTGTGTGGATATGCTGTATGCTTGTTATGAGTTTGTGTGTTTGGCAGTTTCCGTGTGTCTTTATCTGTGTGTTTATCTGTGTGAGAGAGGGAAATGTTGCCCGACAACTTTTTTCTCAGGCAACATGGGCTGGTATCACCATTTAATCAGTCGGCTAGATTTTAGAATGGAACCGAATGTTGAAATGCTTGTTGGTTTCCTCTTAACTCTCTCAGTGCCAATTAAATAAAAAAATATGTTCATACTGTGCCAGCAATTTATTTTATTTTTTTAAATAAAAAAAAAAGTGCTTAGGAAGCGAGATGCAGCCCTTTTCAGTTATAAGTTAAACAAGGAGTGGATGGAGCTGCAAATCTTCAGATAATGATATCTTGGGTTCTGAACTTTAAAATATATATATATATATATATATCTTTTTTAACTCAGGATTTTTCGTTCTTGGCACTGAGGGCATTCAGAAAAAACTCAGGATATCTCGTTGTGGCACTGAGAGAGTTAATTTGGCTACTTGAGAAAGTGTCATATTTTCCGTGTGTGTTTCCCTGCCCTCCATCCATTGTTCACCTCGATGTGTTCTCTGTAGGAGGCAGAGAAAAGCGAGGCATCAGAGGTGCCTGGACAGAAACTGTTCAGTGAGACTGCAAACTCTCTCCTTCAAAGGTATGAGCATCATTGTGCTTGACTTGACTGCATAACTGTAGTGTTTTATCATATGACATCTTTCATTGAAAAGAAATCAATAAGAGGTGAAAATCATAGTTGGCACTGAAAAGCTTCAAACGAGGAATTTTCATCAAAGGATATGCTGGGAAATTTGGCCCTAAATAAACCCTGCGATGTTCAAGACATAATAATCTCTCTGGGGATTTAGTTGACTCCAAATTCATTGAGTGGAGTCAAAATGATATGCTGGCCAATGCACCATACTGCATAGCAAATTCTGAATAGTGCTTTACATAGTTCCATATCGTCGCTGTCGGGTTGAAACCTTGTATGGACAAAATGGTTCCTTTTTTTTATTCATATTTTAAAACATGTTTGCCAATCTACAAGCTCCCAACGCATTGCCACACGTTGTGAGCTTGTAGATCTGAATTTTCGCTACTTTTGTTTGACACTTTGAAGTAGGGCATTCATTTACAAAAGAAAATGAAATATGGAGATGTAAGGTTTTCATAATTTTTGATATGGGGGTTTATACCAGATGTCATATCTATTGACGATACCTCCATTTAAAATAAATTAAAAATGGAAGGCAAATCATTGCTTTCTCCCTGTAGGTTTTTTAATTTAATTTTTTTGGGGTAGAAACCCTAGGAGGAAGACTGCTTTGGAGAGGCTGATGAAAGAAGGCGGTGGTGGTCTTTGATCCTTTGCCAGCAGGGTTTAGTTTCAAAGATGGGGTCTTAACCACTACTTTACCTCTGGGCACATACTCGCATCTCTCCACTGTTTGGTGTGCTCAGGGTCTCTGCAGGTCTGGAAACGGGAGTGTAGTTTGATTTCCAAGTCTCCAAATAGAAAGATTTTGAACACTTTTATACATATAAATATGAAATTAAGGAAGCAATAAAAGGCACTGTGTTCTGTATTGTGGTATACACCATAGCAGAAGTGTGTACGCATTGTGGAATTTGCTCTTAGTTATTGCCAGACATGTTTCATTTAGGCCCTGCTGTGAACCAATCAGGCCCCTGCTGTGAACCAAGCATTAACACTTCTGGCATTTACATCCTTAACTTTAAGGCCTGTTCAAAGTCAATAGATGGGTTTTTTATTTTAAATGTAGCCCTATTTAAATGTAGCCCTATATTTTATGCTTCGGTTATTCGAAAATATCAGACCAAGTTTTGAATGAATGGATGTACTCTATCTCTAGGTTGGCGGTAACCGCTTCAGACTGTCCGATCAGAACGATAATCTAATGATTATGCAGGCTCTCTGTTTAACCTGGGGTAAAAAATACATTAAAAAGCAGCCGTAGGCAGAGTTCTTGTCTGGACTATCACTGGTATCACTTGGATTCACAGCTTCGACTCTTTTTTTTTTGCATTTTAATGAGTAAGAGCATATCCAAAATAGAGACACCAGGTTGAAAGTGGTATTAAAGCCACATAGGCAAGACTGGATGATTTATGGAACACATGCCTCTGTCTCTCACCCTCTAACTTAAAATGTCTTCTTACCATCTGTATCTGGTCTCTTTATCTCTCTCTCCAACCCCCCCCCCTCCCCTGCTTCCTCTACTGCCTCTCTCAACCCCCTCTCTCAACCCCATCCATGTGTCTGTTTATTTCCTCCTATCCTCTCTCTGTCTCCATGTTTTTCCAGGTTGCCCTCGACGATGGCTCAAAACCTTTCAGTTCCATTGGCCTTTGTGGCTTTGTTGCACCTCGCCAATGAAAAGGTAAGCTGTGTGTTCACACGTCTGTTTTGGGCATGAGTGTATAAAGTGCGTCATTCATTCAAAAATCACTGTTCAGAATGAATCAGCTAACATTTCTATAACTTTTTATGATCTTTTTCATTAGAATTTGGAGCTGGAGAAGGTCGATGACATGACTGATATAATCATCAGACAAGGCCACTGAGGGGCAATGGAAGACGGGATATATTGATTTTAGTTACTATTCTATCTGGAATTGTGTCTCCTGTACTGTTTATGTCAAAGCCACACAGCTCTTTAGCTCTCAGTATACATAATAAATTACACACTTTGTTCAAAGTTATTCAGACATTTTGTTATAAAACTGTACATATGGTACCTTGTCGCTTTTAGTTTCTTTAATAGTTTTCCTTTTTTATTGTGTTTTATTACTTGGTTACTTTAACCCATTTAGGGCGGGAACCCCTATGTAACTATACCTTTCAAGACAGGAACCCCTTTTGGGGTTGTTGTTGTTTTGTACAGTATATAGCAACATTTTTTATTTTTTATTTTTTTTAATAAATATTTGAAGTTTTTCAGAAAACTTAGGTCAGGATTTAGAAGGCGTTATTAGAATCGGCTTCAGGTCTAAATGGGTTAATCTAAAAAAAAATATCAATAAAGATGCTGCCTAATGATGGTGTGATGTTTTATAGCCTAATTTATGCTTTGTCATACGAAAGTGTTGCTCAACAGATGCAACTAATATTTGCGACGTGACACTGTTGTACGACCATTACATTTTAAGATCCCCGTCTCTGGAACTACATTTACTTCTGCTGGTCTTTTTTTAGTCTTGCCTGTTCCTACTCTTCTTTTTTTTTCTCCCCCTCTTGCCTTCCCTGACTTTAGAAACCGGTTGGACCAGGGTTAGTGGTGCTGGCAGGGTGAGACAATGTGACTTTAAGACCTTCTGGGCAGGGAGGAGGCAGTCTTTCAACTGTAGAGAAAGCAAAGAAAAAAAACATTTTGGTGTTACTTGCAGACATGCAGAGTTCCTTCACAGGGCTAAGGAATATCTGGATTGATATGGAAAGATGGATTTGAGACTTTCTGTCTATAACCCTACAAGAACATTTCACAACCTACTTTGGTTCCCATCTTAACTTGTTGATGGTTGGGAGATTACAAGCAAACATCCACAAAAATGTACGCTGTTCTTCAAATACAGTCCAATGAATTCCTGAACATCTAGGTTACATTTATTATGGTCCAATGTGTGTCTGTGAATGTGTGGAATTAAATTCCAAAGTGATTGGATTGGAAAGTTGGCTTTATGTAGCTATTTTTTACCATGTCTGATTTAGTTCTACCCTGGTGAAGACGAATGAACATTTTCTATTCCAGTGTCCCTATGTATATAGGCCCACTACATCACAGTTGTAAGCGTTTTTTTATACAGAAGTATGCAGGGACGTGCAGAAGGATTTGGAGAGGCAGGGGCTGGAATTTGAAAAGGGCACCTATTGGATTCTTTTTACAATTTTACAATTACCATACTTTTAGGCCCGAAAACCCGACAAATCCAAAGAGGTATCATTGCGTGCTTAATGTCCTCAAAGTCACGCACACAAAAAGCTTTGAACTGAGCAGATTGGTCCTTCTGTTCCAGAGATAATGGTCAAAACATCTTGAAAACTGACACTTTCGCCGGTTTTCGATCGCCGATTTTCGATTGAATTTTGGCCATTGTCGCCCGTTTTTCTTTAATAACACGGGCTAGGAAGGTCGTACGGCGACAGCTGCATCCAACACATCCACTGACATTTCCGTCGGCTTTACCGTTAGGCTGCTAGGGGTAGTTGAAATACGTTTTTCGTTTATTATTATTTATTTTTTCAGTCTGGAGAGGGCACTTTTTTAGCGACAGGTAAAAGGGCAGGGGCTCAAGCCCCCTTTCATGTCTATGTGTGCACGTGCATGGAAGTATGCCACGGTAAGTTTTGACATCGCATGATTGGCTGAGAGGATTCTAATGCAATGGTAATACATTTAAATTTAAGGTACTCTCATAACTCAGTAGAAATGAACCTATAATAGGTCCATTTGCGCACTCAGTTACAGACCTGTAAGGTTTAATAGGGCTGGCAAAGTTCGCTTGGGTGGGGGAGTGATTTGGGGGGCGTGGCCAAGATTCACCATGTTGGTTGGGTCACTACCAGTCTACAGACCCATCCAACAGGGTACACTACTATATAGCTTGTACACACAGCGGCACATACAAAGAATGACATCAACAATGTTAAAATCCAACTGCAAAAACACACTTTCAAATGTATAAAATGTATAATAATTTGAAAATATCAGATCTACAAGCTCACAATGCTTGTAGATCGGCTATTTTCAAATGGCCGAAATGTATGGGCTGAAGTGGTTACTGTATGTTTTGTAATAATAATCTAAATCTACAAAGTAACCACTGTAAGTCAACGTCACATGAAGGTGTCTTTTATTTGAAAACAAGGTACATTTACAGGATACTATGTGTATAAAAAAGAAACCTCATCAGGCTCAAAGAGGAGTAAAATGGTCTCTGCCCATCCATATTATAATGTGATCATTAACAGGTCAGGCAACTGGTGACTTGAGCCATCATCATCATCAGGATTCGGTTATATTTGCATTGAATGAAAGCACTGCATAATAATATAATGGCCTATGCATTTTAGCCATGTGAAAGAATGCGGTTCTATTTGCATATAATCATTTTATGTAGAAAGACTATGTATTTTATTTGGAAACATGTACAGGTTACTATGTACATAAAAAGGGAACAGATAATGTATCTACAGAGCATAACCTCATGTCTGCTTTTACTATGCAGAAGGGTACTATTAAAAATAGTTTCAGACGCTCAGACAACTTTGTCAAGGATTGTCATGTCCTGCCCACTCCTGGTTTATGCTAGCCTGATTATCAGCCTGTTTGGAACCAGGCTAGGTGTATGCATCAGAGTGATGGGTACCCTACCATTTAATATATGGTACTTGTTGCGTATAGTGCCTATAACTCTCTCTACATGGATCCTGAGGTGTGACTTAGGCCCTCATTGGAAACAAGTCCGCAAGGACTTTTATGAACGGACCTGTTAGACAAAGTATTTTAAATGTAACTGTGCTGTTTTACATTTTTTGCCTAATAAAAGATTCAATCAATCAATCAATCAATGACAACCAAGCCATGCATCGTCTCTTTGTTACGTCGGGAGACCTGGCTGGCTTCCATTTGGGAATGCGGTGAAAAGTTAGTCCGTTGTCCATTTTAGCCCCTTTATTCTCAACTCGTCGATGGTGAGAAGCCGTGGAACAGTTTTCATACAACAATTCATTCCCATTTTGGCGAAACACTGCTGAAAGAGCACCAACTAGCAGGCTACTATTAGCGAACCTCAGAGTGAAGGGAGATGTTGACCCCACCGACCGGGGGCGGGGCTAGCCGCAGCCGTGGAGTGACACCAGCCTTGCCAGCCCTATTTAGATTTAGAACCCCCTCAAGGAACCCTGGACACCACTTTGCAAACCACTGTTCACACTAACACTGCATGTGGCTACACTACCTGTAACATTATTACCTAGCAAATGCTGCTCTAATAAGTAATACAACGAGTATAATAGCAATAATACACTTGAGGTCATCATTGGGGTGAATAAAAAAAACATTTACATTTTAACCAATCTGTATAGAAGTATATTTATACAATATAATTGTGTGTATCTGCTGTGCCAGTGGTTGGAGGTGGTCTCCCTATTCTTCCAATGAGGAATGTTTTGTGTTTGGTTTCCCACAGGGGAGACTCATGTTCAAATCCTGTTGAGTAAAGTTGCAATTCTCTTTTGGGAGAAGACATAACATTGTAGTTCTTTTTCATAGACGCATGTAATTGTATGGATAATTTATTTTCAGCTAGCTGGATATTCTATTTAGGAGGAGGCTGCAGAAACTGAAGAAGATGATGCTAAGCTTAAATTTTTATTGCCTAACATGTGATGCGAGAGTGGTCTAGCCAACACCAACTCAGGACTCCTTGATCGCTGCCCTCCACAGTCCACACTACTATGCACTCCCATCTAACATCAGGGTCTTCAGCTCTATAGCTGTCATGCCGCAGTGCATCTACGTAGGTGGTGTGCTTCTTGCCTTTCCTGGCTTTGCCCTGGGTTGGCTCCCATAGTGTCAGCGGTCATAACAGCCCCATATGACAAGTTCCAACATTGATAGGAACCTGAGTTTAAAGTGTAATCAAACTTGTCATAACTCCTGAGCATACATTCTAGATGTTTTTGTTCTAAGCAGAGAATGTTATGAAATATTCAATCAATACCCACTAGGCCATTGGCTCTCAAAGTGGGGAACGGGGACCCCCAGGGGTCCTTGGGGGGGTTCCAGGGGGTCCCCTGGAAAATGTGTTAATATGGCGTCACAATCATTTTAACCACTTTAACCTTTTATACTTTGGCTATTCAAAAATAGCAGATCTACAAGCTTGTAGATCTGTATTGTAGATCTGCTTTTTTTTTATCGTGAAAAATACATCATTTTGGGGGTCTTTGCCATGAAGATTGAGAAACACTGCACTAGGCAGTAGGCACACAAACACCTGGACTGATGGAAACGCCCTCCAGAGGGATGAAGGAAGGCGGGTGAAAGAGGAGGAGGAGGGACAAGGTGAAAGAGGAGGAGGAGGAGGAACAAGGCGATGGAATTTGGAGAGGGGGAGAAAAAAAACCAGGAAGTTAAACACCGTCTGAGGAGGAAACAAACAGTATCGGGAGCGAGCGTTGAAACTAAAAGAAAACAAGTTCATAAAGGCTTAAACTATCACCATCAGCCCAAGACAACTTCCACCGTGGTCGTCAGGAGACAATAAGGGCTCGTATTCTCACACAAAATGGACATAGATCCGGTAAGTGAGTGTTTCTGGGTTGTCTGTCTCCATGTTCTAGAGCTCAGGTGCAACAAGTGTTTGTTTTTCCTTCTCCATCTTGTTTGTCCCAACAGATTTTCAACACCTATTCATTCTGTTAGATTTCCCCTTGCTTGTTTTCTCCACCACAATCTAATCGTATGCATTTGCAACGTTAAACAAGACCACAGAGAGGAAGTGTTGTAGCCTGGACAACCAGGCCTCTTTACAGCCTCTATGCAGTGTTGCCATGTCGTTTTATTATAAGCGACTTTTGGGCTTGTTTTTCTGTAAAGTTGCTTGTAAATTATTAGTGGTTGCAGGTTTTCTGGACTTGTTTTTGAAGTGTGGTTGCTTATTTGGGCTTGTTTCTTAAGTGTAGTTTCTTATTTGGGCTGGTTCTTAAACATTTTCATTGCAAGGACCCCCAAATTAATATGCATTTGTCCACAGAACCCCCCCATCTGAAAACATTTTGTGCCAGGGACCCCCCATACCAGATTTGTGTTGTTAAAATATATATTTTTCTTTTTTTGAAAATAGCAGATCTACAAGCTCACAACGCAACGCTTTGTCAGCTTGTAGATTGGCTATTTTCAAATTGCCGTAGCCTAGTCGCTTCTTTTGGGCTTGTTTTCAATAGACCTGGTTGCTTATTTCTCTCGCAGAATCTGGCAACGCTGGTCTTTACAGCCACAAAGGCAATTCAAACTTTTATCTTTATTTGCGTAAAGATAATTTGTGTAAATCTGACGTGTCATTTAACAAACAATCACACACGCCACAAAATACTTTGGTCGTAAATGTTTTATAGTTTACATGGCGTATCACCACGTAGCGTGTAATGTATTTACAATTCAATAAAACAAGTTTAAAGCTCCATATTTCAACTACATCCTAAAGATTTCGTTAGTTGTGCATGATGATAGCAGACATGATCTCAGTGCTTCCTTTATTTTGCTATAAATGCTTTGAAAAAATCATACAAGTAAAATATAAATCATAAAGAGGAGGACATCACCTAAAGTGTATTAAATGCTTCCAATGTTCTCTTCAATTCTCTATGCTATGCTACGTTGTTGCTAAATAATGACAGACATGACCTCAGTGCTGTGGGAAAATAAGCTCTCATTTGTGGAGGTTTAGACAACCTTTGAACCATAACTCTGCTGAGAGGAAGTCCAACATCAACAAAGGCCTTAGCCTTCTTTCCAACACAGTTTGTCCATTACTTACACAAAAATCCTGCGTGTTATTTTAACTATTGAGTGTATAAATGTGTACAAATTATGGACCTGTAAGGTTCCATTTTAAGGTTCCATTTTGTTCACACTCTGGGTTGCAAATAAATGAACACTGAGGATTTTACTCCAGTGTGTAGCCTACCAATACAAACACACATCCCTTCTCTCTAACATCCCTACATTCCCAGATATGTTAAAATTCATGACTGGATCACATTTAAGCAGAAGAAGAAGTCCAGTCACATTCGTAGCCTTGGTGCTGTGTGAACCTTATTAAAAAATAAACCAATGTTTTGACAAAAGATGTCTTCCTCAGGGTCTTTTGTCAAAACGTTCCTTTCTTTTGAATGAAATTCACACTGCATCGAGGCCACAAGTGTGTGAGTCAGTGTGACTGCTTCATTTAAAACGTGTATCTATCTCTTCCTCGTGATTGTCACCACAACATTGGTGTCCTCCTTGTCTTGGAAACCATTGAAAAAAGTACATTATGTACCTATTTAGGGGAATCATTTCCTTTGTTTGTTGAATTGATCAATGTTTGAATGTAGTCAGCTCAGAAAAGTGACTTAACACTTCATTATGTTAATCATGTTCACATAGAGTGAGTGCCATGTTTTTTTTTTTTGTTTTAACCACTTAAAACCTCTAGACTTAGTAAACTGGACCCGTCGACACCAAATCTCTTTGCCCAAAATAGCACAAGCTCACAACGCCTCGCTCTTAATGCGATCGGCCATTTATACAGTATAATATATGTAGATCGGCTGTTTTTGGCTAGTGTTCCCCCCCAGAATGTGGATGCTGGTGTTCAAGTTGTTAATGAAAAAGAGTTTAACACAAGGATATCTCATCGTATTATCGCATTATATCCATAGGTTATTATTGTTATAATTGTGAATACTCACAGATTAGGGGTGAGGGTAATTTGCCTAAATTAAGGCTCAATCAACTGAATGTTAATGTGGCCTGTGTGGATTCACAGTGGGCTGTTTAATAGAAAATAACTGAAAACACACATGACTCATCTCAGCAAATCATTTTCTTAGTTAAAGCGTCAGTTAAATCAAAACTAGGACATCTCAATCTATGTACTCAGTGCAAGTTACAAGTCATTCCAAATGTAAGTTGGAATGACGATGAAGTTGACCTGAACTTGATATGATGCGTAATGTTGCCGTCGACAAACTACTGCAACAAACTTGTTTTTCAGGGCATGATACTGTTTCCCTTTCTCTGATGTAGTTGGCTGACATGCGATAGCTTTCTGCCATTCAGCAGACCTCATGGAGTTCCTTGTGCCAGTAGAGAGGCATGTTGGCTGGTTTGAAGAGGGGGAGGGAGCAGTCTTTTTTACAGTAAAGAAAGACAAGAAGGGAGGGAGGAGAGCTGGATGACGTAGCTAAAGCAGCCGGTTTCCCGGAGACGGCTTTGTTTATTGTCTGGTGGCGTCACAAAGGACTTAGAAGGGCTATAGACATGCACACAGATGCACACAATGTGTCACATTAACAGTAACATGGCTACTTCCTAATTTAATTACCATATCATTATAAGCCACCACGTAACAATGACCACATTGCTTATCTATTAGCAGACACAGTGTGAGGTGTCATTCACATTCATGCAGATCTGGTGGCTGCACTGTGGTTAGCTAACAGGTTGAGCTGTTGCATGCAGAGGCCTGAGGGAGTGTACCAAGTGACACTCTGGCCAGCACAGTCAAGACAGCACACAGACTGGTGACTAGAAATATGTTCCTTCCTGATATGCATCACCGGTTACCGGTACGTTTATATATTAGATATGTGAACTATATATGAAAACCATGATGCAGTTATAGCATATAGTTCTATTACCTGTAAGTTACCTATCCACTTTGTGCCTCGTGGCACATAAGGCTTCACGGGGCGCTTCCACTTTTTACGGTCAGCTGCTGCAGTCGTGTAGCAGCTGACCATGGTTATAGTTATATTATAATTACTTTACTTACCAAGTACAGTAGTTGCACAGGAAATCTATATTGGTACAGGGACACTGATACACGCACAAAACACACACACATGTTTATTTTAATTTTATTGTTTATATGTGCTCACACGTCATTGTAGCTCTTGAAAGTGTCACTGGTATAAAAACACTCTTGAAAAGTTTCATTTTGTTGAAACTATTCTATCTTTTTATTTGATTTTCAACATTAAAAACATTTCATTTCCCCATGCCTCCCCCCCCCCCCCCCCCAGCACAAATAGAAGTTCATTATTATTCTCTCTCTTTGTCTTTTGTTCTCTCAAATCATCATACCCTCAGTTATTTTCCATAAAAAAAAAACACTTTCATCTTTTCTGAGTTTGAAATCTTCCCAGCACCGGTCTAGTATTAAAACATTTAATCTGCTTTTTCTTCAGAAAAACAATTAGTCTATTAAGTTAAAATCCAGTAAACCATAATGGTATCACTTTACTTAAGGTATACATTTGTTATTGTAAGTTATATATATATATATATATATATATAGTAATGCATAATTATAAACTTTTTTTGCCAGTGTTATAATGTGCATTATAAATGTGGTTATAAGTTATAACGTATTACAGACCCGACCTTAATGTAAAAGTGTTACCTTAGCACACCAACTTTATCTTAAATCACTGATCTTTTACGAGCACATCTAATATAGCTATCCTTCCTGGTTGGTTGTTGGGAGAAATGGGAGTGAGGTATCATTAACGAGAATTCTGTGTGGTTTTGTAGATTACTGCTGTGCATTTTTTTTTCTTTTACAAGAGAGGCTCTACAATTAATCGAAAAATTATACAATTGTGAAATAGAATACTGCCGTGTCTCAGTGGGCTGCAAGCTTTATCAAAACAAAGGATGCTGTACAGAATCAATGTTGACCTCACCCTCAACCCCACCTTTTCCCATTTTCTCTCTCTCTTTCCCCCATTTTTCTCCTCTTTCCCCCTCCCTTCTTTTTTGTAGGAGCGGAATGGGGATGGTGCTGAGTCGCAGGTTGCACAGGATAAGGTACAGTCCCTGAGGTCCCAGGTGGATGGAGTTAAAAACATCATGACCCAGAATGTGGACCGCATTCTGGCGCGGGGAGAGAGGCTGGACGACCTCATGGACAAGTCAGAAGACCTGCAGGCGGGGGTTAGTATCTCTGTGTGGGATTTAAAACATCCTGGAAGAGAGGGAAACAACAGACTTAACCTTTTGGGTTGACTGAGGAGGTGGGGTTGAGGAAGGGTGGCATTTTATTTTTCCACTTGCACCAATGTATTTATGATGTGCAATAGCTTGGACCCCAGCTGCAATGCTTTGCTGATTTTACATACACAGATTGGAAGCAATTGTAAATGATCTCCCCGTTTTTTTTAGATCTTTGGCCCTCCAGAACCGCAGTCAGGGGTCGTCGTCTCTGTGTGATGTAGAGCCAGAGTGAAAGATAACTCGTCTTTGATGCCAAAAATGTATTCACCACAGGCGTTTTGGTGTACTTGGTAGGGTGCCGCTATCTTGGACCAACAGCTGAGCCAGAATGGTCTCTCGTGGAGCGTATTACCTTTAATTTCTGCATCTTACTATAGACTTGATGGTAGTTACATCATTTCTGATTGGCTCTAAGCCCAAAGTTCTACTTGTTTGATGGTAGTACACTAAGTACATTGCAATTGTAACCATGAAAGTAGGGCCAAAAGTTGGCATCAGGTTGTGCCACGAAATGGAACACTTGAGGCTGTATCTATTTACTGTATAAAATACAGTTGCAGAAAATGGCTACAGGCTGTATATGCAGTAAATGGATACAGCCACACATTGAAACACTGTACTGTATATTCTACAATGAATCACTGTGTAGTCCCTTGGAGGGCAGGCTTATTCTTAGGTTTGATTATAGTTTTTTCGGCATGGCTTCATAGGAGGCCAGCCATCTACGGCTGTAGCGAGATTCACCAATGTCACAATTTGATATGGTTCACAATGTGATTTTCTTTTCATTTATTTAAATTCTTCCTACAAAAGGAGATTCTAGACTTATTTTTATATTTATATATATCAGAAAAATGAGATATATATATATATACACACATTTATTTATTTTTTGAGCGGTGCAACCGCTCCTATAAGAGGGTTTAGGACCCATCCGTCGTGAAAATGTGTCTTTCGCTGTGACGCCATGCTGTGGAAAACACGCCCATAGGCTAAGCTTTGCAGGACGTGCTGTGATTGGCTAACGAGACACATGATGAAATTAACTTCAAACTTCGCAGACGCGCTGTGATTGGCTAGCGAGACGCATGATGAAATTAATAATAATGTAAAAAATTTAAGCACGTCACTTCGCAGGACGTGCTTTGATTGGCTACCGAGATGCATGATGAAATTAATAACTCATAAATAGCACCGCTCACTTCACACTGGGTGTGATTTTTTTTTTTTGTCTGATATATATATATATACTGTATATAAAAAATGTACAGTCTACTCAGTCGTACAACAGTGTGCGACACAAGCTCACAACGTGTCGGGATGTGAGCTTGTAGATCTGCTATTTTCAGGCTTGGCCAAGTCCTATTGTGTAATGTTTGTTTTTGTAGTCCCTTTTGGAGAACCCAGTGGTAGCTATGTGGTCATCAGAAATAAATGATAAAAGCTGGAGCTAGTTACATGGTGTGGCTCTGTAAGAGACATGCAAATGAAAAATACAGTACATGCAGAAGAAAACAATGCCAGATCACATGACAGAAACTGCAGATCTCTGGCAGCAGTTAATCTAATATTTCTTAGATTTCGTCGCTTCCGGGCAGTAACCTTGTATCTCAATTTTTTTGGGGTGTTTTTCCACAAATGAATGCCCTACTTTACTTTGTCATACAACGCAACACAGTGAAAATAGCCAATCTACAAGCTCACAACGTGTTGCGAAGCATTGTTTGGTTGTGGATATTTTCAGTACATTGCATCCATTGGAACATATTGTAGGTTGTTTTCTTGAGTGTAACAATTATGGGCTTGCAAGGTTTCCACCGGACAACAACGATTTGGTGAATACGTAATCCCACATCCTGTTGTCTATCCATATTTGGTCAAGACTGATGTGATGAGGGGCACGGCACGGTGGCGCAGTCTGTAGCGCTGTCGCCTCACAGCTAGAAGGTCCTGGGTTCAATTCCCGCCGGGGACGCTGTGGGCGCTGGGGCCTGTTCTCTCCTCCGCGTCATCAGTGCCCATACCCTAGGTGGGTTTGGCGGAAGGGCCTTTCTGTGTGGAGTTTGCATGTTCTCCCCGTGTCCCCTAGGGTAGGTACCCTCACAAAAAACACACAGTAATCCTGATCTCTATTGCCTCCCCCTGATCAGCCGGGGCACCTGATGGAGGGGAAAGGAACTGGTTGGAATAAAGTGTTACTTCCACTCGCTACTTCATACCGGGGAAACTCCCCCTGTCAGGTGATAAGAAGTGGCCTGCTCACTCCTCATCCATTGAAGGAAGCATGAGCTCAGTTCGGGGCTCTTTCCAGGCTGGCAGAGGGAGATAGTGCCCAGGATTACAGTTTAGGCAATTGGCACTGGGTGAAAAAATGGGTTACAAAAATCGTGGGATAAAAACAAAAAAGACTGACGTGATCATCAACATGATGTCAGAGATCCACATGGGAGCCACTCAGTTATTGGACCTGGTCCTGTTTTCTAGCTTCCACTGAATGAATTTCAGCATGTTTAGTTTGGCACCAGCTATATGACTTTGTGCTTTTAGATTAGGAGGATGTGTTTTTCTTTATATAACAGACAGGTTTAATAACGTCATGTTGTAGACCCTGTTCTAGACCAGTGGTTCTCAACCTTTTCAGGCTGCGACCCCCCCCAAATTAATCATATTTGAACTGGGAACCCCCCACCCTGACAGGCACTTGGAATAGTAGGAGTTGAGGCCTTACATTTAGTTTGACTCTGTTCCACAGATAAATATTGTGAAAATAGCCGCTCTACGTGCTCCAAAAGTGTTGCCTCTTTCTTAGGTGATATTTGACAATTTGGTCTATGTTTGACATTTTCTATAGTATAGTTTGTTGATTACTTTTGATGCTATGAAACTTTCATTTCAGAGGTGTTAAAAAGGTCTTAAAAGTCCTTACATTGTCGCTTTAGAAATGTGCAGATACCCTGTATCTGTACTGTATGTTGGTTTATTTACTGTTGAGTGAGAAAACAATGTTGCACATTAAAGCTAATCATCTGGGGACCCCCCAAAATCATTTGGGGACCCCCAAGTTGTACAGTGAAGTTGTCACTCAACGCAGTATCTCTACCTGTCCCCCCTGTCTTCCTCACCAGGCCCAGCACTTTAAGCAGACGTCACAGAAGGTGGCTCGCAAATACTGGTGGAAGAACGTCAAGCTGGTCGTGGTGATTGTGGTAATCGTGCTCGTCATCATCCTCATCATCATCCTCCTGGCCACGGGAGTCATCCCCATCAGCGGCGCTCCTGTAACCCCCCCTATCAGCCCCACCAAACAGCCACCAAAAAACCCGTAAACACACACTTGCATACACACACATTTATATTCTACGTCACACAAAAATGGATCCATATACTGTAAATTGTTGATGATTGGTAAAAACTTGTAAATCCGTTCTTCTTGCACCTCTTCACTCCACTGATCAATATTTTGTATTTATTTTTGCTGTAATGGAAAATCTCACTTGTCCTCAGTTGAATCAAGGAAAGCGACATCTGACTTATGTGAAAATTTGAGAAAATTCTATCACCTTTTGAGACTTATAAAACCCTTTCAAACGGCATATTATTTGGTTCCTAATCTGCATACACTTTCTTTTTAAATTGTCGGTTTCATCGATATTATTCTCAATTATTACTTTGGATATGCAAGGCTTTTTTTCCTCACAGTTGCACAGTATGCATTTGATTGTGACGTGTATAGCTTAAAATGGTGAATGTGGTTTCGTCCGATCTTATAGTTGTCTGTTTAATTAATTTGTATATGGCCTATTTGCACATTTTTAAAGTCGGTATGTCGCCAGTCACTGTGCAACCTGTGTATTGTCATTACTTTTTTTGTTGTATGTTAGTTTTCTTCCTGTCCAAATATATACACATGAAAAAAAAATATTTTAAATCTGAGTGAAAAATGGTCCCTTGTGCTTACGGGTCAAAGCTAAATGAGAGCACAGCAAAACAAGAAGAAGAAATTATGGCCTGTAAAGATTTTCCTTTTCCGTAAATGATCAACTAAATGACCATGCAATTTTGAACTTCTGCTTAGGTTTCATGGGCTAACAGTATTCATGTGCTCCATGGATTGACCATGTATAGTATATTACTTAAATAAAAGAAAGAAATAGTAGATCAAAATCATAGCTATGACTTTGATGTGATATATTTCACATTATCAACTACACTGCCTTTGCTGTGGGCAGCTATGGCAGATTAGTTTATGTGAAATATATCAAACCAGAAATGCAAGATTTGTAATATTGTGCTGACACATGTGGTTGAATAATCATTTGTTTTAATGCATCTTGTTCATCCTTTTGTCTGAATGAGTTTTAACTAATAGTAGAGATGTTAGCATACCTGTATTCATTCATGTAAGAGATTTGGGTCCAGCAATGTTATGCTTGAAATTGGAGACAAGCATACTGTGCCTTCCATGGCACATTACTGGACATCACTGCTTTAACTGAATAAATTGATAAGCTATATGAAATAAAATAGAGGGGGGTTTGTGCATGTGTAGAGTCATCTGCGAGGGGGTTCTGATGCAAGTGAAGAGTCATCGGCAAGGGGGCTCTGGTACAAGTGGTGAGTCATCTGGGTTTACTATGTACAAGCCAGTCCATAGTTGTTCTTTGTCCCTGCTTTTCATCTTTTGACCTTTCCTTTGTCCAACGAGGTCTCGGATCTCCTTGCCCAGCTTGGCTTTAATTCCAGATTTGTGTTTGGCCGTGATACTGTACGTTGCCTTCTCCCTCGCTTGTCAGAAGCACTCTTCTGCTGCTTTTAACCTCAACTGCAGAATAGCCTTGTTCTCCTTCCACTGGCAAGTCAGTGGATAACTCATGCCAGGCAGTGAAGAAGAAGCCTATTATTTGTTCAAATAATAGGCTTGGCGATGGCGATCTGTTTCAGTCCATTCTCATACCTCTGGAAACATAAACTCTTTCAGCCAGCCATCTGTGAGAGATTATGTAGCATTTTTAGCAATGTCTCCCCCTAGTGGGAAAACTAATGGGCACATTTGCTATTTAGTGCCAACATTTTGTTACACATGAATCAAATTAGTTTGTCTTGAAATCAAAATGTCAGATTAAGATTATTATTCAAATGTCTGCAAACAATTTGTATGAATTCCGCAAACATATCTGCAAATCAGTGAGCATGCAGTAAAATTAATGCAGTCATTTTGTTTTTTGTCCCAAAGAATGCTGAAAAAAAAGATATGACCTACAATTAGTAAAAGTTCTGGCCATGTCAGTCCAAAGCAACTGTTCTAATACCTGTTGGGGTTTGAAGAGGTCTCAAACTTGTACATAGTTAAAAGTGTCCTCACCCATTTGTATATTTGTAATGGCCCTTAACCTCAGTGTTAAAGAAAGTATATAGTCTTTAGAGTATTTATTTTACGGTCTTTGTCTTCCATAATGCTTTATCTTTCTAATCGTTTGTTTTCTTTTTATATACATATATAAATATTGGAAAATTAAGGGGTAGTGTATTATACTGATCTGTAAAAATACTTATTCTTTAGATAAATAAAATCAATTTTGTTTTGAAAAAAATGATTGTGGCACTTTTCACATGAAGATTTCACAGAACATCAACACAACATAATATTGTTCAATGACAGTAATGAAAACATTTTAAACTACAGGGATTTGTTGAAAATCCTTTTTAAGAGGTGTACTTCATACCAGAATCCATTGTCTGTGTTGTAATTTAGTAGGGGGAAATGCTTGCCACAGATGGTCACACCTACTGTATTTAGACTAATAGAATGAACTCATCTTGATTATGGTGTTAGTAGTTTAATCTAAAATACAATAAATAGTATTGACTTACACATGTTTGTTGCTTTAATTTCTTTGGTTTTAATTTAAATTGCCAGTTTACTATATATTTGTCATGCCTTGAGTATTATTGATTCTCCAATAGATATATATATTTGCTTATTTATTATATAATATATGTTTTTAATGCTTTTTTGTTTGAATTCCTAACACCCCAAAATCAGTGAAATTCAACTAATATTATTTATGTCTTCCTAGCATTATCCCTCATTAGAGTCACTACAATGGTTTCGGGGATACACGTTTACACTTACTGTATGTGTGAGATTATGTGGATATTAGTTTTTTATTATGTTGAATAACACAAGAGGGCGACAGAGAGTTCTAATAGAAGACTGGTGAACACGGATAGTAGTTGTGATGTTTAATGTTGCTTCAATGTAAGCCAGCAACATGAAGATACAAAGCTACATTCGATGTTTGTAGCTAGCTTTTAACAACGGCTACAAAGCTACAAATAAGTTGAGCAGGCTTCAACTTCAGATACAAAGCTACAAAGTGACAGATATGCTGTGTAGCTTTGTATCTATCTGCCAGTGCGTGAACGCAGCATAACCAGAAAAGAGCCCTTCGGGCATTTGGCCCCATCCTACCTGAAAGCACCTCCATACCAAGACTATTGCCCACCTGCCCACCTCACTCATACCACCCCAAAATGACCTCAAATTATGTTATAAACCATTTATTACTATGATGCATGTCAGAATACAGATTGAAACCTTTAAATGAGACCAAGTTTTAAACATGCCTTGACTGTACTGACCTACATGTTATCTTCATACCAATGGGCATGGCTGCCAACACTCCGGGATCCTGCAGGAGTCTCCTGGATTTTGACCGCGTCTCCTGACAATCTCCTGGATTTGGTCTCAAACTCCCAAAATTCACCAGAACACAGGAAATTACATCTACTATGTTAAAAGGTTTCTGCGGGAGGACCCCCAGACCCCCCCCGCTTGGGGATTGTGGTCAGTGCAGGCAATCATACAGAGATATTAACTTTTAAGCAATGAATGGTTATTATTAAAGATGAGTCTTACATTCAGTCATAAAATTAATTTCTGTAGGCCTAGTTTAAGCGGTTTAATGGGTGAAATTGTCCCCATTGTCCAATGCTAGTACAGCAAGCCTGATAAAAGTATCAAACTCACACAAAAAGCTTTGTTGTAAACTCTTTCCAGTGAAAGTGAATAGAATGTTTATTTTGCAATGTTGACATTGACCATGCAATGCAACGTTGGCAGCCCTGCAAAAAGTGTATTTTGGACGACGTGAGGTGGGGGGCGCCAACAAACAAGAACAGACAAGAATGATGAGAGTAATAAGCCACAGTGCCACACCCTCGGACCTAAGTGTCCTCTGGTTTGAAAGAAAACAATCTTCAGTTCCACTTCCCTCTCTGAATCCACTCTGAATCCACTCTTGTGACTGACTGTAGGCTACCTGTGAAGCAACCATATGGAAATATACAGCAGACCCCCCATGGGAGACTTCAAACGTCTTCCACAAACACGTATATTTCAAAAGAACCACAAAGAATCCGCCCCCCATGAAAAGCGACCGGAACACCAACCAGGAAAAAAAAGAAAACATTCAGGAATACTAAAACAGCAAACAACATCATACAGAACAATGCATATACAAAAACCAAGATGACATAGTACAGTGACAAGGCGAGACATACAGCCAACCCAGAGAACCCCCCAGGTTTAATAAAATTCCAACAACCCCATCACATAGTTCCCACACCGCCACCCCTCCATGTACCTCGTCACGGGAGTCGCCCGGTCTTCTCAACACACAAACAAAAGGCGGGCATCAAAGCAATTATATTACTCGACATGAGAACCATTGAAAAGAAGTCCAAACTCTAAAAAAATATTAACTTAATCCAACATCGCCACCCCATGTAGCACAGATAAACAAAAGGCGGGCAAATCAGTGATTACATCAGTCGATATTGGGAAGTAAAATACATTATTTCTAAAGACATGACTTCATCCTCCACCTCCAGGCCAGCTAGACAGGATGAAGATCTAGTCTAGTATTTCCCATGATAGACTGAGATTTGAGTCAGCAACCTTATGAGAATTAAATACAAATAGACTATTAATTAAAACGTATTGTTAGAATAAATCAAATTACATTTCTTTCCATAAATTTTTTAATGGATTGAAAATCAATGATTATTCATTACAATAAACATAATAGGAATTTGTTATGGTATTAGGATAGTGATAATACTAATACATAATCTGTAAACAGAGTAACTCTGGATTTGATTAGGGAACAGATCATCATCATATCATATGTGATATTAAATTAAATTAAATCATATGAGCTGGTTAGACATTGACTTAAATGATCCTGCACAGTGCAGTTTGTGGTTATAGCAGATTTATTGGATAATTAATATTTTCATTATTAAATGTCATTATTAAATTTAACAAGAGGTAGGCACTTGTTTTAAAAAACACTGTTTTAAAAGCAATGTAAGTCTTAAAAAAAAAGTTATTCAAGTAAAGACAAGTTGATTGATTATTTTAAGTACTTATGTGCGGGTGAATATATGTAAAGGGCTTTTATATAAAAAAAGGAAAATAATGTTGCTATGTTGGATATGCAGGCATGTTGCTATGTGCACATGCCTGCGCGTGCACGTGCGCGCGCACGTGACGTCATAAAATATAGCCCCCTTAGTTAAAAAATCCACAGCTCACCACTGGCTATAACAGCCCACTTTACGTTTTGGCTTATAACTCTTGAACCATAGGTCATAGAATAAAAATATTTTGCATCAGGATAGATTTTCCGCCATTTTGAATTTTCTTCAAAACACACTTTTAGCTCCTCAGTACACATGATCTCTGGACCCATGCGATAAACATCTCCAAGCGGAATTTTGATAGTCATTACCGTTCGTCCGTAAATGGCTTCCAAAGTTAGAGGAAGGGGCCTGTTTTACAAAAAAGGCCAAAACTCACGAACGAAACGTCCGGTCAATCCCAAATTTGAATCACATGTCAAGGGTGGTTTACTCAACAAATCCCCAAAAGTATTTCCTCTTTGATCCATAGGGGGCGCCACAAATGCGCAAAATTTAACCGTTTGATGCAAAAACATTTTGGGGGGGAATCCTCTCAAAATGAAACGCAAGTGATCTCAGGTGTTACGTGACAATGTAATTGGTGCAGCCTCAGCCTCCGATGGTATTCCTCCAGGCGTATTCCTCAAGTCCCGGCGGCCGCGACCCGCGACCGGCGTCAGCGCAACCACACTTGCGACGCCTCTAGTTTCATAATGAATTTCTCCATCTGAACCTTACATGAACTAAATTATAAACAGGAACATCAGCACACTTTCAAGTGAAACAAACATTTCACTTGTGTATGTGATGTTTAATTTTGCAAGATAGACAGTGTGCTGATGTTCCTGTTTATCATAAATGCTTTGGCCACATAATTTTGCAACTGTTCTATTATCAGTGAGTCCCAGGGTTGAGATGGTTGTGGTTGAGCACCTTGTTGTTGTTTTACTCTTTCGGCAACTTGCTGGGTTGTGCTTCTTGCAAATTAAACATCTCCTGCAAAAATGATCTGCAACTGTTGAAAAGCCTTTTACAAACCAATATCTGGTGAGGGTATCTAACAGAATCCATTGTTTTGATACAACATTCATCATTTGAGCTGAAAGTATAGGTGAATGCTTTATTTCAACATAGGCCTACTAGGCCTATACCTTTTGGTATAATATAATATATGAAACCAGTTACTGTCAAGGTGGGACTGTAGTTTTCAAGTACATTTTATTTGAAAGGGCAATAGCTGAGTGTGAGATTATCATTCTGACAAGTCAACACTTTACAATGCAAATAGTTCACCAGAAAGGCTCTTTGAGCTGAGGATGTGGTTTCCGGTTACATTGGATTGATTATGTTTTGTTTTGCAAGACTAAATGCCCAACTGCTCAAGTGGAAGAGAAATGGTTGTAGCAGCAAGCTCAAAGATTGTAATGAGTATGCATTGATGGGATAGACATTTTTTGTGTATTCATGTATAATTCATTAATTCATAAAAGCATCCCATGAATGTCGTTTGCAATTTTGAAGTTTTATCAGACAGATTGTATAACACAGCATCCTCTCAAAGGCCTAGCCTACTTTACTTTCATGTTACATGACATGGCTATAAACTACAGTAAATAGATTGCACAGCCAGTGACTCAGAAGTTGTTGGGGTTTTTTTCTTTCTTTCTCAAAGCACTGATCTTTATCATAAATGACACTGAATGGGGTTTAACATTGGGGAGATTCCAGGGGGCTTTGGATGCATGACATTGATAACAGGATAGATGGGCTGAGGAGGAGTGGGCACCTCTGTGTTGAATTGGCTATTTTTTTCAATATAATTTATTAATAATGTAATAGTTGGAAAATGTTTTAAAGTAAAGTGTACATGATTAGAACATGCTTAAACATTCGACAATTAAGGTCTAATATTTCTACAATTGCTACAAAACCTATAGGCCTATATCCAGTCATTTTGGGGCAGAAACAAGAAGTTGAAGGATGAAATTAAGTCTGATAATGATGTACCGTGTATGTTCACATCATGTATACATTACATTACTTAAGACCATTTTTCAAATACTTTATTTTTTAACATTGTGGACAAAATAGCCAATTTTACATCGAGGTGCCCAGATGTCCTTAGTGCCCACTTATCCTGTATGACATTATGCATTTTTACCTTGGTTTGATATATCATGTGATATAGACACCTGATACGATTTGACATAATTATGATGTATTGTGATATGACATGAACATTATGTAAAACAGGCTGAGTGGATAATGTAATAATGTATTTTACAATTCGTCTTGATTTCTCTGTCACGAAGAACTCTTTGGTGTGCTTTTTGGCAGAGTAGCATCATTGAATACACAGACGAAGCTTGTTGGGAGGAATGTTAATTGTGCATCTGATGCAAAAAAAATACAATGGAGTTGTGTTCTCTTCTCAGCTAGTTATCTCCGTATCCGCGGGGCGGGGCTGCTGTTCTACCTCGGTTTAATGCCCAGTTCTGCAGTGCCCACTTGGTTTTAGTGTCCAGCCAGTGGTGGAAAAAGTACACACATAAATAAGTATCAATACTGCAATGTAGAAATACTCTGTTACAAGTAAAAGTCCGGAATTCAAAATTTACTTGAGTAAAAGTACAAAAGTATTGGCATCAAAATGTACTTAAAATAAAAGTAAAAGTAAAAGTAGGCTACTACAATGTATGAAAAGAGCAGATCTACAGGCTCACAACATGTCATGATGCGAGGTGTTGTGACTGTGAGCTTGTAGATCGGCTATTTCAAATATCCTTTGTATAAAATAGGGCTAAAGTGGTTAATGTATGTTTTATAATGATTTGTATCTGCAAAGTAACTTAAATAATTGTAGTGGAGTAAAAGTACAATATTTTCCTCAGTCTGAGATGTAGTGGAGTAGAAGTAAAAGTACTGCAAATTGGAAATACTCCAGTAAAGTAAAAAAGACCTAAAAAAGTACAGTAGCCTACTTGAGTAAATGTACTTAGTTAATTTACACCACTGGTGTCCAGCTAGTGCCACGCAAGGACACCATTGCATTGAAAAGGCAGACATCTTCAGCAGTATTTTGCATTTTATTCTCTAGTTGCTTTAAAGTTGACTACACCCATTGCTGGTTTAGCCTACATGAGGTAATGCGCTACAGTTCGTCCACTGGGACTGGGCAGCAGTGCCACTGGTTAAGTGTCTTATACTTTTCCTCCGAGGTGGAAATGCTGGTGATGCGAGGTTAGTCTTCTACAGCAGTGGTTCCCAAACTTTTTAGTTCAAGAAATTAGACATTTGCCCGGAACCCAAACCAGTGAAATTGTGAAAATAGCAGATCTAAGCTCTCAATGCCACGCTTTGCGCCACTTTGTGAGATAGTAGATTTGCCATTTTCAGTTCTAATTTATGGAATTTCTTAGATTTTTTTATTATTATTCATGAAATTCTTTTGAAAAATCATTGCATTTTTTAATGTTTTTGACATTTACTCGTGACCTATAAAAATTGGTCCGCTACCCAAATATGGGTCCCGACCTACTATTTGGGAAACAGTGTTCTACAAAATCCATTCCACATTCCTTCCTTCATAAGCATAAACACACACACACACACACACACACAAACAAGTAAGAAGGCCTGGTTATATGTGTGAATGTAAGTGCTCACATTTCCACCTAGAACAACACCGCTGCTGCCACCAATTCGCAGAGCATTACAGTCAGTAACTTAATACGATAGATTCCTGTCCCAGACCCGCATGTCAGCCCAGCCAGCACGCCCACGTGGGTCCCATATGGGTTCAAGGTGGGCTACACCATATGGGCCCCATGTCGGCATGTCAGCGGGATCCACTTGGGTCCCATCTGGGATGCCCATGTGGGCCTTACGTGGGTACTACCTGGGCCCCACATGGGCCCCATGTGGGCTTTTAGGTGGGTTCTACCTGGGCCCCACGTGGGCCCCATGTGGGCTTTAGGTGGGTACTACCTGGGCCCCACATGGGCCCCATGTGGGCTTTAGGTGGGTTCTACCTGGGCCCCACATGGGCCCCATGTGGGCTTTAGGTGGGTACTACCTGGGCCCCACATGGGCCCCATGTGGGCTTTAGGTGGGTTCTACCTGGGCCCCACATGGGCCCCATGTGGGCTTTAGGTGGGTACTACCTGGGCCCCATGTGGGCTTTAGGTGGGTACTACCTGGGCCCCACATGGGCCCCATGTGGGCTTTAGGTGGGTTCCACCGGGGCCCTAGGTGGGTCCCATATGGTTTCAAGGTGGGCTAAACCATATGGGCCCCATGTCGGCATGTCAGCGGGGTCCACTTGGGTCCCATCTGGGATGCCCATGTGGGCCTTACGTGGGTACTACCTGGGCCCCACGTGGGCTCCATGTGGGCTTTTAGGTGGGTTCTACCTGGGCCCCACATGGGCCCCATGTGGGCTTTAGGTGGGTTCTACCTGGGCCCCAGGTGGGCGCCAACTAGGCAAGTCTATGTGGGACCGAGGTGGGTCCCAACTGGGATGCCCATGTGGGCTTTAGGTGGGTTCTACCTGGGCCCCAGGTGGGCCCCAACTAGGCAAGTCTATATGGGACAGAGGTGGGTCCTAACTGGGTTTGTTTGTGCAATGGTTCCTTTGATTTCCAACGTGGGTCCTAATAAGATTTAAATATAAATAAAAAAGATTAAGCAGCAAACATGAACCGTGTTAATTCTTGTAAACACACCTAAAATAAAAATTGGGTATAACATTTTACACGTCTTCAGTTTTACCAGGATGAAAATAGACAATATATATTTTGACAAATTTATTAAAAACAATATTACAAGATAATGAAAATACAATGAAAATACAAATGGAAATAAATATAGCAGTAGTGTAAAGGTGCAGGAAGAGAAGGCACACACATTACACGTGCAAGTGTACATACAGTATATACATAAAATCACAAAAATGCAACATAATATTCTGACAATGCTCCACAGAGACTATTAACAGAAACAAAATATAAGAATAAAAATGGTGTATAAGAGCATCAAAAACTTCAATTGTCCATGTAACAGGGCAGAGGGATTCTGAGATCCAGTTTCATGTTGCAGATGAATCTGGGCCCTATGTGTACGTGGGTGTCTCTTGAGCCTTTCTGTTTAAATCCCCAGTGACAGAACCAACCAAGTATTGTGCTGCTAAGGGGAGAGAAAGAGAGACAGAGACTTTGTCTACTGGGGTGGTGCATCATCCAGTTGTGGAAGCTGTCGCTGAGCTCAAACTCTGTTTCCACCTCTATCACGAGCCCCAGTGAACCACTTGGAGAGAGCCTTCTTCTGCATCCTTGTGTTCTTCAGTCCTCCTAATAGAAATGACAAGAAGCCAACTGTTAGAAATGATAGAATTATGAAACTTTCCATTACTGTATATACTGGTATACATCAAATGTGTTGCCAAATTACATTTAAAGTTAGACAGATAAAGGAAAATTAATCACACACACACACACACACACACACACACACACACACACACACACACACACACACACACACACACACACACACACACACACACACACACACACACACACACACACACACACACACACACACACAATGATTCACCAAGACAAGCAGGAAGAATGCCCAAACTGAGCAGCATAAAACAGCATGAAAATAAAGTTTAGCTTGAGAACAGAGTAATGCACAATCTACTACTTAAAGAGATCAGTACTGCATTTAAATATTTACTTACTTAGTTATGAAAGCAGAAATCCATCACAAGGCAATCCTCCTCTCTGCTTTGCTCCTTGAGTCCTTTGTCAGTTTAAATTTGAATTTAGTGGACAAACAGAGAGGGCCTTTAGGACCCAAAGCAAGCAGGACCTTTAGCTGTCCTTAGAAATGCCTGAGCAAATAAACAATAAATAAATAACAATAAAATACTAACTGAAAACTAAATACAATGGCCTTGCCTGTCTTAAGTAAAGTGTGTAATACTGCATTAAAGCAAACATCACCAGCCTTTATAAACATAACCTGTGCGGATGTAAACATTCGGCTTTCTAAATGAACACCCGAGCTCTCTCTCTCTCTCTCTCTCTCTCTCTCTCTCACACACACACACACACACACACACACACACACACACACACACACACACACACACACACACACACACACACACACACACACACACACAGCTCTGTTTAACACAATGCTGTACCCCCTCCAACTGTACTTCTTGTTTTCATTATGTTTTAAAAAAAAGACTCTCTGTCTTTCTAAAAGGAAGATATGTGTGTCCCCACTGCTGCCTAAGCCAAGAAACAAGGCTTTACAAAAAATATAACTAACTGAAACAGGATTGTGTATTTTCAAAGTTAACTAAAACAATCTATCTGAAAAAGAGCTTGTAGATCGGCTATTTAAAAAAAAAACGTTTCTGACTAATCCATATTATAATAAAAAATTAAAACTAAACTTTAAAGAAATAAATAAACTAAACCACCCACCCCTCCAAACCCAGACTAGTCTGGCATGCCTTGAAGTGATAATTTGAATACCCATTGTTCCATTGTTGCTATCTGTGTGTGACCCCCACAGGGTCACACTCAGATAGGGCCATTAACAGGCAGTCAGGGGGAGGGGATTTAGTCTGGACTTGAACTGGAGAATACAAATGTAGTTTGACTTGAAGCAGCACATGTAACTGAAATAAAGCAGAAAGCTCTGAATCCACAAGCTTATGAACAAATTGTATCATCATTGCTCCCTATCACAAACGACACATTTATACTTGTGTCTAAAATCTAAGAAAAAGTGAGTTGGGCTTTAACCACTTAAACCTTTAGTAAACTTGTACTTGGTCTGCTCTTTTTCCCCTCTCTACACCAAACCTCTTTGCCAAAAATAGCCGATCTACAAGCTTGAGCTTGTAGATTGGTTTATTAGCCAGGGATCCTTTAAATGGTTACCAGTTAAACGGTTAACAGTTAAACAGTTAACCTGCCATGGCCATCTCTAATAAATAAAAACAAATACTTAAATACTTAAAAATACAATGTAATGTCCAATCTGTATGGTAGAGTATGTTCATACAATATAATTTATACTATATATATAATTGGGGTGGTTGCATTTAGTCTCCCTGCTCTTCTATTGAGACATTTCGATTGTGTCAGAGGTCATGTCTCACCTAGACACAGGATCTGACACAAATTCTGACCTGATGGTCAAGATTGAAATCATCCCCTGAGCAGACAGGCTCTATCTTAATGGTAAAATATGTCAGCATTTGTGCAGGAAACTGGGTTAAAATCTGGGGTAAAAGAGGAAGATATAGTACAACTTAAAATGGGGTTGAATAGTTTGTCCGTCTTTGTGAGCTTGTAGATTGGCTGTTTTTGGCATTAGTGTTTAGTTTGGCAGTGGTAAAACAAAAAACAAAAACAAATCTGTTTACACATTATACGATTTATAGTGAGTGATTGAGTGCGTGTGTGTGTGTGTGTGTGTGTGTGTGTGTGTGTGTGTGTTCCAACCCATGCCCAGTTAGCCCATATGTACATGTCAGTTAGCCAGCAGTTAACCAGTCACACCACGTGGGAATCACATGGGCTTCCCCGCTTCCAACCCATACCGGTTAGCCCACATGCAGACCACGTGGGAACCACGTGGGCTTGCCCGCTTCCAACCCATGCCGGTTAGCCCACAT
This sequence comes from Gymnoscopelus braueri, assembly GCF_963280865.1. Lineage (NCBI taxonomy): Eukaryota > Metazoa > Chordata > Actinopteri > Myctophiformes > Myctophidae > Gymnoscopelus > Gymnoscopelus braueri. The sequence goes on from NC_137608.1 coordinate 34,653,867, forward strand.
GCAGCCCACGCGTGAACCACGTGGGCTTGCCCGCTTCCAACCCATGCCGGTTAGCCCACATGCAGCCCACGCGGGAACCACGTAGGCTTGCCCGCTTCCAACCCATGCCGGTTAGCCCACATACAGCCCAGGCGGGAACCACGTGGGCTTGCCCGCTTCCAACCCACGCCCAGTTAGCCCACATGCAGCCCACGCGGGAACCACGTGGGCTTGCCCGCTTCCAACCCATGCCGGTTAGCCCACATGCAGCCCACGCGGGAACCACGTGGGATTGCCCGCTTCCAACCCATGCCGGTTAGCCCACATGCAGCCCACGCGGGAACCACGTGGGCTTGCCCTCTTCCAACCCATGCCGGTTAGCCCACATGCAGCCCACGCGGGAACCACGTGGGCTTGCCCGCTTCCAACCCATGCCGGTTAGCCCACATGCAGCCCACGCGGGAACCACGTGGGCTTGCCCGCTTCCAACCCACGCCCAGTTAGCCCACATGCAGCCCACGCGGGAACCACGTGGGCTTGCCCGCTTCCAACCCACGCCGGTTAGCCCACATGCAGCCCACGCGGGAACCACGTGGGCTTGCCCGCTTCCAACCCATGCCGGTTAGCCCACATGCAGCCCACGCGGGAACCACGTGGGCTTGCCCGCTTCCAACCCATGCCGGTTAGCCCACATGCAGCCCATGCGGGAACCACGTGGGCTTGCCCGCTTCCAACCCACGCCCAGTTAGCCCACATGCAGCCCACGCGGGAACCACGTGGGCTTGCCCGCTTCCAACCCATGCCAGTTAGCCCACATGCAGCCCACGCGGGAACCACGTGGGCTTGCCCGCTTCCAACCCACGCCCAGTTAGCCCATATGCAGCCCACGCGGGAACCACGTGTGCTTGCCCGCTTCCAACCCACGCCCAGTTAGCCCACATGCAGCCCACCTGGGACCCTCATAATTTGCCCAGTTCAAGCCCATGCCCACTTGGTACCCAAGTAGCCCGCATTGGGCCCATATGGGTCCCACGTGGGCGTGCTGGCTGGGAGTTGGCTGGTTAAGTTGTTTGGTTGGTTGGCCAGAATCTTATAAGGATGTGGGTGGTGTCTGTCAACCAGGCCAGCTGAGCCCACGACTCTGCAGGGCAGGCACTCACGACTCAACTGCTCAACTGAAGTGAAAGTGTCGGTGACGAAAACAGAGGAGTAAAAAGGGCAACAGCGTGAAAGAGAAAGATTCTTAGAAAGAGAACGCCGCGAAGTTCTTTCAGTTCAGAAGTGAAACTATCGTGTGAATCCAGCGCAAGTTTTATTCTGAGCTGAAGTCCCGCTGATCAAATGGTTCGGTGACAAAGTCGGACAGAAATAAAGTTTGTGACGCGAGAGCAATGGTAAGTGCATTTCATGTTTTAATACGTTGCAGAATAAGTGCGTATGCAGTGTTTGTAGCCTGTTTCTTTGTTTCCCATAAAGTTTATCTCGACATTAAAGTAGTAGCCTACTAAATATTTTACGGTTTTAAAGGCTTTTGTATTATGTAGGCTACAAAAACAGTTGTGCACTAGAGGGCAAAGTCCTCAAAGGCGAAAGCGTGGGACAAACGAGGTGAAGTGAACATCACCATCAATCACAACAAAAACCTGTTGATAAATTATTACACTACTATAGGCCTATAATAGTAGCCTATTTAAAAAAATGTTAAAATATGTTAAAATACATTTAATTTGAATGGTTGATGAAAATAGAGTTTTTTGACCAACTAGCTAGCTAATTGAGGGTAGTAGGCCTATTATAAGAGGGCTGTAAATCGTTAATGACATTACCCCTGGCGTTTTGGGAAAATGTCAAAATAAATATGTCAAAAACGTTTTAATATTATATTTTTCTCAAAGGAAATTATAGTGAAAATAGCAGATGTACACGCTCACATCATGATGTGTCATGTTGCTTGTAGATCTGCTAGTTTTGCCATCTCTGTATGAGGATGTGCAGTAACCTTAAGTGGTTAAACTGAATTGGGATTTGGTAGGAAAATGCCAGGTCCACTCATTCTGGATGGAGGGGGGAGGGAGTGAAGGAAGGAAGGCACTCTAATGGGCAGTTCCTGAGCTAAGTCAATGCTGGTTCACTTTTTAGCACACTTTTGTTCAAATAATATGCTTAGCTCTCTAGGCTAATTTGAAAACCTAAAAAAAAAAAGAAAAAGATCAACTTATCAACTGACACACACCATGTGTGCGCAACTGCGCATTATAGCCTACATTTGCTTGTGTAAGGTTATGGGACAGTGTGAGGAAATGGGTGAATTATGAATCCACTCAAGATGCAGAGGTCATACTTGTTTTGTCCTGTCGGTTGGTTTCCTGCCCATGTCAAAGGCTAAGCATCGTAGCCTTGACTTTCTGAGACACACGTTTCCCCCCTGGCTACAGATGGTAAAATGTCATGGAGAAATCTGTCAGGACAAAAAAATACTCTGGGGTCCAGCTATGTCTCAACATATCCTGCTCTAGTTTCTTATCAGTCTGTAGAGGCCTCAGGCTCAGAGGCATACATATTTCCTGGATATGGCTTGTTTGTTGTTAAGAATCAGGTAGGCTGCCTGTCTCGGGCACAGAAAACCTGCCTGGCAACTTTTGATCCAACTCCGATTGGCTGCCCAAGTGCTCTCTGTTCTTCTCCTGCAATGTCACTCTATCTCAGTGGTTCTCAAACTGTGTGCTACACTCTGTAGCACACTGGTGTGCCATGAGACAAGTCCAGGTGTGCCTGGGAATTTTGAGAATGGGAGAAGGAGAGAGCCTATCAGAGCTTGCTTTGCTATGTGAGCTACAACTAGCCTGGAAACCAGACGAATCTGCCATTGCAAAAAAAGAAGAAGCCCTCGGCAGATTTGGTCTGGCACCGCTCAGTTGTGATTGGATTTCACTCCCGCCGAAGTAGTGAGGGTCCAATCAGGGCCCAGTACGCAAATATGGGGCGGGTTTATCACCAGAGGCGTTTTTTTTATTCGCCCCATGGAAATGCAGGTTCCACACAGAGATTCCAGACTCTACGCAGTGATATTAGTCTGGCCATGCCAGGGTACAACTGCTATTTTCACTTTGAGTAGAATGTCCCTTGATTCTGACTGGCCCTTTGGTGTGCCTTGGAGACCAGAAGTTTGAAAACCACTGTTCTAGGTCATTGCAGGAAACCTCTCTATAAGTAGGTATTGACCTATCAATTGTATTTACCACAGTTAAGGTAGCAATCAGTTTGTCTAATATTGCCATTGGTTCAAAATGATTGTTGTTTATAAGCCATAATAATGTTATCATGTATTCAATTGTGGATGTTCCTGTTTGATCTTTTGCCCAGGAGAATGGAAGGAGCCGCCTGCAACAGGCCCAGGAGGACGTGGAGGGCGTTAGGGTCATCATGTTGGACAACCTCAACAAGGCTGGTGAGAGGGAGAGCAAGCTCGGCGATCTGGATGACAGGGCTGAGGTGCTCCTGACCAAGGTACAAGTTTAAGGTTTTATTTTTACATTTGTTCTGCAGAAAAATAAAGTGGTGCGGCCGTAGAGTGGGTGTAAAGGCCGCCTGGGAAAAAGAAAGTCGCCGGTTCGCATCCCGGCCCTGGTCCATGTGTTGCAGTGTCCGTGAGCAAGACACTTAACCCCTAAGGCCTAACTTCTCCCTGAGCGCTGTAATTATAGCACCCTGGGTAAATTCAGAGGACAGGTTTCATGCCAAATATGGACCCCGACCTCCCAGTCTCAGGGTAGACACTCTAACCCCAAGGCCACTGAGTTGGTACTATGGGAGTGTGGACCGGTAAATTTAAGGGGTTGATAAAATACTATGAGAGTGGAAAGATGTAATTAGTGTAACCTTACTTAAACATATGTTTTCATATGGGGGGGGGGGGGGCATAAAAGAACCAACAAAGTAATTGCAACACTACCTCTTCCTCACTGAAAACACAAAGACAACTTTGGTATGGTATTTAAATTATATAAGAAAGGTAAGCAATGAAGAGAAAGTTACTCCTTCCTTACTTAGTGCAAGATGCAAATAACCACAGGTAGACAGTCTAGAGTAGTAGTCTAGACACTCTCTGGACATTACATGACAGGCTTTGATTAAAGGCTGTGTGAGCACTGGTTTTCAACTTTGTTACTACAGCTTTCAGGGGTCTTGAAGGAGCCCAGGGAATAAACTAGGAAATGTCATCTTGATGTCTATAAATACACCTTAGGTGGAGCTAGATGGGAAAACAAATGTACAATTTGCATCCTGATTGTGCTTTATGGGCCTATTTTTAGAAAGGTATTTCCTATTGTTTCCTAAGATGAATGAAGTGAACTGGTCTCCCTGGGTATGACTGTGTATGTCCAGGACATGCCACGAGGCGCATGTCCGTCCGGGGGTCAGTTAAGGGGGTCACCGCTTTCCCACATTGGCCTGTTACATCACTGGGTCGCACAGTTATCTAAGGATGGATGGCCTGATTTTTTGGGAGAAACTAGCAAACTAGCAGGCATGCCAAGAAAACTGCTGTGAAATTATAAAGACAATTATGAGGCATTTGTGACAGGACAGATGGATTTGAGGAAAAGGATGACAAGTGACACAGGTCATGACCTAGGCCCAAAATACAAGGTTTCTTTTTGGTATGCATGTTGACTGATTGAACCACCAGGACATCCCAGCTGTGAAATCTAGAACACTGAGAAAATAAACTGGCATGGACTACAACAACGTCTTTGCAGGAGAATAATTTTCAAATGTTTGACAGGCCTATGTTTTCCATTGATTGAGAATATTTGCTGCGTTTGAGTTATTTGACTAATTATTATTTTAATTATAGGACTAAAGAGCAATGTTTTAACACAAACAAGCATCATGTGTGTGTACAGGACAAATCTGGATCATCCTTATTAAGAGATTTCTAATCTTGATATGTACGGTTTGTATTTCGTGTGCCTTCTTTTTTTCAGAGTAAAGCCTTTCAAAAGACCACCCAGAAGGTGAAGGAGCAGAAACGTTGGGACAGCGTTAAGATGAAAGTGGTGCTGATTGGCATTGGAGTCGTCTTTGCAGCTGTCATTGTTGGAATTATAATCTATTACATCGTCAGTTCTACGCAAGGAGTCTAAACCTATTGCTAACCAGTAAAAATGGCATCATGGGGAATTAAGATTTCAGGACTAAAATGACAGACAAGATGGAAATGATACCAGTGGAGACAGCTGAGAGAAGTACAATCATGGTGATGATTGGACAGGCCTGCTAGTAATAAGCTGTCACGTACCACGTGAAAACCACCCTTTGATGTCTGTGATGTTTGCTTGTTTAAAGTCATGCTTCTCAGTCCCGGCCATGGGTGCTCCGAGTTCTACTGGTTTTTACTTAAGCCATGACATGAAAACCAGCAGGACTCATTTAGACCTGTGATATCAAGGTAATGCCGTTAACAATCTTGCACAATGATAAACTAGCAGCTATATGGGTGCCCAGGATTGAGGTTGAAAGCCACTTATTCAGAGTGATTTAGGGACATATGTCAGGTTCACTCTTTTTCACTTATGTGTAGGTTGTCAATTGAAATGGTACCGTCGCTAACTCAGCTGCTTTTTCACTCTCTTTTGTAATGGTTACATCTCATTCTCTAACCCAGCCCTCTGATAAGTTGGAATGTGGAACGTGGAATATCACTCAGTAAATAGTCATTGATAGGTTATGTAAAAGAGGAAAGGTGTCCTAGTATTACCATAATACCATTGGCAACACACGTCAATAAATGCATTTTCTATGTTGTTATACATGTATTAACAATATCCACAGAGGAATTACAGTCTGACAGAGAAAAAATGTGTTTACTCGTATCCCTGTTTGAAATGGATTATCACAAAGAGTGAAAATGCTCCGTTCCAAAATTTTAAATATTCATTTGAGAATACAAAGCAGTGACCTATAGATGAAAAGTAATAACCTCATGTTCATCATTCAACAGTGGTGGACAGTAACGAAGTGCATTTACTTACTGTAATTAAGTATTTTTGTTTGTTTTTGCAAGCTCATGACTTTCACACCGCTACATTTAAAATAGAAATATTGTAGTTTTGACTCCGCTACAGAAGGGACTCTTAGAACCCAAACTTATTAAAAAAAGTATATAAACTATATATGAACTATACATATATCTACAAGCCCACAACACATCACACCATTTCAGATTTTTTTTCTTTTACATTATTTTGGAAATGTTATAAATGTCAATACAGCAATGCATATTGATCTTAAAAAGAAAATGTACTTTGTAATTTGTACTTTTGAATACTTTGAATATTTACTTGAGTATACGTTGCCCTCCGCTGTCATTCAATGCCTCAATAATGCAGTGGATGAAGTCAATAATAAATGTTAAGGGACTTACTGTAAGTTAAAATGTTGTGCTGTCAATCATTTTGACACTGAAATGGTGAATATGTCATTTTCAAATTAAACATTTAAATGAAGTCCATGTTGCTGGTAGAGATGTTTGCAGTTGAGGAAGGAAACCCTGTAAGGTTTATAAAAGGTCATTGCCTATTAAAACAAACAAATAAGTAAGATAAACATAATATTGCCAAATCAAACAAAACAAGACAAACAAGTAGATGTGTGTGCTGAGTAAATAGCTCAATCCAAGTGAGCACTATGAACAGTGTACAAATCAGATTTCAGAGAAATCAGAGATTCTGAGAAATCACTTATAAGACTTCTTAACATAGAAGAGTTTTTTGTATCCATTTAGTGTTCTTTCTTGTAAAGCCAAGGGTTTATGCTATCCTGTGTTTTTGTTTGCATGTTACCATTTGTGACATTTCTCATCTCAAACTGTCTAAAGGTGTAATGCACAGTGTTTAAAAAAAATTTAACGACAATGCTGATAAAGAATTCACAAAATTCTGTGCTGTCAAAGGTCATTTGAAGACCATTTTCAGCACCAATATCCCTCTATCCCATGAGTAATCAGAGTTTTTGCGAGCCGTCCTTATGCCTTGCCTAAGCCATGCCAAATCTGGGTTGAGTGAGATCAGTGGAGCTCCCTCTGGGGTATCCCTGTACTGATTTTGATTGATTGAATTATTTATTTGCAAAGACAAGCACAGGGAAGTACAGTTCAATACAAGGTCTGTTGAGAGGATTTTAAACCCAGGAAAGCACTATGGCTTGTATCCATTGCGGTTCTTTGTACTCAATTCATCGAAACATTTAGTGACCGACAAATATACACTATGCAAAAACATCATATAAACGGGTAGAAATCGAAAATATATATGTACAATATGTACAGTAAACAAACAGTTTTTGAGTATCTTTATCTTTTACTCCGTCCTTTGCCCTGAGCCATCCCAGCCTAGCATAATGAAGAGCAGGGGTAGATGAGTTCCAGGTGAGAGGCCAAGTAGTAACCTGACCAGTTTGTTTTGAGAGGTCTGAAGCTTTGTTTTGAATGCCTTTGTGGCCTTTGTGCCATGAGGTGCATGCATAGACTAAAATTACATTGGATGAGGGCTCCAGCTATAGAGTCCTCAGTCAGTATTCCTATGACCACCGACCGAGGAGATCCTGACCTGAATAGAAATCTTGTTCTTTGGTTGGCTTTTCTGATTACTTTTGTTGATTTTTTTTTTCACTGGAAAGGTTGTCCTCTAAAATACAACCCAGGTAGGTAATTTCTCCTGTCCTTGTGATAACATTGTCACCCACTTTGACCGTGAAGCAGAGGTTAATTCTGGACCCAAAGAGAATGGATTTATTTTTGCCCAGGTGTAATGATAGTTTGTTAACAGTGAGCCAGGTGCAGATTTGACGGAGTTCAGGGCCTTTTCAACCTGCAATTTGTCCATTGTCCTTGTCCGAGACCAGGAGTGTCTAGTCATCCGCTAACAAGAACAAATTGTAGTCACGTGATGATGTCATTGTCATATCGTGTATAGGCCTATCTGATGAACAGCTTTCTTGTGAATACAGGACAGGACAGATCTAGGAAAAATCTGACACACACATTGTAAAATAAACTAACTCCAGAAGATGGCAGTAAATGTAGCACAAATAAGAATAAGAACAGGAAGAACAATATGCCTGAGTCATAACAACATAACTACATGTCTAAAATCGGTTTAGAATTCAGCGAGTTATGATGATTGTAATTGTGTAGACTAGAGAGACCTACAGGCGCATACGTTCAGTGTTGTCATATTTTTGTGAGCTTGTAGATCTGCTATTTTCAAAAACTCTTGAAATAAAATGTGAAATATTTGGAATATTTTGAAACATTCTAAACAACACAAATGCTCCCTGGTACAAAACATTAATGGAAAAAAAAAACATTATGGTTTAAAAAAATAAAAACAAAAATTTGGAAGTGAGCCTAAATAATCAAGTACACGTTAGAAACCAGGCCCCAAAACCCCAACCTGTAACTACCAATTTTGACAAGCAACTTTACAGAAAAAGAAGCCCAAAGTCGCTTATAATAAGCCGACATGTAGTGCGGCCGCGATGACGCATCGCTCCAATCAGAGGCTCCAGTGAACAGCAGCGGCCAATGAGGTATCTTGAATAAATGTATTGGCTCTTTCTGATTGGATTACAACGGGCCTGGGAAAACGGACACATGAATTTATCGTCATACCAGGGTTGCCATGTCCGCTTATTATAAGCGACTTTGGGGCTTTTTTAGTTTAGTTGCTTTGCTTATTTGGGTTTGCTTCCTAAATGTTGTTTAAACCAGTGGTTCTAAAATATTTTAATGTCAAGGACCCCCAAATTAATATGTAATTATCCAAGGACCCCCCCTCCCCAAACTGAAAATATTTTGTGCCAGCTTACACAAAATATTGTAGGGACCCTCATACAAGATTTGCGTTGTTAAAATGTTTAAAAAATATTCAAATTATTTTTTTCTCCCAAGCTTCTTTTGAAAATAGCCAATGCATATAGAGCGTCGCAGTTCCCGCCCACTTCCTGTTTTTTTTGGTGCCGGAAGAAAAAACTCAATGCATTTTTCCTGACATTTCCAAAAATATTTATATCTATTAATTTAAGCCTCGAATCAAGCCATCATGACATGACATGAATCATGACCATAAACGTTTGATTCTGTGATTTTATTTTAGTTGAAAACGGCAAAACAAAGGGTATTTATTAAATATAGTATATCATATAATTAAATATAAAATAAAAAAAAATCCCAGAAAAAAACGTTTTATGGTCATGATTCATGTCATCTCGTGATGGCTTGATTCGAGGCTTAAATTAATAGATATAAATATTTTTGGAAATGTCAATGGAAAAATGCATTTTTCTTCCGGCACCAAAAAAACAGGAGGTGGGCGGGAACTGCGACGCTCTATAGGTTCAAACTTAACTGCTCATGTAGCCTATTTAGTCGCTTCTTTTGGGCTTGTTTTCCTAGACCTGGTTGCTTATTTCTCTCGCAAAATCTGGCAACACTGCACATGATTGTATCGTCATACCTACGCGTCATACCCGGTAGAATGACCAATGTTTACTGTTGCTAACAGACTCAGAGGTGAGTCTTCTACTGTGTTGATTTTATGAGCAGTTTGTTTGTTTTCTAGACAACTTTTGTAAAATGCTATTCCCTGCTGTTGTCTGTTACGTGTCTGTCTGCCAGTTATAGAAGTACTCAGAAAGCGTTACAAATGGCTATCAAGTGTTACCTAAGATAGCTCCAGACAACCATAGCTGTTATTAGCCTGTGTGCTATTACTACAGGCAACTTTTTGGTTCACATTTTTGTGTGCGTGAAAGGCTTAGGTTAGTGAGTTGTTCTCGCAATTGAGAACTGGTGATTAGTTATTAATTGGTTATTAAGTTACATCACGCCTACAGTGCTAGCATTGGATCAAGACCATCATAGATGTATTTTATCGAGTTCTGACGTTTACTTTCTTATCTACGATAGTCTTGGCTAGCACCCCCCAGTGCGTCCTGCAATTTCACCAGTAAAGCCCGTACTTCTCCGTATATGTTAACAAAATATATATCTACGGTGCTTACCCGGTTGCCTCAAATGTTAACTCGCGCCTCGGAGTCTTTGTGCAATGTATTAGTCCGTATTGTTCAATAGATATGTGTTTTAATCCCGTCTGTGGCCGACCGACATCTTTCCCCCCTGGTTTAATTCCTGTTTACATTGAGTGTAATTCCGGCTTTCACCGGATGCGCCTCGTCACTACCGCCCATTGAGGAATACAGGGAACTTCCGACAGAATCCGACACAGATGGGATTAAAACACTTCTTTATTGAAAAATACGGACTAATACATTGCACAAAGACTCCGAACCGCGAGTTAACATTTGGGGCAACCGCGTAAGCACCGTATATATCTTTTTTGTGCGTGTACGGGCTTTACTAATGAAAGTGCAGGACGCAGTGGGGGTGCTAGCCAAGACTGTCATAGATACGAAAGTAAAAGTCAGACTCGATATAATACATATATGATAGTCTTGCTCCAAGGCAACCATCATTTAAAAAAATTATACATATATAAATGAGGATGTCATATAGCTTGGATGATTTGATAAAGCAGTAAAACTTTGAAAATGTTTGTCAGGTACGTCAGGTACATATCTGTGTGTTAGGAGGATCAAATGGCATCCTACTTTGATGAACATGATTGTGAGCCTACTAACCCAGAGGAACAGTACCGGCAGAATGCACTACTTGAATTGGCCAGGTGAGAACATCATATTTCAAATAAAGTAACCACATTTGTCCCAACATTAAATGACTAATTTCAATGGAGCCTTTCCCCTTTCTTAAGAATGTATTCAATGTTGGAGGCACGGTGGCGCAGTCGGTAGCGCTGTCGCCTCACAGCTAGAAGGTCCTGGGTTCGATTCCCGCCGGGGATGCTGTGGGCGCTGGGGGCGTGTCTTCTCCTCCGCGTCATCAGCGCCCATACCCTAGGTGGGGTTGGCGAAAGGGCCTACTCTGTGTGGAGTTTGCATGTTCTCCCCGTGTCTCCTAGGGTAGTTAATACCCTCACAAAAACATGTAGTCATCCTGGTCGCTATACCGCCTCCCCCATGACAGCCGGGGCGCCTGATGGAGGGGAAGGGAACTGGTTGGAATAACGTGTTCCTTCCACGCGCTACGTCCAACCAGGGAAACTCCCCCCTGTCAGGTGACAAGAAGGTCAGTTGGCTCTCATGCCTGAAGGAAGCATGAGCTCGGCCCTGGCCTCCCTACTGTGGGGGACTGGTGTAGTGCTGGTGTAGGGCTGGTGTAGCGCCCAGGATCACTTAGGAAATTGGCACCGGGTGAAAAAAATGGGTTACAAAAATCGCGGGATAAAAAATTTTAAATAAAAAAAAGAATGTATTCAATGTAATGTACCCAACTGTTAAATATGTATGTATATAAGTGACAATTTGTCAAAAAGAAAATACTAATGTATCAAGTCGATGTATTGACAGACTGCTGGTATTTCTCTCTCTCTGTGAAGGTCTTTGATGCAGGGCTTGGACATTGACTCAGGGGCATTTGACCTATCAGATTGGGACCAGCGTCTTCCACCTCCAGCAGCCAAAACTGCAGTACAAACCCTCTCCGTGGTCATCATCTCTCCAGAACAAGCAGGTGACTCAGCAGCACAGAAACTGACCTCATTGACAATTAACCTTTTATGTTTTGTTTTGTTTTCTAATGTTAAAGTAGTCCACCACACACTGAAGTTGAAGAGTCTTCATAGAGTTAATTATACTGCTAATTCTTAAATCAGAATGATCAGCAAATCTGATGTCAGAAAGAATGATGAATTCTGCTTATGGGTTCAGTGATGTGCGACTTCATTTAATTGGCTTATTACTAGATTGTACAGTGAAGGGAGTATACCAGTATGCTTATACACATATTGACTCAGGTTGCCTATTTACAGCAGCAGAAACATACAGCAGCAACAAAACTACAATATGTCATTCAGAGGTTCGGGTGGGCGGGATCAGAACAAAATGTGGGTGTTCTGTGCCTCTGAGATGATGTGATTAGCCGAACTGGTTTGGCTACTGTGATTGGTCAGACGTTCGGCATTGTTTCCGCTTTACAGCCCAGCTTCAAGTTCAATCTGTCAGCAGTGAAGTAAGTGAAAAACAACGGCAGTTTGGAAGAGACACAAGCCAACTTCCAGATGGTACAAACACCTCTGAAATCTCTCTACCAGTCATAAACACAACCTATCGCCAGAAAGGGCAAAACCTCCATACCTCTGTCACAAATTCCCCATAGTGGTGTCTGGCTTCCAGAACACAGAACTGTTCTGTGGCAGTATGAAATGCAATTTGTACGTCAGACGTTTTATTTTTTATTTTGGTTCAGGGAGCCCTCCCGCACCAAACTGACTTTGGTTGTTCTGGTGTAGTATGCAGCTACCTTTTGTCTCAGTATACTGATATATCTGATATACTCTGTGCACCTGTGCAGCTTGAGCCATTCATCCAAGTGCGATGGCATGTGGTGTGTCTGTTCGTATTGGTGCTCCATCAGCTGAAGCTGCCAAAGGGAAGTCATTTATTGTGTTGTGCGCAGTGGTCGTGTTGTTGGTCGTGAGTGGCACATGTTGTTTGCCTGTGTAGCGTAAATTAACTAAGGTGTCATATCATCACATGATAAATTAAATTATATCGAATCGGTTCATACTGCATAGTACTCGCCGATACCTGATCCAGTATTATTTTTAGGCAGTATCGGAGGCATTTACGATACTGGTAAAGGTATTGGAACAACTCTACCATATGTTTGACTTCCCATCTGTATACAGATTGTATCGTGGAAACTTGAGGAATTTCACAGAGGCGCCCTTGGAGGTGCAGTGGGGAGAGCATACATCCCTCGGGGGGTGGCACCAGTGCTGATTGTCAGGGAGCCTAATGTGAGTTTCCTTACCTGGATGGCATGTATGTCTTTTGCATGAGCAAATTCCGCAAACCATGCCCCATCGCTGTACGTTTTCTCATCACTTGAAAACAAGGCAGGCATGCCAAAAGGGAGTCCTTGAGGCTTGTGAAGCGATTGCCTGCCCCTAGTAGCCGATGGCCTAACACATGGATGAGTGCCGTCTGAGTTGGCAAGCCATGGTGGACAGAATAGTATATCATCTGTTTTCAAATTTCACATTTTAGTGGGCTAGCTAGTAGCTAGCAAGCTATATAATGTAAACAAACTGGCTACATGCGGGCACTCATCGCTTCCACCCAGGCAAAGGGAGGACAACGTAGCCACTAGCCAGTGAAAACAATTGCGTTTAAGTAGTTGCATGAATGTCCACAAATGCCCCCTGGGAAGTAAATGTGTTGGAGGGTATGATCGTAATCCCATGTTGACTGCGTCTTCGACAGATCTGTTGGCCTGATAGTTGAACTGCAGAGGGTATGACTGTGATGTCCTTCAGATGGGCCAGCCCCAGTCTCCCAAAGATCTTAAGGCCAAAGTTTTCTGAAGTTTTCAGAAAGGGAGGTCTTAGAACTGTTTCTCAGAACTCCTGCACCCCCAGATGTCCTGACTGTTCGAACTAGCTCGGGACGCCTGTCCGACGTCGGAAGGAGCACGTATTGTCCTTTAATCACCACATAGGTCGGGGCGACAGCCAGGCCTGTGCAGAGAAATGGGAAAGACGGGAGAGAAAAGGGATGACATGGTCTTGAATTTAGGACAAGTGAACTCGTCGAATGACCATAATTGTAGTGCTTTCACGTCTGTGACATTTTGAGAGTCAGTAATGCATTGTTATTAACACATTCACTGCCATTTAAAATCCACCAGTTCACTGCCTTTGACATAGATCTCCGTCATTTAAAAAAGAAATAGAGGAGATACGCGATCCAAAGATTTACTGCTCCATTTAGTTCCTGGTTAAAGTATTTGGGAAATATTCTGTATCTCGGCAAAGCATGCTATTTTCGACAAGCGAACGGGAGGTCGCGAAGACATATGTTTTTTTTTACGGAAGCACAGTGAAATATTCTGTGGTTCTTGAAAGATTAGTCAGAATGCTTAAAAATGCTGGCAGAAACTACAGCCTGTTTTAGAAAACCCCTGGCAGTGAATGTGTTAACATAGTATAGATTAACAGAATAGAGCATTAGCCAAATTGTTTTTTAAATTGAAGTTTGAGGAGAAAAGCTTGGTAATATCCTGTATAGAAGCATATCCTCCTGTTTTCATCCCCTTAAAGCAGCTAATATGCTGAATGAGATCTGTAATGACGATGATAATTGGCTGTGTGTGGAGGCTTGTTATTCCAACCAATACAGTGTACATATTTTCGAGGAAGATGATGGATAAATAATAGGTAAGCAAAGTCAACCTGGTTGTTGTTCTTCTCACAGATAAAGGGCTGAAGTGTCCCGTGTGTCTACTGGAGTTTGAGGAGCAAGAGACAGTTCGGGAAATGCCCTGCAAACACCTCTTCCACTCAGGATGCATCCTGCCCTGGTTAGGGAAGGTAAATCACACACAAAGTTGTAAATCTTGTAAGATATCAGACAAATCATCCTTTGCGTTGATTGAAGTATGCCAAGCAACCTAGGTTGCTCTTCTTGATTTCACAATTCTTCTTGTCATCGTTTATACATTGCCGATCTGTCACCACCGTACAGCAAAACCTTGGACTCTTGGTACACAGCAGGAATATATGCGAATATGTAAATCTTTTAGTTTTTGAATGGTAACTTTTGAATTGTAAACAAAAAAAACCTATGTTGTGACCATCCAATGCAATTTGGAGTAGATGGGATTTGAGGTTAGAGGGGCTAAAACCACACCACAACTCTAGTTCAATGTTACTCCGGTAATAATATATTTCTATTGATGCAGACAGTAGGAAAGCCGATGGGCAGACATACTGTAGGGGGAGACAGAGGAAGTGGGCTCTGGTGGGACTTGATTCTAGGCAACCCTGTTTCTGTGGTTTGGCCCATAATGATATGGTTTCTGGGCACAATGTTCACTTTTCAATTATGTTTTATGTGCACAATATTCCTTTTTCAACCATAGACCAACTCCTGTCCTCTATGTCGCCTCGAATTACCAACCGACAATCCAGAGTATGAAGAATTTAAAAAAGACAAGGTTAGTCAAAAGCTGTATTGTACAACATTGTTCCTTATGTTCTCTTTACTTCTCAGTAAATTCATTCTTGTCAGTCCCTTGTGGAAGAATTGGTGATGAAAATAACTGATTGTGGATATGTTTCAGGAGAGAAGAAAACAAAGGGAACACAGACTAGAGGATCTACATGGAGCCATGTACACATGACGTTTGAGATGTCAATCTTAAAGCCAAATTGTATTTCATGACACAACCCTTTCGACAAGTGACAAGTTTTTCACCTGAAAAATATATAATTTTTGTTGAGCAACAAAAGGGTTCTGTAATTAAATATAGATGAGCCTTTAGTGCAATTCATGACATAGTCTGCAGTGATATGTTTCCCAAGGAATTCCCTGGAGATGTTAAGTACATTTAGGAACACCCATCTGTAAAAATGTAAATGTGAGAAAGGCCCATGTCTATTTTGGATATCAGGTAGAACACGTGGTTATTTTCTTCCACTTGTCTAGGTAGCATGAATGATTTTTTGTCATGTCCCTACAAAGTGATAGGGTTGCATAACTGTGAGATTTCTTTTACTTCTGCTTGCATTCAATTGGAGTGAATGAAAAGTTTTTAGCGATTTTCTTTTTTATATAACTATGGATGCTAAACATTTGTGTACAAACGGCTATTCTACTGGAATTTGTTTCCCAAAGAGATTAAAAGTATGATTTGTGATTGTACAATATGAGGAATTCCAAGTCTGTATGTACTAGTATTTAGTCTTAACTCTTACTTTCTTTGCCTTAGGATGCCTGAATGAGGTTTGGTTGTTTCTTTAAAGATTATTTTTATGCTTTTATTTTAGCTATATGAGTGCAGAGAGAGAGAGGAAACTGTCCAAATCAGTCCAATGCAGAATGGGTTTGCAATTCACTAATATACAGTAAAAGTTTCTCAAAGCATATGGGTGCTATATCCCTAGAAGCCAACAAAAGAAAGAACGTCCAGCACACGCAACAACCTTAATATAATTTATTGAAGCAGTCCTATAAAGTCGATGCATTTTAGCCAAGATTGCCTTCTTCAGCACTAAAACAAAAAGAACATGGTTGCCCTGCTTTTGGTTGACTGCAATAGAGCGTCGCAGTTCCCGCCCACTTCCTGTTTTTTTTGGTGCCGGAAGAAAAAACTCAATGCATTTTTCCATTGACATTTCCAAAAATATTTATATCTATTAATTTAAGCCTCGAATCAAGCCATCATGAGATGACATGAATCATGACCATAAAAGGTTTTTTTCTGTGATTTTTTAAAATTTTATATTTAATTATATGATATACTATATTTAATAAATACCCTTTGTTTTGCCGTTTTCAAAAAAAAAATATCACAGAATCAAACGTTTTATGGTCATGATTCATGTCATGTCATGATGGCTTGATTCGAGGCTTAAATTAATAGATATAAATATTTTTGGAAATGTCAATGGAAAAATGCTTTGAGTTTTTTCTTCCGGCACCAAAAAAAACAGGAAGTGGGCGGGAACTGCGACGCTCTATACATCATATTAAGGTGGTTGTGTGTGCTGCCTGGCTGTTCTTTCTTTTGTACTATACAGTGGTACCACAGCGATGTCTTGTTGCCAAATGTACCAACAAAAATACTGAATCGTATAATTTACCCTGCTGCTTTAAATTGTTCTGTTTTGAGGCACTGTCAGGAGTAGATGATCTACACATCAAATAATCTACACCTATTTTCAAAACATGCTGAACTGATGAAGTTGCTCATTCCCTCAAATGTAATGTAAATAGGTTATGAAATGGATATGTTAAGTGTACGCCTGTCAAATGAACCTGTAGCCATCACAAGTCAATGAATGAGTTTTAATTGTTATTGCCCAGGGTCCCTCTAGTGGTATTATTTGGGCATGCAAAAAGAACCAGTCGTACAAGCATTTATAATTTGTTTTATTCCATATTTTAATATAAATCTCTGACAAAAGAAAATACCTAAATGATAAACAAATCATACATACTGTATGTACAGAAGTAATTTATATATAAAAAAAGGAAACAAAATATTCTCTGTGTTGCCTTGTTAACTTGTTTGGGGGGTTCATTGGTTGTCCTCAGTTTTCCATCAAATTGAGTCGAGTGCACATTTGACATGGGGGGGGGGGGGAATTGTGTTACAGACACTTGTTTTCCATAGGGTTCCATTAAGCAGAGAAATGACATGTTGACAAAGCCAGTTGTAAAGCCACTTTCATGTTTTGGCCTGTCCAGTGGAAGATGGAAGAGGTTTTGTCACAGAATAAAACTGACTGTGTACAGTTTAACAAGCTGCCAAGTGAAGTCTTGATCAAATGATTATTTGACTTCGTTTTACAGAATGGTGAAAATAGGCTACAGCAGAAAGCAAGATTCTACAAAACATCTGGCACAGGATGAGGCAGGATAAGGCCAAAAGAATCAAAGAACATTGTGCATATACAGGAAGGAACTAGAATTTCTATCACAGTACATGAAACCAACCATGCACATCCAACGTATCTCACCTACTGCCAGGGGCCAGATGGCTGAAAACGTTCAGATGCATAAAAATTCCAGTGCAGATTCCAATCTTCTTTTCTTTGTTTTTTGGCAAGAGTAGGAGTTTGAAACACCATCTTTGACACAGCTGTTCTACTTCAGGTTCCTACACAGTTAGAGAAAATCTGATAAATATATTTCTAGACTGTTTCTAGGACTTAGGTTGAAATAGCACAGGAATTCTGAGAAGGTATTTGGGAAAAACTGTTCTGTTGCATACTCTGCTCGTATTATCAAGTTGTAGACCCACTGTCATTTCATATCTTGTGATATTTGTTAGAATAACTTGAACCTGTATAGGCGATATGGTAAATGCATGCATTTCTATAACACCTTTATCCAAAGTGCTTTACAATGTGCATTACATTCACCCAGTCACACACCGTCACCGATGGTGGAGGCAACCATACAAGGCATCAACTTCATAATCAGGAGCAGTTAGGGGTTCAGTGTCTTAATACGAAAGCCAGGAGAGCTGGGGATCGAACCGTGGGTTTCCAGGTGGCCACTCTACCTCCTGAGCCACTGCTGATATGGCCAAGACACATTGCCAAGCCAGTATCAGCATACATCATATTGAACACTGACAAACGTCTCCAAAATCAGACAAAAAACAAAGTTCTGGAAAAAGTATGAAGGGGGGGGGGCGGTATTTGTAAGAACCCTGACTTCCATCTTCACTGATATTCACAGAGGTAGCTGAAATGACAACTTAAATGTATATTGCTGGCATCCAGTGATTTTACATAGTTTATACACCAATACTACCAACAGTAAACCAACAGGTTACCCCTGACATTCGTCACAGACGAGATTGACCCGACAACAAGAATAACCACACACCATTCGAACAGTGGAGGACTTGCATCCGACATTGTCTCCTCAAGGTGGTGCTAGTTTGCTGCCATTTGAGGTGTCACCAACTTAAGACATGTTAAAAATGTGTGATCAATTCACTTGTCATGACAAATGACAGGTGCATTGTATAGGTCAATGACAACCAATCACCTGTCTTGGGGAACTGGGTGTATGCAGGCTTGCATTCTAACCAAACATTGTACTGATAAGTTCTGTCTGGTCAAAGGCTTTCCAATGAGTGACATTAGCTGTTGTGCTAAAACCTGTATACACTCAGGCATGTGATTGGAGACAACCGGTATTGGGTGTTCGATATTGCTTGGTTAAACACTGTATTTAGAACTTCATGATCACATCATGCACACACACCCAACGATTAATGGCACAAGGTCTACAGCAGAAGTATCCAGCTAGGTGCCAATGAGAATGGAGTGGCAAAAGTAAGGACGTTTTCAAACCAACCAAAAAAAGAGCGGTGATTTGACTATTTTGTTTATCCTATTGAATGTGTGCCAATTTATTAATTAGAACTAATGATGTAGTTTGATTGGAATAAAAAGCTGCCTAATCTTTGGCCCTCCCATGGCACAGGATTAGATACCTCTGTTCTACAGGCAGCATCTGCATTTCCACCCCCAAATGGTTCTTATGAACAAACTACTTCAGATGTTTTATCTTTAAGTTGAGATCATATCCCCACACTCAAATAAGGCTTCCAAGGGTCCAGCCTGGAATCTAAAGCAGTGTTTCTCCACTGTAATATCAGTGTGAAATTAATCTACGAGTTAATGACAGACTGTATCGGTTTACCCTTTTCATAACCACTAATACTACTTCAGTAGAGGTTTGGTTTTCGCTCTAGTCATCTAATAAGGGACCAGTTCAGATAACCAGATTAATACATTTAACAACCTTTTAGAAACAGTGGTCTAATTCGCCAGGACTGGAGCTGACAACCACTGAATTAAACTTAATAGAAGTAGGTCAGTTCAAGTATCCCATCATAGAAATAAAGATCCCTGGGCTCAACCTCTCCTGGATTACGAAGGCATCAGGTTACTGCACCAAAAGTGGTGTCAATGAAAGGTACAGTACATACAGAAACATCAAATCACAAGACTTTGAAAGACTAAATGGAATGACGTAAAGGAAGGGATAGTACATTAAAATATCAATGAGGGCAGTCATAAAGCAGGAATTGAAAGCAGTGATTGAGATTATGCAAGCATTCTGCACTCACATGTTGACACAATGGGCAATGTCCTGACAAGAACAAAAAAAGGGTTTCATTCCAAAATGTAACACTATGTCCATATTGTTTGCTGCCTGAAATTTATCAAGCAACATTTCAAAAACACTGATTATTATTTCCTCAAAAACAGCGGTTGACATGAGGTGCTTGCAAGCATTTTGCAAATAACAGATGTCTATTTTTGGGATGAAACTCTCGGAGGTTCAATTGAGATTTATATATATCTAAAAATAAATAAATCAAAATTAGGATTTATATCACCTGCCCATATGGGGGGGGAGGGTCTACTCCAGATATCAGACAGACACTGTGCACACAAACATTGCCAAGTCAAATTATGTTAATGATTTTCACCAATCATTTGGCAGTTAATTTATACTTGATTGACATGTAAAAAATTGTCCATGTATGTATAGCCCCATAAAAGGTACATAACTGTTCACTACCACGGTATTTGCTTCTCGAACATTCAGTATTTTCTATTACGATGCTTTTACAGTACAAACTTAAAAAGAGTACTCTATTCTCTCATTCAAAGTGTGGCGTGCGAGTGGTAGGGTTGGGGGGTTAAAACAGTAAAATGGTGGCTGTGGCAAGCATTGGGATAGAGGGGGTCTCGTGATAAAGAGTCTGGGGGGGAAATAAAAAAGTCAAATAAAAAATATTTGTGGCTCAAGGAAACTTCTTTCTTCATATTCTGCTATGAAGACCACAGATAAATTGTGACTAAAAAGCCACAACAGCCGAACAAAATGACACCAGTTGTGGAAACACAACCTGTTGCAGAGTCACAGGTCGGTGTCTCAAGTCAGTGGCCATCTTGGAAAACATTCGTTACGACTAGTATCCCACAACCCTTCTCTTACCAGGTCCACCCACACATTCAGCGTTTCTTCATGTGCCCCTACAGCAGATGCAAACAGAGGTTTGACAGGAATGGCTCAACAGAATGGCCTCTGACAACACAAAAAAACAACAACAAAAAAAAACCTAACGGACACAATTAGCAAGTGTGTCAAGTCCAATTCTTGGGGTAAAAAAAACTCTCCTCCATTCCAACATGCCATAAGGGAGACCTACGTTTCCCACGAGAGTTGTAGCTTATAGGTGACTTTGTGGCATCTCTGTGATGACCTTCTACAACCATTTTGTTTTGGTGCCTGGCAGAGCAAGCTACAGCATGGCTATGCTCTCAGGGGTGCAGTTGAGATGAGTGGATGTGCTGCTTCCACCGGGCGACTTCAGTGGGCCCTTGGAGGTCCCACCAAGTGCCGTGGCCCTGGCCCCAGATCCCAAGATAACCCCTGAGCCATGGTGAAGGTGGTGTTGGAGGTGTGTCTGTTGCAGGCCCGCCATCAAGGTCTCGCTAGTGACTGTGCCAAACTCATAGGTGAAGGTGCCATAGAAGACTAGGATGTCGACGGTGAAGACCCACTCACAGATGGCCGCAGCGTGCTGCAGCATAAAGCTCTCGCGGATGAAGAAGATGCCGCCTAGAGGAAGCAAGTTAAGGAACAACTCTCTGGTACAAAAATTTATTAAGAGCGTGTAACATTATGCCTGTTGAGGGTAATGAATTTTGACCTCTGCCACATATATCCCAAGCAGGCCTGGGCCAAATCCATTCAAAGCTTTCTCTCAGTTTTATAACTCTATCTCAAGATAAACTGCTACTTACAAAAGTTGAGGGCAATTCCCATTCTTGTGCAGAAAATCTAATCAAATACTGATATGGATGGTGGGTGATGTTATTCACATTTTTGTCACAATACGTAGTCGTACACTATTTTCTTGTATTTGTTGTTTTGTTGTCACATTGCACTGTTTATATTGTCAATATAGATTTTCTTTATATTCATGTTGTGAACTGCACCAGGACCCCATGAAAAATGCCTGTCAGTCCTCTGTATGGTAATAGGATGGTGTACTGTAGTATACTGAGGCATCGTCAGTTCGTCACTGTAGATCATGTTATTTTTAAGCCTGGAACAGGCTGACAGGCCCATATGCTCCCAGTAGTACACAGCATCTGCTTTTACGTCCCTCCCAGCACAACTGTAGTGTAGCACAGAGTATGAAGAGGAGCAGAAGGAAGATAAGGACTCAAAGAACCTTTGCATTCATACAAGGGGGTATCATGTTTTATTTATCACGTAACAGTGTGTTAAGCCCTTTCAGAATGTATTTCCCAAAATGCATTTGTCACTCTCCAATTTATTTGAAGTTCTATTTTAATGAGCTCTAGTAATGGAAATGGTTTTGTTTCGAAAAATAATTATGTCGATTCATCGCCTCGTTATAATCGCTCTTAGTGTGCATGTACTGTACTCATAACACTAACAGCAGTTTAAATGAATGCGAATGTCCTTACTATACATATGTCCTTACTATACATTCTATGCATACTAGTCATAATTTGTAAATCACTAGTTAAAATTGCAAGACATCCTTGTATAATCTACCTTATGCTAGCCATTCCTTTGCCCACCCCACCAACATATCCTGTTCCAACATACTTCACTCTTGACAGCCCCCACCACTCTTCTCTGCGGAGCAGGAGAGAAATATGCCTACTCATCAATGAACAGGAATCTAGAAGTGACTTCAAAGAAATATGAGTCGATGGTTTCTCTAAACACTCACAGACACAAGTCATTACTTGGTTTTATTACTGAGGGGTCATTCTTTACCCACAGGAGCACATCTTACAAGGAGGAAATACAAAGTAGATTTTGGTTAATACTACCAAACAAAGTATGGAAAGCCAATTGTAACAGAGAGGTCCTCTGTTACACATTTTTGCACATTGTAACTTTAAATTCTTGCACAGCACAGTGGCACTTTACATTTTTGCACAGCACAGTGGCACTTTACATATAGTAAGTGCAAAATAGAGAGAAGTGCAATGGGTATTGTTAAGTGAGGATTGAAAACCTAACATGTACCTATTCAAGTTGCTGCTGTCTTCCAGTGTAATTGGGCTGGACCAAGTTAGGATGTCAGAGGGGGGGGGGGGGGGTTGTAATGTGTATTTGGAATTGCTAAGGATATTGTTGTAGTGTTATGTTGTATGAGAATCATTGTTGTTGTAGTTCATGAAGTTTTAATAGATTTTATGAGAGTTCATGTTATATGTATTTGTATTCATTAATCTACCCTTCGACAGGGTGGAGTGCACACTAATTGCCTCCAGCCTCCAGCTGAGTATAAAAGGCTTCCAGTAACAGATTGAGTTGGTGGTAGGAGGAGAGCTAGGCACCACCATGTCACCTGTGTTGGAGCGCCTGTGTTTGTATCTTTGTATGTTACACAGTGAATAAATACACCTGTTTGGTTGAAACAACTTCAGGCCTCTGTACTACTTCCAGACGCAAAATGGCTTATTCTAACACCAATAAGAAAAAAGAAAGTATACAGTAGACTGACAGGAAATTGGGAGAGAGAGATGGGGAGTGACACGCCGCAAAGGTGGTTGAGATCGGGATTCGAACCAGCATTAGCATTATTTAGTAGTGTGTATATATACATACATTTGGAGTGGATATATGTGTCCAGATGCCTGTCAAATTGTTAGACAATGCTGCACCGCAGGTCTACGATGAAACAAACAGGTGTAGACAAATCCTACACGTCCTCAGACCAGACGTGAGATCTGAGTGGGCCGTACGCTCAAGTTAAAGTCACGATAGATTGATTAATCCCAACAATTGTGGTGATCTCGGCGTACGCTTGTTTTTTAGTCTACGCAACTTTGATAATAAATGAGGGCCACTGTGTCCATTGATGGTGTAGTAGTGGTTGACAGCTGATGTAGGACTGAATCCAACCTTTCTCATTGCCCGCCTCCGTCCCACACTATCCCAAACTGCTGCAGACACTCATCCATGCCTTCTCACCTCCAGATTCGACTACTACTACCTCCAAAGTTCTCAAAAAACGTCAGTATGTGCAAAACTCTGCTGCCCGGCTCCTCACCAGAACCCAATCCAGAGACCACATCACCCCAGTCGTCTATGACCTTCACTGGCTCCCAGTCAAACACAGAAAAGATTTCAAAATTCTGATCACCACCTACACGGTCCTCAACAACCAGGCTCCCCGCTACATCTCTGACCTCCTCCAACGCCACGCCCCCTCAGGTCTAGTGATGCCAACCTCTTGGACATCCCCCAAAACAAAAAAGCGCACCTGGGGTGACAGGGCTTTCTCAGTTGCAGCCCCCTCCCTTTGGAACTCACTCCCACCTCACATCAAAGCCGCCCCCACTCTTGCCCTGTTCAAAGCCTCCCTCAAAACCCACCTTTTCGGACTCTCTTTCCCCGCCTAATTCAAATCTCCCTTTCTGACTTTTAGTCTTAGCTCAATCCTTCCTTGCTCAATTTTCAGCTTTTTAACTATTTCTCTGCTTAACACCTTTACCGCCGGGCCCGTAGTTCTACGGGCCGTTAAATCCAACGGTTAAGCGCCGAGCCCGTAGTCCTACGGGCTGCGGTCTTTTCGCGCATGCGCGGTCCGGGTGCACTTTCGGAATTTTTTTGATCCACTTCCGTTTCCGGTTTGATGACAGGAAATAGAATTATTTGGGATCCGGTTTCGACGATCACGCCCGCTCCCATTCTACAGACGAAACTGAAACTCAATTCTCTTCCTGTAGTTTTTTCTCCTCGCATTTCACTGTTTAACGTAATCCGCTCTAACTACAGTCATGGAAGTCCGTTTGACACGCGGTCTTCACTGGGAGATACAGGGAGATCTCGCGGATGTAAACAGACCGTTCACGGCTCAATCTTAAGGATTTTAACAAGATCTATGGCGACATGAAAAAAACAAAAAAACAACAAAAACACCTTGGCACTGGTGAGTACATTATGAGATTAACCTCTGGCGGTGGATGTGTTAATAGAGTTGTTTATTTTGTTTTGTTTGTTTGCGCTATATAAATGTTATGTATTATTATTATTATTCTCTTGTCGCTCATTAAAACGTACAGCCTCCTCAACTGTATCGCTGACTCACGTTGATGCGTGAATACATATTCATATACTTCTCTTTTCCATTTCTTGCCCAAGATGGACACAAAAGGATACTGAGGACCAGGGAGACCATGGCTCCAATTGCGAGCGCAACACGGAAGTGGGCCATCCAGTAGTCGAGGGCAGTCACTGCCACGCGGTAGGTGAGCACACATTGCAGGCACACAAAAAGAAGCCCTGCCGGGAAGGCCACACCAGCGCCCACGTAGTGGAGAGACTTTGCGTGGTCAACCTGCCAGCAAAAACATAATTGCAAAAAAAATATCATTACAAAATTGTGGGCTACACAGTGCTAAGAGTATTCTATGTATATCTTTATACACAATATTGTCATATAGTTGCTGTCGGGCAGAAACCAGATAACTCATTTTTTTTATTTTGTTTTATAAATCAATGCTATTGAACACCCGTTTACTTCTGTGCGTGAATTGTCTGTGTGTCAATGAAAAGTTATAAAAAGCGCTTCTGACCAGCTAACTCCATTGGTTCGTCAAACTGTCGGCTAAACCAGCTAACTCCAACCCCTCTCCCCTGCGTGGCACACAGAGCAGCTGCAGACTGATAAACTAACTTTAACGAGGCAGGTTTTTTCCCCCCGTAGTCTGTTAAAAGTAACTATGCAGTGCACTTGTTTATCAAACTTAGCACTGATGCTAATGTTATGAAAACAATTAATTCTATTTCTAAAATCTATGTAGTGTTTTCTGAGGAGAGCAATGTGACAAGAAATTAGTTCATATAACATTTCTCTCGCAACTCTGAATTGCAACTACGTGAACCCCTCTTTGCAGAAGTTATTGTAATATTTAAAGTTGTGCTTATTATTGTAGGCCTATATAAGCAGTGTCATGAAGCATCAGGGCATTAATTCAAGCATTGTGATTCATTGTGAGCTTGGAGATCCATAGTTAGCTGTTCTTATCAATGATGGACAAAACCTCCTAACTCCACTTGAGCTGGATTTGAGTAAAGTGGTGATAATATAATGAAACTTATAAGTATCTGACAATATATAAAGTCACAATACCAACTTTGATGAGGCAGTATTGCTTAGTTTAAAAAATATATATGTTATTTATTTTATTTTTTTCTGAAAAAAATATATTTTGTTTTTTCATTTCCTTAAAACATGTTAAGGGATTTAGCTGACCACACACCCAGAGTGACTGAATGTGGCAGTAGACTGTGATTCAATTCATCATTAAGCAATACTGCAAGCAACAGGAAGCAGAGAAAGGCACTGTTCAGGATTACGGAAATGTGCCTGAAATAACCTGACCACTAAGTTATACAACCGGTTTTGAAAGGGTGTGATAAACCCCAAAGATTTTCCCTCTTCTAAGTGAGGAACATGAAACATGAAAATTGTTGAACAAAAATTGTTGAATGGATAGAACAGAGAGAGCCAAGCAGAGCTTAACCCACTCAATCTGTGTCATCTGTTTAAAAAGGCAAGATTTTTTAATCAGGGGGGTGGGGGTCCCTGAATAAAATATTTTGAGATGGGGGGGGTCCACGGTCATATACGTATACTTTTGGGGGTCCTTGACATGAAAAGGTTTTGTTCCAGGGACCCCCAGAAGCAAAGATTTGAGTTAAAAATGTTGTTTAAAAATATATATATATTAAAGATTTGCATAAATATTCACGGATTTTTTTTTTATAGCAGATCTACAAGCTCATAGTGCGGCACAGATCTGCCATTTTTGAATAGCCAAAGTACAAAATAATGGTTATAGGCTATAGCCATCTAAAATGACACCGATGCGTTCCCGGATTGAAAGGGGTTCAAACGGGACAAGACACTCACCTGGAAGTTGCCCACCATGACCAGGCCCACAGCATTAGTGCAGCCTGACACCAGGCCGCTGGTGTTGATCCAACATTGATGACTGTGCTCTATGACCTGGGCGTAGCGCAGTAGACACACCATCAACACTGTAGGAAAACGTCAGGGAGGAAACATTTACATTTTTTATAGTATCTATAGTTGATGCATGTATTCAGGTTGACCATTGCCACTGGAGGAGACATGCATTTGAGTTTTTAGGCGTTTATAGAAGAAGGTATTCCAGATTAATTACAATGAATGCAACAGCAGAACGAGACCATAGTCTAATAACAGCCTGGCCTCCTTGTCCAATATTTTGCTATCAATTTTAAGTTAGGAGGAAACAAAGCTGCAAACGTCACGATGCCATGATCAGCTGCAAAGCCCCCCAAAAAAAGCTGGCTGTTTATGGGAATGACGACTGTTGTGGTGACAGTCTATGCGTGTCTATGGCATGTCTTTATAAATACTTCACCTGTATGAAAGAGAATTATTCACAAGAACATGTGTTCCTCCAGTGACTCCCCTTCCATAAATCAAAAAGATTGTGGATTGTTACCCAACCCAGCATTTCAGGCTTTACATGAGCTGTGACTTGTCAACTTTTTAAGACATTCACACGCACACACACACACACACACACACACATGCACACGCACGCACAGTTCTGAGTCTAGACAACAGATGATTACAAAAACGAAGAATAAGATGGACACAACAGAAAGAGGAAGTGAAATGTGAGACAAAAAGTGTAAGAGAAGGAGGATGTGAGTAAGCGCAGGGGTGGAGAACGGGGCACAGAGATTGTAGATGATAAACAAGACTGCAAGGCCACTATTGGGGGAAGGTCAGAAAGGATGGGGGAGGGGGAGAGGAAAGAGAGAGAGGAAGGAAGAGGAAGAAAATCCACATCTATTATTGATAGCCGAGCGCCAGCTATTTAAAGGCCCACTGTATGCTCTGAGGTTTAGTGGCTACCACGTGAAATTTACGCCATCCAAAAAGTAATGTCTAGTGGCTACAACAACTTTTTAAATGGCTGTACGTGACTAAGTTCATGACTGACAAAATGATATTACTTTCAAGGACAGCATGCTTTATACTATTATACTTTATGGTATACTCAGGTTAAGATCTTTTATTGTGATATACAGTGTTTACTACAGTGTAATAGTAGGTTACTTTTACTCTATGGTTCTAAATTATAACTACTTTCTATGGTTCTAACTTCACTTAAGGCATATTATCATTACAGTGTGTGTGTTTGTGCGCGTGCAAACTGCCACCAGTTCTCAGTTGTATGTACAGACAGTAAAACATTGCAGTAAAAAATCAATTTAACTTCAATGTTAAATACCAATTATCAGTAACTAAGTCTGCCATGACTTTTAATACAATTACATCCATGTTAAAAGATTACATATTGTATGCCCTCTCAACCAAGGGCACAGAGCCGGCCGACAGAGTGGCTTATACTAGCCGTGTGGTTGCATACGAAGTAAGATTGAGCAGTGGCTCAGTCCATGGGATTTCACAATGGGAAACCAAATTCTGCAATAACCGTGAGGCCAACCAAGAATGTATCAAATAACACGCTCCTCCTCTATCGAAGTTGTTGGGTGAAATGTGAGCCTGTCACAACATCGCACAACTTACCTTTGGGTGCAAACCCACTGTTTGAGAAACACTAGGACAGAGTATGGATGCCTTACCCATGAAAGCTCCCACGTTGCCAATGAGGCTGAACAGGCAGCTCTCCGGAGGGTAGGAACCACACTTACTGCAGAACACAAGAAGAGAGTGGACACAGAACATCAATCATTATAACAAAGGAAACCCATCATTTAACACACAAATCCATAACTCAATATTTACCTCACTAGAATACCATTACCAGTAGAGTACTATTCTGTTACTTTGCACTCTATGCTAGGACAATTTCTCCCTTCAGAGACACAGAATTTCACTTAATAATTGTGGAGCCATGTTAACATATTAGACTGGTTATCTAGTCATGTTTATTAAACTATAATATAAAATTAAATTAAATGTCATCTCAAGAACCCTGGAATATTCCCTGGAATCTTCCAAACCTTCAAATAAATAAATTAAAGATTTAAGATAAAGTTAAGTGTGCATCATACGATAAATCACGGCTGAACCAGAAACAAACTGAGAAGTCATCCCACAGACATGTAGGTTGAGCAGTTGATAATCTATGCATACGAAAGCTATTTTCCAGTGAATCACAACAACATTGTGCTTGTGAATTAGTTTTGTCCTAATTGTTGGAGTTTATCAAGACCGCTACAGATCATTATATGTCCGGTCCTAATTTTTTAGCAATTGGAAGTCAAAATCATGCAAAGCTGAAGCTCATTCAGACAGAACAGTTAAAACAGCTTTTCAGACTGCAATGTTGTTGTGAAACAGTTTCATTATAGGCCATGCCGGTTCGTGCAAGGTGACCACGCACGATCACATTTGCACAGACCACGGCGGAATCTGGACTATGAATTGTACATTAGGCTATAACATTGTAATGTCATGTTTGTCATAGTGATGACTACACGCCACACTATGTTTTGTGATCTCTGTCCAAAGATTTGTCTCCATACCATAATGATCTCTTTCCTCCCATTGGCCCATGCCTTTATATACTTGCGCACAACACCAAAATATTGTCATCACGTGTAGTGCTATTTGTTTAAAGACCGGAGTACGCAGTGTTGCATCAAGGTTTCCAAGTTTCCCAACTTGATAATCTGACGACATAATGGGAAAATTGTGTACACTGTACTATATATCCGACACATCATCAATGCACTATGTTTTACAATGTATCCTAGTGAGACAGCGAGAGAGAGAGAGAAAGAGAGAGAGATGCAGTTTGCTGTTACTATGTCAGACAGTGTAAATATTATTGGGGCATGCCTCCTGGTAGAGATTTGCAGATGTAAATGACCTTTTCTGATTTGGCCATGAATTTCAAATCACGTCCTCTGTGTATAAAACAAAACCAAGTTAAGGATTGATGTCTTAGTGCTCATGACCATCATCAGTACCGCTTTTTGCCCCTTTGATGCATGTTTAACAAAAGTACATGTGTGCTCAATTATCAGTGGTTAAAAACAATTAGCAGATTGAACACATCAATTTTATACTGCATGTGCGCTAATAATGGCCACAGCTGTGCCATAAAACAAGGCGCTAAAACAAATCACGCCGGGGGGGACTTCGCTCACAGACAATTGCTTCCTGTGTTGTTGTGGACATAAGAGAGTGAAAGGGACATCTGTGCAGAGGAAGAGGAAAAGAACAGCAGACCTGATGAGAGGAATGTCCTGGATGGTGCAACATGTTTTGGGGAAGCCGGGACGTGGCAGCTCCTCTGTGCATGTCACGTTGTAAGACCTGCAACCAAGACACAATAAATAGTTGAGTTTAGATTAAAGCTCTATTATGAGTATGATAATACAACATAACTTACAAATACAATTTGGGCCGTTGTATTTGGTCTCCCTGTTTCTGGTTTGAATTTTTTACTCTAATTGTTCCCACCCAGTTTTAGCAATGAAAGCTGGGAGACTGTCCTCAGTCTCTAGTTGTGCAAAGTCTTTAGAGACAGACTTGTGAGTCTAATACCCCTTTCCCACTGGCATGTAAAGCCAGTAATCAACATTTGGCGTTCCTGTGGGAATAGGCGCCGGTTTCGAATGTCGGTTTATTTTGTACCGCCAATCTCACAACTCTCTACCATGACTGATTTCCAGTAATTGTTCTCACACAGCTGTAGTGGGAATGAAAAGCGGCTGTTAACCCGTAGTAGCGCCATGACGGTGACGTTAGTTCTATGTAAAAAATGGTTGTTCTAAGAACTAAATGCTTCATAAAGCTAGTGTTGTGTAATTAAGAGAGTCGCTGACAGATATGTCTTATATGCAAGTATAAACTACAATGCGAGACGGCATAAGCTCTTGTGTGCATAGTGCATACTGGTGGAGAGAGCATGGGGGAGAGAGAGAGGGACACAGAGATACATGGAGTATCCATCTAGAATGAGTTGCAATTTCCTGGCGTTATACAAGTAGCATAAATCCTTTAAGGCATTGGTTCTCAAAGTGGGGTCCGGGGATCCCAAGGGGTCCTTGACAGAGTTCCAGGGGGTCCCCAGCTAAATGATAGAATAGCAACCAAATAGACCCTTATGGGTCTGTATCTCTGAGAGTGTACAAATGGAACCAAATGGACCCTTACGGGTCCATTTGGTTCCATTTGTACACTCTCAGAGTTAAAATAACATTAATTTTACAATATAAATTGGGGTCCAAGAGATAGAAATGCCATTAAATGGGGGTCTGTAGCCTAATGCATGTCAAACTGGGGGTCCTTGACATTTAAATGGTTGAGAATCACTGCTAGAGCTGTAAAAAACCTTCTCTTATGGGGGTCCCTGGCATATCTTTTCAAATAGGGGTCCGCGGGCTAATAAGTGTCAATTTGGGGGTCCTTGGCATGAAAAAGTTTGAGAACCACTGCTTTAAGGAACAGCTCCGTACATTGTGTGTAGGGAGTCGGTGAGAGACAGACAGAGCACTGCCAACGGAGATCTGTGATCTTGCAGATGGATGTCATCAATTCTGTTCGTCCAAGATACATATTTTATCCCCAAATTCCTAGTCTAGTGTGCTTTAGACACCTCAGCATTACATACTGTACGTGTTACATACATATAAATGTGGGGACGTCACCATACGGTAGCCTGGCACTGGCCAGACTTATAACGTGGATTCACTCTCACGTTCCTCCCCGGTATCAGTCTGGACTTCGGCCCATAGGGAGCGAGTATGAGAAATCAGAAAATGATCGGGCCAATCAGTGACTGCGTTTCAACTGCTGTCCGTACACCAGTGAAAAGTATCAAAATCATTTTCTGATTTCTCATACTCTCTATGGCCTATGGGCCGAAGTCCAGACTGATACCGGGGAGGAACGTGAGAGTGAATCCACGTTATCAGTCTGGCCAATGCCAGGCTAACCATACGGTACTTCTCCATTAAGGATGTGGGAAAGACTTTCCACTGCCAATGCCAGCAATTTGTGTTACTTTTTTGAGCGGTGCAACCGCTCCTATAAGAGGGTTTAGGACCCATCCGTGGTGAAAGTTTTTCTTTCCGTCGTGAAAATTTGTCTTTCGCTGTGACGCCATGCTGTGGAAAACACGCCCATAGGCTAAGCTTTGCAGGACGTGCTGTGATTGGCTAGCGAGACACATGATGAAATTAACTTCAAAGTTCGCAGACGCGCTGTGATTGGCTAGCGAGACGCATTATGAAATTAATAATAATGTAAAACATGTAAGCACCGCTCAATTTACACTAGGTGTGAATTGATCCATGCCGTGACGCCATGTTGTGGCTATTTATGAATGAACACTGACGCGAATGAGCAGCGATTTTCACAGTAAATATTTTTTTTCTCTTTTTTTTTTGAACGGTGCACGTCAGAACATGATTTTAATAAAAAAATGTTCAATAAATATTTTTATTTACTTCTTTTTTTTAGAGCGGTGCTAGCGAGACGCATGATGAAATTAATAACTCATAAATAGCACCGCTCACTTCACACTGGGTGTGATTTTGTATCCACCAATTATGGTATTCTAGTAGAAAAGGGGCTTTATATGAGACACTCTGGAGTGGACAATGGAATTGTGATAATTATGTCACTTTTAGTCATTAGAATGTTGAACTTTGCACTCAAAATGCACTTATTTGTCAAAAATGGTCTATGGGGCCTCTAAAAGGAATAACACTACACATGCCAACCTACAGTGTACACAGTACACTGTAGGTTGGCAATGGTATTATAATAATAATAATAATAATACCAGAGAGGGGCTTTAATACTGTCAGTATGCCAAATTAATTAGAAGACAATATAGCTTTGTCAAAGGAATTAAATTGGGTAAGATTGTTCTAAAGCAAGAAATCCAACACATCTGTTGATTCTACGTCCTGGTATCAAGTCACCACTTCCTGGTATGAAGTCATCACTCACCAATTCTCCACAGGACAAACATGGTGGTTCATCACAGCCATGGCATAGCTGGAGAGAGGACAGAGTCAAAATGAACAATGTTAACAAACACATAAATCAAAATGACATCTCTTCTCCATAAAGTTGAAACTGACGCTGGGTACGTCATATCACTACTCACATCATAGACTGGCCGGCAAATACTCTGGCAACCGAAACAACTTCTACAAACTGAAACCGTTTATATAGACAGACACACATAGTCCGTCATAGACTGGCCGCCTAATACTTTGAAGAGATTTATTAAGTATGGAGTGAAGACAACAGGAATATAACTCCCATTACATTACCATTATCATACTTGTAAGGTTGTAGCCATTTGCTACAGGGAGGATTAGAAAAACTATAAACACATAAAATAAGGTAAAAGGTTCTGGTTCTGAAGACTTGCAAAAACTGGTAGAACAGCCAGCAATATTTACAAAATTAACAACCAGCGTTCTTATTAAATATTCACAGTGATTTTAGATATACATGCTGTAGGCTGTATAGATGAAATATGTTTAGACGACTCATTCTGTTTTTCAAAATTGTCACTCACTATCGTATCAAGTCTTCTCCACTTGTTATGGCTTTTGTATCTCACTTTGTCTTATATCCTACAGTCAGAGCATAGGGTGGTGTGTGCTCAATTGATCGTCTCCTATTTTGCTAAAGGTTCTTCTCTTGAGAAGATCTGGAGTTTTAAATGTACAAAATCCCATAGAACATCTCTGCTGCCAAAACAAACATTCACACCGAAATAAATCTGAGCTGAGCTACATTCTATGTATTAATGGTCCTATACAATTACGGTCCATAACTACTATGATGATTAAACACTGTGGTGTCATCATCATGCATCTATATCTATAAATGCACTGAAACTGTGTGTCTGTGTCGACTTCAAACTTGGCGTGTGTCTATTGACGATGTGCCAAGTGGGTCAGATCATCACCGGACGGTCAGACGTAGCTTGAATAGTATGTGTGTATGTATAGGTGCGTTTGTGTGTGTGTGTGCGTGTGTGCGTGTGCGTGTGCGTGTGCGTGTGTGTGTGTGTGTGTGTGACTGTGTGGGTGTGTGTGTGTGTGTGTGCCCTCCTCGTATCTCGAGAACCGTCTGACTGATCGACCTCAAACTTGGCATGGGTATCACAGAGGACCCGAGGGAGCGCAGCGCTGACTGGGAAGTCGGTCATATCAGTGGTTGCCCAGAACCGAAAATCCACAAATCTCAGTGTATCCGTCTGTCTGCCTTTCCGTGTCCCTTCTATGCCTGTATATGGAGATCCCTGATGTCATCAGTATGACATCATAGTCCTGACATGATGGACTGGCCTAGTGGTACTAAGAATAATTGCACTATGTACTTTAACGGGTACAACGGGACGCATGATGTGATCGACGTCATAGACTGGCCTCCAAGTACTATGATAATGGGTACTGGCTGCACTAATTACTCTCACTACGGGTACATAACCAAGTGGCATGCATTCCCAACGGGCATCGCCCTAGTATGAATAAATAATGAAACTGCTTACACTATCCATATTCCTGTGATGGAAAAAGCAGATAGGCTGACAGGCAGGACGATCCAGGCAGTCATTGGGCTGGCAGTGAGCTGGCTGTGTCCAAAGCATGGAGGGGGTTCAGGGGCTTCAATGGACTGAAGAAGTAAGGTGACAAGGGGGGAAAGCAGGTAGGGGATACTAACAGAGAGGGACAGACACAGGCAGGGACACTAACGGACAGGGACACACACAAGGGAGGGGCATGTGAAGGACTGGGGAATGGCACACCACTTCTGCTGCTCCAGCGAGCCCTGCAACCAGCAGCAATCTGAACAGAGAGACAGAAGAAAAGAGACAAAAAGAGAGAAACAGAGAGCAGGAGAAAGACAAGAAAGACGAGAGAGAGAGAGTGAGAGAGAAGTGGACAGAGAACAAAAGCCCTAATCATAAACCACAGTAAGATTGTTGTTAAGACCTCTTTATAACACGTGGACAGCTGCATTCAAGGTATAAAAGGACATACAATCCTGACACGGACAGATGAAAAGCATACATTGAGGAGAATGTTGACTCCACCAAGGTCAGGTCTGGAGCAAAAAAAAAAAAACAGGGGCCAAGAGTGGCAGTATCATTTTCCACAGTGTTCAGTTACAAATCTGACCTTCGCTCAAAGGGATTATAGGAATTTGTCTCAAGGAAAGCCCAATAAATAGAAGCCCTGGTTCTCCAAGCAAGGTCACACTCAGACATGAGGATTGAGGAAATGTAAACCTCTTTGCATGACTTTGCATGAGCATGATAAGTCATATTTTTTTTCCATCCATCACATACTGTTTTGCTATAGACAGGAGAATATTTGTAATATGTGTTTGTGCATTGTGTCTCTGACCCTGCCCTTCTCGCTGGTACTGTTTTCTTGTAATGCTGGCTATCTAAACTATTTGGGGAAGTTAATCTAATGCAAAAGAATGTTGTTTAGATAGTATTTCATAAAATGGTCGAAAGGTATACCATTGTTTGTTAACAAAATGGGAGGCATGGTAACAGAACATTTTGAAATGACTGAGCATTATGAGTGTGCTACTATTTTTTGTATCTCCTAATTATTAATTAGCCTACATTTAGGCTTGTTGCTGGAGGTAATGTGGAACATTCTCTTAAAATGTCTTGTGATGTCTTATCATTCAGTGGGTCTCTTTCTGCCATAGTGCAACGTTAAACCCAGCTCACTACTTTTTGATTGGAAGACCAAATTGACCGAATGGTTGATTCATCTATTGATTTGATCATCAATCATATCAGAATTCAGCAACTTCTGTCATAAGACTTGAAGTGCTGCTAACCCTAGCTAGTGTTAGGTTAAAAAAAATAGTGATAGTACATAGTAGCTTAATGAAGATACAATAAAAACACGTTCTTGGAATGCAACTGGCTTTATTTACGACCACCCAACGTATAATGCTTGCAGGTGTAACATAACACTGTGTGTGTGAGGAACAACCCCGCTTATTTAATACAACGTTACAATGTCATAAACAAGCCCATGTACACTTTACAGGTGAACTCCCAGAGAACAGGATAGTATTTGATCTAAACAGAGAGAGAATATAATGTAGCTGAACCCTACATTAACGTTAGCCCCCGGTTAGCTGGTTAGCTTGCAGCTACACTCGTTTTGTTTGGACCCAGACAGACTGACACCCCCAGCCGGTTTAATTCACCGCTACCCTCGTCGAGTATACAGGCAGGCATTCTGTGCTATATACGGTCAACAATGGCAGTTATATAGTCATGTACATGAAGAGCACTTTTCACCTACCAGTACCCCGATCCCACTGTGAGCCACCACCACCACGGACCTGAACAACCTTGGTTTCCCTTTAAATAAACTCCCCTTTATTTCAGGGCCCACTCCAGCCGATGGATCACGTGCCGCACTGTATTTGTAGTTTTTGTGGGAAATGTCTAGGAATTCATCGGATACGAGACAATGGGACAAAGGACTACAATACCCACGGAAATATCAGCGACTTCACTCCGGACCAATGAAAAGTTTATTATTATTATTTGTGTCTATATTTTCTGACAGCTGTTACAAATATACACATATGATCTGACATAAAAAAATATGTAGCCTGTACCAACATTATGAAAATGCATTTGGGATTGGGACCCCCTTCCCCCATAAACTTACAAAGATTTAATCAATTGAAATAATTTGATAATTTAAACGTTTGTAGTTATGTATTTTTGCTTTACAAAGTCAAGAAAAGTCTTTTCTGAACAGTGACAGATTCCAGATTCATACACCTACTGTACAGTTAGTTATATGCAATGGGTACACTTGCTATGCATCCCATAGCCTAATGCATTATAATAATGCATTATAATCTGCTTATATAATTATAGTTATAAGAACTCATAAATACTTATAACAATAATCACGACACATTATAAAGCATTCTATGATGATTTATAAGGTCAAGTATAAATGCAATGTAATCTGCTGCTGATAAAAAAAACTGTATAAGCACTCATAAGTACTCATAATCCAATCAACACATTATAAAGCCTCTTATCAATTAAAGTATGATAATACTTCTTAATCACTGGTCACTCACACACTTTCCTTTGTTGTATTATAATTATCATACTTGTAATACATTAAAAGGATTTTATAATGCATTATATCACTGTTATAGTACAATTATAAGATTTCTCCCATTTATAGGATTATCATTATTATTTTGTATTATTGTTTTATTTTACCTGTACTATTGCAACATAATTTTTTATGTATTCTTCTCTTTTAAAATTTTTCTTATTTTCATCACAACCAGTATATAATTATCTTGTTGAGTGATTATTGTTAGCACAGTATTACTTATTGTTATATTGTATTGTTGTTGTTAACACAGGATTGCGTAACATGCCACACCAACATTTTGCTGCTTGTACCTGTATGAGTGAGTGACAAATAAAACCCTCTTGAATCTTGAATAATGTATATAGAGAGAGGAGAGCCTTCATTAAAACATCATCAGAAATGAAGGAAAATTGTTATTGTGGTCTCTAGTGTTTTCTTTGGTCATAAGGATGATGATAAGTATCTTGGACCAAGTATGTGTGTTTTATGCTTAGGAATAAGATCTTGACTAACTGGTTCCTAACACACCTCCCAGATAAGCTTTTTAAGACAGTATCTTAAACATCTGTCAGAATGAACGAGGCACCGCCAAAGGAAGGACAGTCTCCAGTCCCTGGAGTACTCTCCCATTCTTTTCAAAGGTAATGCACATTTAATACTCTTTTCTATAGATGCAATAATCACTGCACAAGTTTATGTAGGCTACACTATGGCAACGGTTTTGTTGGGCAAATGTCTTTCTCATCCTTGTCAACCAAATTACCTCTTGTCTATATTTTAGCTATTAAAGCTACATATCATAACATTGAATACATAATAATAATAATAATAATTATTATTATTATTATTATTACCCTTATTATTATTATCATTAATAATAATAATAATAATAATAATAATAATAATAATAATAATAATAATAATAATAATAATAATAATAATAGTAATAATAATAATAATAATAATAATAATAATAGTGAAATGGGATTCAAATGAAACGGTTCCAAGATATAGGGAATATTTGTTGTGATAGGTGTGCTGGCATGATTATGATAATGTATGCTCAACCATATTTGACATAACTGAGATGGAATGTCACATTTACAGAGCCTATCAGTGGGGGTTGTCCTCTGCCTGAATAATGCGGCTCCAGCTCACTGCCTTGCTCTGGGCCTCTATGTTCCTACTGGGAGCTGCGGAGGCTCAACATTGTCCCAGTGGTGACAATGACACACAGCCCTTCATCTCCTTCACCCAACCTGTAGCTCAGAGGGTGGTGAGATCTGAAGATGGCCTTGCACCCCTCTACAACTTTGCCCATGCCTTTCTCAAGGCGGTGCAGCCAAACCCTCTGCCTGAAGGTGAGAAATGATAACAGTCAATTTTCATTATGTTCTTCTGGTTCATTGTTGCGTCATAAACACAGTTACACAGACAAACACACGCGCACGCCCACACACACAATAGACATATGTTTTTTTTGGTCAATACAGTAATTGGAGTTCTTTATATTGACTTGGAAATATCTATGATTTGAGATAGCTAGCCCCCAAAAATATAAGAAAAAGTTCAATGAAACAGGAGACACTTGGCTGGCACTATACTGTGCCTAAGCTACTGTATGAAAATATTGTTGCAATATTAGCTACCCCTTTTCTGTCTTACAAGGGATGGCTCCTTCCTTCCAAATAAAAGATTGCGATCATGAAATATGGTGTTTTTTGAAAGAAATAGGCCCCAGACAAAATTTTTTTTAGGCAATTACAGGCAAACTGAATGGAGTAACAAAACCTTGTTTGATGGTCATTTTCCCATGACTCATAAGATCATTTGATTTGTGCCTAATTTGGTGGAAGCCACCCGTACCCAATAGAAAAGGAATATAAAAATCACACCCTGTGTGAAGTGGGCGGTGTCTTGCTAGCTAATCACAATACTGAATGGAGTCGATCAATCATGTACAAAGGATAAATACATTTATTGAAACACTCTTTATGATGGACAAAACCATAACTTGAAAAAAACCAAATTTTGGTTTTTTTCAAGTTATGGTTGCTTATATAGGGCTATGCACATGTGTCATGTGACACTGGCCAATCACAGTCCTGAATAGGCTGTGATTGGCCAATCACAGCGCAGGATAATTCTACTAATTTCCTGGGCCCAGATCACAGCGCAGGAAAATGTACATTTTTCCAAATCTCACTTATAGGGGCGGTTTCACCGCCCAAAAAATATGACTGGTACATCTTGATCACATGTCTGCAGAGAGAATGTGTCCTGATTTGTGTGTGTTGGACACAATCTGTAGGACTAGTGCAAAAGTGTGTTGTGAAGCCGGAAATGGGCCTATGGGGAGTTGCATCATGATCATAGGATTTTCTTTGATTGTATGTCCTACGGTTCAAGAGTTATAGGACAAAACGTGTTGCGGTCTGTTATTGCGCCATCATGAAGGCTGATTTAAAAAGGATGTTGTGGAGGTTCTTCCTTGGCCTACTTTGAGTGCACGTGTAAAGATCCACACCAATCTGTCCGGCAGTGTCCGAGATTGCTCTCAGACTCACAGACAGACAGGCATACTCACGGACAGGGATGAAAACATAATCCCTGCCCCCGGCCGTGCCGCCGGCCAAGCGGAGATGATCTAATCATTACAATATACCCACACAATGATAACATGACAACATGTTTAGATCATAACCATTACAATATACCCAGACAATGACAACATGTTCACTTGTGTATCTTAGATATTGTATCCAAAGCCTGGAAAAATGAACCACAGAACATTCAACAGGTAAGGCAAACTTGTTTTTTTCTTTTGTGGATATAGATGTAAATATGAGTAGTACATTTTGTAAATAATTCTATGAAGTAAATATGTATTACTTTCCACATTTGCCATAACTATTCTTTTCCATTTCAATATTTATCATTAGACACAAGAATATTATTCTTGTGGAGGTGTAAAGTGATCTTTTTTTTCTCCAAAAGGATGACCTGTTTTACCCTCCATGAATTGTGGAGGGTTTGTTGCAACTGTATTTCTGTTAATGTTGTTATCTCTACTAACACTACATGTTACTACAGTATAGCTTCTATTGTAAAACAATGTAATGCAGTGTAGTAGTGAGTACTGAAATGCTATAATCTCAACTGTATTGGTCAACACTGTTGCTTTCAACTCTTCTCACTAGTTTCGGCCAAGCAATATGAGGTGTTCTAATTGTGCCGATAATTGCAATAGGGCATGCTGTGCAACTATAAGCTCCACAAACTAAGAGTAGAGACCGTCACAGGAAAGTATCTGACAGTGAATTCAATACTTTTTAATGTGATTTACAATTCACGTTGCACTACAGTATGAAATGTCTTGGTGAAGTTAACCACAGTGAGTTAAAACCAGATGTTTAAAGTATGGATGTAAAATTAATCATAATATATTAATATTTAGCATTATACTAAGGAATGTGTGTTTTAGAATATGATCAGTGTGATGTGGATATGCTCCCCCCCTAACCAGCAGCATTGACAAACGAACCTACAAAGTTGGCTAAACAATACATAGATAAATAGACTAGAATGTATTGATCTCCACGGGGAAATTCAGTTCCCATATAAGAAAACGAGAAAGGAAAGAGAGAAATCATCAGAGTCCTTGACAATTGTTTTTGTCTTTCCACCTCCATAGCTGGCGCGTTATGAGGCAGGGTATGTGGTTTGTCTGATCCTGGCTTTGCTTTACCTTCTACTGATGCCAATAGCCGGTGGACTTCTTGTCTGGAGGTATTTTCACAGCTCAAATGCACAGAGCAGCGACCCCTCATCCATGTCACAGAGTTACTACAAGGACATCGGCGTGTCTGGCTGCCTCATTCTCATCACAATTTTACTACTGTAAGGCAAAGAGATGAGCTTAGAAAGGAGAGTTCTGATCTCACCTCACCTCATCTCATCCTCTCTCACTCTCTCTCTCTCTCTCTCTCTCTCTCTCTCTCTCTCTCTCTCTCTCTCTCTCTCTCTCAATCAATCTTCACATACTGTACATGTACATTCTACACATTTTTCTTTAGCTGTCTTTGTACTAATGTTGGCAGGTAGTAATTACAGTACGTTCTGTTCTTTGTTCATATGCAGGACAGGGGTGATTTTAGCATTCACAGCCAACAACAGAACCCATGCCAACATGCGCCCCAGTCTCCGACATTTCGACACCAATGTTGGGATCATACAGGACAACCTACATTCTATCCCTGAGGTTTTCATCATGTCAACATTAGCTTCAACATTATCTGTCATGATATCTGTTAAAAGAAATTTGATTCTGAGTCTGAGCTGTATAAAATAGTACTCAGCTCCCAAATATTCTTTGTAATTTAATAATTTATTTTTGTATGATTGAACAAGTATGTGCCTGTGTGTGTGTGTGTGTGTGTGTGTGTATGTGTGTGTGTGTGCCTGCGTGCCTGCGTGCGTGCGTGTGTGCGTGTGTGCGTGTGTAGCGTGCGTGTGTGTGGTTGTAAGTGGATATGTGTCAGGGTGTGTGCTGGTAAGTCTGTTAATGATCATGTGTGGATTTTGTAGTGTGACAGAATAATCTTTATGTCCTTTTTTTTTAGCACTTTACTTATATAATTCTTATAACCACTTTCAACCTGGAGTCCCTATTTTTCTAGCTTGTAGATCTACTTTTTAAATGTTTAAGCGTTTAAGTGGTTATGTAACAATGAAGTTAAATATGAATGATATAAAAAGATCAATAAAAAGATGCATATAGAAAAATAATTTAACAAACCCAAACATGCTTAAAATAACTTGCTATCACTAGCTATGTCACATGAACATACCATATGCTTCATTTGGGTTGACGAGGAAAATGTTTCTCAGATCAGAACTGTTAACATACAAAATGCAATAGTCAATTTATGCTACACTATGTTTACTGGTATAATATTATTCATTTGTCCTCTGTAGAGATTGGAAGCCATCATGGAGCAGTACAATATTCCCAATGCAGAAATCTCAAAGGCAATAAATGGTAATACAAATCTGCTGGTTGTTTGATTAATAATGTTCTGTGTGTATATTGTTTTCTGATGTGAT
Organism: Gymnoscopelus braueri; assembly: GCF_963280865.1. Classification (NCBI taxonomy): domain Eukaryota; kingdom Metazoa; phylum Chordata; class Actinopteri; order Myctophiformes; family Myctophidae; genus Gymnoscopelus; species Gymnoscopelus braueri. The sequence goes on from NC_137608.1 coordinate 34,695,861, forward strand.
TAAAAGTAAAGATAAACTAAACATCAAAAAATTATGAATACATATTATTTAAAACAAACATAGTTTTACTTTACGTTACAGTATGCTTCATTGCGTTGTCAGAGTATTTGTTTAACTTTCATTTGTTTTACATATGTTAAAGAATATGCACCATTTCATCATTTCAGAAGCTAATGACACCGTGGGAGCAACAATATTCATGTCTTTCAGCAGTGATATTCCGATAGTCCTCGGACATTTGTCACTTACAGTGAGAGGTGTGTCAGACATTTGTCACTTACAGTGAGAGGTGTGTCATCTAGAAGACAAGCGCATTGTTACGTATGATGTGTTTTGTTCAAATCATACAATGCATTCTATATTTGTCACGCAAACTCGTTTTAGATTTTTGCCATGAGATTTTCAGTGCAGGGTATGCTGTTTGCTTCTCCTCTGCCACACCTTTTTCTTCTTTTTCTTTTAAAAATGTTCAAAGCATTTCATACATTTTCACAAATGTTCAAAAACCAGCAAAAATACCCGATCTACAAGCTCACAGTAGTAGTAGATAGTAGATCGGATATTCGAATAAAATTGTAATTATATGGTCCAGTCATATATTTTCTCCTCTTGAACTTGTTTTTTCCCTCTGTCTTTGATTTGAGGAGAGATAGTTGCATTCTTTTAATCAGATCCACTTAAAATAGTTAACACAATAGTTTATGCCTTCTTTGCCTTATTTTTGCCTTCTTAACTCAGTGTTTGCCACACAGTTTATCCAATGACTTCATCTGTACATATTTACTTCCTGTGTGATTTTTCATCACCACACACTCACAGATGCTGCTGATACCATTGACAACCTACAGATCATTCAGACAACAAGAGCTGCCATGCAGGACAGACACATAATGCTGGAGAGAGGGTTGCAGCAACTCCAGACCCAACTGAATACATTGAAACGATGCACTGTCTGTGATATTCCTGACTCTAGCAACCTGGAGACCGATGCTGACTACAGTCAGGTATTGTATCATATCTGATATGATCTCATTTGCTCGGAAATACGGAAATTGATAAACCATGGCCTGTTGACAATATGAAAATAAACAATTTAAAACATTGGTATAACATATACTCGGATAATTGCTGTGTGACTGTCTGTCTTGCTCCAATCTGTGAATTTGTCATTTCAGATCCCCAGTGTACAAGACAAGTTGGATTCAATGCCCCCCAAGCGTGTTTTTGAGGGTCTTGTGGCACATGTAAGGATGACAAATATTATGATTACTACTATTTGCTTTTTATTTAGACCAGACAATGTAGAAAGACAGGAAATTGAGTGAGGGCAGATAGTGGAAAGACATGCAACACAGGTCTGTAGTCGGAATCAAACCCGGTATGTTGCGATTATGTGGTCACCGCATCGACCATGCAGTCTTCTACCAGTAATTGACCAGTCATGTACCAGTAATGTACCAATCATCTATTGGTCATCTGGTCTTGTATCAGTCATGTACCAGTCGTCTACTGGTCATCTACCGGTCATCTATCGGTCATCAACAGGTCCTCCAGTCTTCTATCAGTCATCTAGTGGTCATATACCAGTTGTCTAATGTTGATCTGCCATCTACCAGCATATGCGTGCCTCATTATGAAAAGCAGTACAAGTTCCCATGCAGTGTGTGGTGATTTATGGTCAAAGAATTTGTGTGATTGTGATCTTTTTCTGAAAATGACTTGAACGCAACTCAGCGTTACTGTTTGACCGTATCTTCTTTTAGTGTAACGGCACATTCTATGGCATTCCTCAAGTTTGCTCCAACCAGATGGCACCTGCTCTCACAGGTATTTCCCACAGTCTAATATTTAGGATAATAACAAAGTTGTTTGTTCAATTTTTTTATTTTGTTATTTATTATAACATAACATGTGCTGTGTGAAACACCAGTATAATCCTCAGTTAATTGAGATTGTAAAAACACTCTTGGTTAAATTAACATGTTATTGTGTAGGTCTCTTGTTGGAGCTGAATGAAATCCAAGAGTCACTGAGGAATGCAAGCCAGAGTTTCCCTAGCCTGTGGTCTCTCACTGAGGTGGTCTCTGATCTGAGAACCATCATCCAGCGATATGAAGGAGCCATAGTCTTCTACGACTATGTCAGGTATGTTTTGCACTCTTATTATCCCCACCAGAAGGCCTAATTAAAGTGTACATACTGTACTGTAAGTCACAATTGCACCATAGAATTGCAGCATCACTGAACACTGAACACCATCAAAATGAGAACAGAGTTGTTTGGTATGAACGTCCCCAGACTCCCCACAAAAGTAAACCATGTATGTTCCCACAGAAGTAGACCAATACTCACAGAGAACTACACAGGTCAGCTGACACTGATACAGTATTCACTGCACACCTTACACTATTAAGCTCGGTTCTTCATTCACAAACTGCACATCTAGTAACTTGCTCTCCATAGTTACAGTACAGTACAGATTTGGAGCCTACCCACTGGTCCGACTGTGTGTGTGTGTGTGTGTGTGTGTGTGTGTGTGTGTGTGTGTGTGTGTGTGTGTGTGTGTGTGTGTGTGTGTGTGTGTGTGTGTGTGTGTGTGTGTGTGTGTGTGTGTGTGTGTGTGTGTGTGTGTGTGTGTGAGAGAGAGAGAGAGAGACGTATAACTAGTGCTCTTGTAGCTCAAACAGCTGCACTGACCTCATAATTGAATGATGAGTGATAGGTTTTCCACTGAGGACTTATCAAACTAGTTTTCACATGGTGCAATGAAACACTTGGTTTTGGTTTTTTTCTTCCTCATGCCTTTTATTTATTGGTGCCAGTTTCCTTTTGGTGTGTATATAACACCAGTTAAAATGTTGCTTAATTTCATGTATCAAGTACAGTAAAACAGCATTTACTCTAACCACCATTTCCCACCTAAATACACCATACTTATAATCCAAATCACATTTTATTTATCTATTTATGTTGTTTTTTTTGTCTCGACCGCAACAGCGAGGCCAGCCCCGGCATGGCCCGCCTTACTCATGTAAATCTCTTTAATTATCTCTGCATAACTTACTCTATCCTTATTCCTTGCATAGACGGTTTAGTAGCTTTTGTGGGCATTTGACATTTCTACTGTTATGTATTCTGAATGCTAACCACAATCTTTCACATTTAAACCACACAAATCTGCTGACTGACTATTGTTTATTATAATTCATTTGACTTATTTGCTCGACAAAATTACATGTGTATGTGATGCCCTCTACAGGTGGGGAGTGTCAGTTACAGTGTGCACAGTGATGCTATTGACAGTGCTGCTCTTAGTGACTGCCATCTCTCTGGGACTGCCTGTGCTGTTCAACCCCAAAGTATACTCCTTGTACCCAGACATGGGACTGGAAAGAATAGCTCTCTACCTGTTTAAAGTGTAAGTAGCCATTCTGGTTAAAAGCAATGGTTCTCTGTTCTGCCTCTGCTTCTGCCTCATTAGGAAATTGTCATAACTTCTTACCCTTCATCAAACCTTCATCAGTATCACGCACGCACGCACGCACGCACGCACGCACGCACGCACGCACGCACGCACGCACACACACACGCACACACACACACACACACACACACACACACACACACACACACACACACACACACACACACACACACACACACACACACTCCCGTAACTAAACTAAGATTCTGTCCACCCACACCAAAGTCCTTTATTTTGCCAATATTGTGACCATGTTAAAATGATGTGATTGCATCAGATAACTGCTCATGCATTCATTGTACTTACTAGTAATGATTTGTTTCTTGTCTCCACAGTTCTATGATTCTGAACAGTGCATTCTCCTGGGTTTCCATCATCTTAGTCTTTGTCACCCTGTTCTTTGGAGGGAATGCTCACACTTTGGGATGCCGCAGCTTCACCAGTGGCCAGATTTTTACAGTAAGTGCTATTGGTCTCATATTGGTGTAAATGTTAAATCAAATGGTTGATATTATTGTTGTCTCCATTAAATTTGAGCTGTTGCTGTGTCAAATGATAAGGAAAACAAATGAATGGAGGACATGATATTGTATAAAGTTAAAGTTTAAAAGCTTCGTCCGCACTTCCAGACCAACATGTATTTGTTTGTTTGTTTGTTTATAAGGAGGTCAGTCTCTGTTATTTTTCTAAGTCACCGGCCACACCTCAGAGAGCCACAGGCATGCACAGAACCGAACACCTATCAGATAACTGGCCCGGTTGTCACAAGCTCTTGTTGTCCAGTAGCTTCATTATTGCAATCTCTACCTCCACAGTTCCTAGATCAGCAGGGAAACCTGTTCAGCAGTCTCAATCAAGGAAATCAAAGCTTGAATATTCACCCCAACACATATGCCGTCTATCAGTAAGTACTCTATTAAAGTATGTGAGTGATAATGTAATACATGTATACCATGGTCACAAAAAAGAAAATCGAGTACATTCATGGTACTCCCAAAATCAGTGCTTATAGCCAGATAAAAGACAGCTGGTGTGTGGATTTTGGATACATGGAGTTAGGTTTCCAAACTAAATCCATGTGAATTCCAACCCCGCCCCTGTTGCTGCGATTGACTGAGACACGCACAGCTCCTGTTTCACTATTAAATACATCACAATACGGAAATGATATACTCTCAAAATAGCATTTAATGTAATCTCTAAGTGAAATCTAAAGAATAACTTGAATGAATGCAACCAGATACAGGACACATTTTTATCATTGTTTTAAAGTGTTAATAACTAGATGAATGCACCATTTACCATTTAGTATGGGGTGGCCCCATGGTATAGTGGAATTTATGAAGGTATTCGCCATATAGGCTACCCGCTTTTCTTTCCAGTGGTTATTGTATTATACTCACTTCTAGTAATATAGACAGTCACTACAGTAGCCACAAACCATGCCCACAAGCAGCCAGTTCATCCATGCAGGGAGGTTGTCATCCAGAGTTCCACACAGACTTATGTATAGTGTGGCGTCACCACTGAACTTCACATGGTGATTTGTGAAGCTTCCTCCACAAACTGTGTCTGTTCAGTAACAGGGGTCTCTTATTTTCAGGTTTCGATACCAATTTTATCCATTCGGAAACTAAACACATATTTGTAGTCTGCACATAGATAGATTACATTAGAAAATGCAATATGACAATGCAATGCAATATGACATGTCAAGTTAGCTGATAAAGAGTCTTTTGTGCTGGATTTTAGTTTTCTGTGGTGAGTTTCAGGTGGAACAAATTGTGTCCTGTAATTTGACTTTATTTCCAGGGGCTGTGAGAAAGGAGGTTCCATGTTTCACAGTATGGATATTAATCAACTCTTTGACCTGGAAGATTTCCTCAATACTACCAAGGTGTTGGTCCAATTATTGCATTTACCAGTTGCATTTTTTCCAACTCTGTAATCCTCAGTCTTACTTGAGTGTACAAATGTAATGGAGTGTGTCCATTTGTTCATTGACTTGTCTGTGTGCATCTGTGTACAGTAAGTGTACACACGACTGTGTGAGTTGTTAGAGAATGAATAAATTAAAGGTAGGGTAAGTGATACGTTTTGGTTAAAACTAAACGTTTTTTGTTAAAAGGTTAAAGCACTACGTTACTGAGTGTATGTTCAGTAATAGGGGTCTCTGCGTCTCTCTAGATCTTTAATGAACAGAACATACATTTTCAGGTGGATGGCCAATCTTCAGCCAACTACGAGAAAGTACCCAATTATCAGCTTCAGTTTTATAGTGTTGCTATTCCAATTTTGTCAGCTCACTTCCAATTTCTCTTGTTTATCCTCTATCCTGTATGAGTTCTCTCTCCTGATTGGATGTAATTGGTATTAAGAGCTGAAGTGATGGGGAGACCCTTGTTAATTGAACAAACACACTATAGCAAAGGTTACTATGGGAATATAGAGCTATTTAACACTTATTTTAACACACAAAAAAAGAAAGAAATCACTTACGGCATCTTTAAATTGCTTAGTTTAACGACACTCAAAACTGAAATATCTTTTGCACTTGACTTTTATTTCCATTTTTATACATTGTAATCACATTATATGGACATACGTACATAGCCTACACTAAACAAAAACAGACAAAAACAAAAAATAAAAATTGCATCAGACACATCAAAGAAAAACTTACAAAGGCATCACAGACACAGGCAACCAAAGATCATTATTCTAACAGCACCAATCGTCCATACATGACCTTCAGGACACTCTGGTCAATAGCGCAAGGAGGACAGACAACCAAGCCTTTCAATCAAGTCCCGTCCATTGACATTAAGGGGGGACCGCATCCCCAATCAGTCTGGGCAGCTGCAGTACTACCAGTGTCCATCTGATATTGAAATCTTCTGTCCTCATATGTAGTCTAGCTGTAATGCTTTCCATCAGATATATGCTTTTTAGCCTGTCCCTCCACTGCTGGATAGTCGTGGCTTTACATTTCTCATTAACGTTATCTTTTGACTTACTTTAATGTTATTTCTTCTGGGCATATGTTATAACTTTTTCTATTTTAGGAATAGAATACAGAATATGGGCTGTACTTTGACTGTCCACCTATTCCCTTTTCATTCTAGTACATGGAGAACTTCAGCGAGACTGCTGAGAGCATCTCAGTAGACATGACGGAAGTGAAGTTGCTGCCTGACACAGGCAAGCAGGGCATACAGGCCTTCAGAAATATTGGCCTTGATACCATCAACTACAGTCTATTGATGTCACTGGTATGAATATACAGCTATCAGGGCTATCTCACTCTCTTTCTCTGCTCTCTGCTCTCTTCTTCTCTTTTCTGTCTGTGTCTATATGCACTTTGGTGGGTGTGTTTACTGTACATGTATGTGGGTCCTGTATCTATGTGTTTCTTTCAGTGTGTCCATTTGTTCATTGACTTTACTTGTCTGTGTGCATCTGTGTACAGTAAGTGTACACACGACTGTGTGAGTTGTTAGAGAGTGTGACTTTGTGTGTCTGCCAAGCTGTTTCTATTCATGCACATGTTTGGCTATTTACTCTTAGTTGTCGAGTTGCTGAGTAACATTTTTCATTGCTTATTTTTGCATCTTCAGCTCAGCACACGTGTTGTGAAGAGAGACCTTAATAATTTGGCAGTGGAACTGGATGAGAAGGCACAACTCCCTGTAGGTGTTTGTCCAACAAAGCAATAAGGTGAAAAGACAGATCCTGTAAACTGTGTGCAGTGATTTACATCTTCTGCATCTATTCTGTCAGGAAAATGCACTGATTAAGGACGATTTACAAGAAGAGGCTAAGAAAACACGAGACCTGGACCGCCTGGTCAAACAACAGACAGCAGACGCTGTGAGTTAATTGTGCCAACTTGTGTCAAGTCAAATCATGTCACCTCAAGCCAAAAAAGATAACATCCATTTGCAAATAAAGTGCATAGTCTTCATAGAAGTGTCACCGATTTTAAATACTAGGATTGTGTGTGATGTGGATGTGTGTGCGTGTGTGTGCGTGTGTGTGCGTGTGTGCGTGTGCGTGTGTGTGTGTGTGTGTGTGTGTGTGTGTGTGTGTGTGTGTGTGTGTGTGTGTGTGTGTGTGTGTGTGTGTGTGTGTGTGTGTGTGCGTGTGTTTGAACTCTGGATTCTGAGAGTAGAAACAATCTGTATGCTTTGGACCAGATGGTCAGAGCCTTAGCTCTTGACTATGGCCAGATGCCAAATAAATGGGATGAAGATGTAGCCTATGGTGTGTGTGTTATAAGTGAGAGCGCTCATGCAGGTTGATATGTGAGCAACTTCTGTGATGTGCATCAATAGAACCTAAATGACAGATTATTTCCAGAGCAGTGTATAAAACTAACAAATGGGATGTTTTAGTTGAGGTAGATGGCAATACTGAGACGGTGTCTCACTGTCTCTTGTGAGCTTTATCGTTTATCCATCAAATGTCAAGAATGTTTAGCTGACATTCCATAAATCTTCTGAGCGCTTTAGGTCAAGATGAATGAAAGTGTTGGAGCTCTGAGACACATAAACCAAGCATACAAGGTAGGTACTGAATATTACAGGCACTCTTCAAGCATTTCTGCCCCCATTACAAAAGTGTTATTTGCATGATATAGAAAGGACAATTATGTAAATGAGTTCATGTTGTTTATTGGAATAACCTCTCTCATGCCTGCAGACTAATATTGACAAAACCCTGAGTGGTGTTAATGTGACTGAAGGAGCAATGCAAGTCCAAGTCCCGTATATTGTGGCTAATGTAAGAGATTGTTGTATTTTCTTTTAATAAAGATGTTCCCATTGCTGTACACATTCTGACTTCATTTCAGTTTATGTGTTCTATTCTCTCAGATGTCCCAGTGCACGAAGCAGAAAGCAGAGAGATCCCTAGTGCACTACTTGGGCTGGGTCCGGCATTCGGTGGGTGAAGAAGCAATGAACAGGCTACAACATAAATAATTGTTCAAAAAAGCTCATTTGGAGTACCTGTGTGGTTCAGTAGACTATTACAATCACATTCTCCTTGTCGCCCTCTAGAGAGCTTCTGCAATAATTGTGGCTCTCTGAAGAACTTCTGCTGTACAGATAATGAAAATCTTTTTGTGACAAATGGATTTACATAGATGTGTCAAGAGTCAAAATATGTGGTGTGGTCACTAAAATGTCTGTAAAATGCTGAGCATCCTGGGAGGCCGAGGGCCCCATAAATTACCACAGTTTATAGATTTTATTGTTTAATAAATATTGTGAGTCTGGTGTGATATTTTGCCATGGGTCCCATAATTACATGCAGCTCCTCTGGTTGTGGATGACTTGGATTTACATTTGCAATGGCAGCTCATGTCAGTCTTTGAACTTTTCTTGTTTTTAGATCTTGTATGAGGCTATGGGTTGCAATTGGCTTGCAAGGTCTGTGGACAATGTGTATACAGCAATGTGCCTAAATGTGGTTGACCCATGGGTGAGTGAGACATCTTCATTACATTTTGTACTTTTGAGACATCTAGAATGGCTTGATTGGCTTGATTTCCAGCATTTAAGACACTGCACTTTTGGTGAAGGGATGCAGCGGGCAACAACAAAAAAACAAGACAAAGACAATTAAAATAAAACCTAAATAGGTAAACATAAAATAGGCATTTTCACATAAAATGAAACTCTTGTATTTCTTGCTGCTGTTTGGTTGTTAATGTTGTTAACCAATCAAGGATGTTTGCTACTGTTATGTTCTCCAAGTTGCTCTGGAAAACATAACATCTCAAATACTCTGTATATCAAATGTATTGTTTTTATATTTTCATTGTGTTCATATAGAATGCCTTCTGGCTGTGTTTGGGGTGGTGCTGTGCCTCATCAGTTCTTGGATTAGTCTTGAGTGTTTATGTGGTGGCACGTCTGCGACGCATTCCACCACCAGTTTTGACTGGGTAAGTGCAATTCTCACAACAACATAATTATGCTTAGTGTTTGGTGAAAGGGCAACAAAAATACAAACTTTAATTCGATGAGTTAATGACGTTTCCTTGTGAATCAAATCACAAAGTGCATGGCACATATTCAGTCCAAGGTTATATTTTACAGACCAAAGCTTTTGGAAAAATTAATATAACAATTGTAAAAAATAAAATAAAATATGTTTTGTGAATTTGTTTGAGTCTGGCAGAGTATGCAAATATAACGGTCACTCACAATATCTTTTGTTTTTCTTGCAGGAAAGACATGTTCGTCCTGCCTGAGAAGGAACCAGGAGAGCAGAATCATCAGCCAGAGAAAGACAAGTCTAACCTTTATAATATCATGTTAGATGAGCTCAGTGATGTCATGAGCTTCAAAACACAAATGAAAGGCAAATATGACAACACTTAAAGAAAAACTAAATATAATGATATATGGAGCACTGACAATACACAACTGCACACATGACACAACTGTATGTTGTGTTTTTCCATCGAGGACTACTTTGGAAATAAATGTTTGTAAGCTAATGCTTTTAAGTGCTATCATTTGGGATGTTGTGCCATGATACTTCTTTGAGTTGTTATGCTTTTAAATCCCTAATTAAACAATAAATAATTGTGTGGTGTTTATCACTGTTTCTTATTCTGTAAGTGTAAGCTGTGACAATCCTTCAATAAAAAATATGTGGAGATAAAAAAGGGAGTGTAAGTGATATTTTTTGTTAAGTGTTAGATAGCTCTATATTCCCGTAGCTAGGCCTAATCATTTCTATAGGTCTTCAACAGGAATAGTTATAGGAACTATTTTTTTCTCCTAAATAAATAAATAAAAACGTTGAAATGCAACACAATTTATGATATTATGTAGTAGTTGGGATCCCTGATTTGTCTCTCTCGGCTAAGGGGTCCTTGTCCTGAAAATCATGAAGACCCCTAGACTAGAGTGTTTGTTCAGTAACTGGGGTCTGCCCATCTCTGTTAAAATTGAAGCAGATAAATGGGTTCTCTCTCCTGATTGGATGAAATTGGTGACCCACCTGAAAATATATTTTCTGTTTACTGAAAAAACACCAGAATAATCAGAATATAGAGCTTAACTTTTTAACAAAAACAAAAAACTACCTTTACTTGTTTTTTCCACATACAGCACCTTCTTCAGCACTAATGTTTATTATTTACCTAATCTATCGAATGAGTAGCACAAATACTTTAGATTTAATAACGACCTTTTTTAGTATTGCAGCATGGGCGCCGCTGGTGTAGTGGTATCATGGAAGATTCCCATTCTTTCGACCCGGGTTCGATTCCCGGGCGGCGCATGTCTTTTCGCATATGGATTGATTTAACGATTTACGGATTTTTATATCTAATAATGCATTGCATCAACCTCAAATGTCGCACTACAAGTCCATAAATACAGTTTGCTCATGCACATTTCCAAGACAAATGCCCTCAACTAATGCCAACTGCCGCTGGATCACGTGTATTTTCCAGATGTGAGCAGTGATTATGTACTACTGGTCTGGACACATGTTAAGCACTTTATTAGCTTTCTCTGGACCAAGTCCATTTATATCTATATTTATCTGTATTTGTATATATATATATATATTGTATATATATGTATATAGCTATAGAATAGATATGAAGCAATATGGTGTGAAAACATTCCCGAACTACTGTGTGCAGATGTGGCGGCAGATATCATCCATCGCACGAGTGTCGCTTGCCTAAAAAAATCAGATCTCCAAGCTAGCAACACGTCACGCCGCGACGCGTCGTTCGCATGTAGATCTGTCCTTTTTGGCAAGCGACGCCGCCGTTCACGCTGCTGACGCGCCGTCCTCCGCCATCTTCAACTTCCCATTGTTTGCATCAGATTGAGGCTGTCTGCTGGTGTGTGTGTGTGTGTGTGTGAGTGGAGTAGATATTTTTGAGGGCCGACGTTTGATGTTAAATTGAAAGCGACTCCCGTTAACGCTCGTGGCACAGTTTTCGTTTAAAAACGGGAACGTATCTTTGTATGTTCACGGATTAAAGACATTCTCAGGACGCGACCGTTGGAAGCATGATGATGGACGACGATCAACCCAAAACCTTGTAAGTAAACGGCGGGGCTCCGTCTATCGCCTGGTAAATGGAAATGTTCCTTGTTGTATATTATATGTACGGCACATTCCGAAAAAAAATCTCAACGTTTCCACATTCCATCAATAAACACTGAAAGCCGCTGTTGTTTCAACACAACAAGCGCTTCCAACATGTTACTATCTCAGCTCGGTGTTTTCTTTTCTGTTCCGATGTTCTAATGTTTTTATGAAACGAGCGTGTTCCTTGCGGTGTGTGTTCTTCATGTGTAAATAGACCGGGCCCTAGCTAATATAGCTAATGGGCTGCATTCATGTTGAATTTGCTCGACAAAAATGACCAATGTTTTAATTTAGGAACCGTATTCGATTGGAATTACGTCCATTTTGTCTACGGGGAAAGGGTTTCGCGACCAAGTATCAACGCGAGTCACATTCTGCAGTTGGTTCTGAAATGAAAGTGAAGCAGCGCTGCTAACGTGGCTAACGTTAGCGTGAATGCAAAACGCTGCTAATTTCAGTAAACCGGGGCCTGCAAATGATATTTGGCTATTTTAAAGGTTGACGTGTGTACGTTTTGTTCTTTTACATCCACGCAACAAAAAAAAACGCGTTATATTGAACTTAAGTTGTATGTGTTATACGTTTGTGGGCAGTAGCAACGTTGGGGTGAAATGTTTTTTTGGAGCTAGCTTGTATTAGCATCGAGGAGGCCCATGTGAATGCAATTTTTCCACCGGCGGGTTACAGACAGACTGGATGACAGACCGGCCACGTCAACGCACCAAACAGACACACAAGACTCTGCTTTTTCAAAGGGCTCATCATCACCCCTCAGTTGTCTGGCCCGGGTGTTTTTTTTCTCCTCTGTTTTTTATTTAGGTGTCGGTCGTTACGGTGGATGTGATTTAATTCTCGTCAAAGTCCGAGGTTGTAGCCACTAGCTTGGTTAACTAGCCTTTGTTTGCATGCTACTTCCTGTTTGACAAAGAGAGTCCATCCTTGTTGCAGGTACGTGGGGAACCTCTCCAGGGATGTCACTGAGCCCCTCATCCTGCAGGTCTTCACACAGATCGGGCCGTGCAAGAGCTGTAAAATGATAGTTGACGTGAGTATTGGCCTCCAGTTTTTTGTTCTAATATCATTAAATAAGGGCCTGACAGAAATCACAGTCAACAGGCCTAGGCACTGATGGTGTTGGCACAAAATCTGGATTTAACATGGTTGTGGTTTAATTTTCTGTATTTGTATATTCTTTTTTTTAATACTCAATAAATATACCAAATTAAACAACAACACTAAAATACCAGTGTACTATCCAGTGCATTTTTAAACCATTAGATTGTATAGTTGGGATGTGAGTTTCTCTATTAATCCCATGATGTTATGCCAGTTTAATGTTCAGTCAACAGTCTTTTACCAAAATGATAACGATGACAAATGAAAGACCAATTTAGACCACAACATAGGCTGTCATTAATTGTCACCATCACATTGAGTCCTAACCTGATATGTAGATTGGTAAAATCAGTACAGACTTGAGATTCTTCTGAAAGCATTGTTTTTTTGTTGGCTTTTCAATTCAAAAATTGCAGTTAACCCTTTTTTCCCTAATTATGTTACATACATTGACTAATATCTTTTCTTCCTTGTTTTTTTTATTGTCTGTATAGTTATAAAAGTAAAGATATAACCTGTATAGCAATTTTCAATATCATTTATTAACAGACTGCCGGCAATGATCCCTACTGCTTTGTCGAGTTCTATGAGCACAGGCATGCTGCTGCCTCCCTGGCAGCCATGAACGGACGTAAAATAATGGGTAAGGTAAGCTATCGTATCTACAGGGTGAGTGGGGATGGGTGGGCTTGGGGCGGGGACGTTAAATGACGCACCTTCTAGAACAGTGGTTCTTAACTGACTTTGACTGGGACCCTAATTTGACCCTTTCTGAGGTAAAAATTGAGGCACAACATCTCCTGGATTTTAAGTTGTTGGTCTGTGACATTGTCAAGATCACTCACAAACCCGTTTTGGGGCATGATCCACCTGCTGGGAACCACTGCTCTAGCGAATTTGAACACTGCCAATTACTGAAGTTTGGATTATCACATACACATTTTAGGCAATACTCTTAACCAGTGCATTACATTGAGTGCAGCAATGGAATAAGCTTACACTCCTAGACAACCAACATTACAAACAGACCTGGCAACAAGCATAATGGCTTTTTTTTTCTCCTTTCGTTTCCTGCAGCCATCTCCATGAACTACTATTGAAAGCCATCCAAGCTATATCAAAGTTTCAGTTATCCCAGTTGTGACCACCTTAAGACAATACCATTTTTTGAATTACCAGATGCCAACAGTTTTACTTATGTAAAGCAGATGTAGTATTTAAGCTCACATCACATTTATCAACTTGCATAGAAACTGCAATTTGGCTTGGAGGCATTGGTGCAGGGTCATATTGCCGTTAACATTAGACAAAGACTGCACACACATTTTTGTTTGCATTTTCAATTTTTCTGTAGCTGTTTGTCAGGCACTCCTCCCCATTCACCACCACTAGAGTGTGTGTGTGTGACTGGCAGTTCATTACCCTGGCGTCACCCCAGCTGCAGGCAGTTGTGTTATGCTGTGAATAATGTAAACATACCCCACCTGGCCTGTCCTCTCTCTCTCCCTCTCCCCAGGAAGTCAAAGTCAACTGGGCCACGACGCCAACCAGTCAGAAAAAAGACACAAGCAGTAAGTCCAAAGAACTCCGCTGTCATGTGTCATTTGTAGCACAGAGTTTGTTACACAGGTCAGACTGGAAAATGTGGGTCTCATTTCCACTTTTGGATAAAGCAAAAAGTATGGGGAAAGTGGGGGAGCATACTGTTAGTGTGGATGCCATACACGATTAGATGTTATCCTGTAGTTGTAGCTACCAGTCTTTTAATGGCAGCTGTGGTTCAGGGGGTAGGGCGGACGTTTTGGAATCAGAAGGTTCCCGGTCTGATCACGGCTCTACTGCTTAGCGTTGAGGTGTCCTTGAGCAAAACGCTTAACCCCAACTGCCCACTGCTCCTAATAGTTAGGATGGGTAAATGCATAGAATTAATTCCGGGTATCTTCAGCCATATGACTTGGTTTAGTAAGTCACAACTCCAGTCCTGGGAATCAGATTAATTCTAGTTTTCTGTTACATTAGGGTAGGCCTGTATTAGTGTTGAATGAAACCCAGCTGTACTGTGTCCCCAGGACTGGAGTTTAGAGCAACTCAATGCCAAGCCACTGTCAGCATAGATCAGAAATGAGCACTGAATTCTGAAAGAAAAACGTATTGGAAAATATATAGTTTTAAAATGTAAAACCATATAGCAGCTGATGTAATATTAGGGATGCAAATATATCACATAGGTCAATTTCAATCAGTCTATAACTTCCAGGAATCTCAATGTATATCTGTCTGTTTCGCATGTCTCAAGAACTGTTTATCTGATTGACTTAACACTGGTGTATTGCTGAAGACCCAAGGGAGTACAGTGTCGAGTGTGAAGTCTATCAGATGAGCGGTTCTCGAGAACACTGCAAAGCACCCATTTTGCGGATCTCGACAACACTGCATGTAGCACTTTTCAAGCAATCAGCCCACTCCGAACAGGCACTACTGCACTAGTACTGATTAATGCAATTTCTTTTAGAAGAAATTTCTTTAGAAGAAAAACATTTCATCCCTATTCGATGTGCATAGAAGTACATATTGCACTCAAGTATTTAGCAGAAATATTGCGAGATTGTTGTTGTCTTCTGCAATGTTGTGACAGCCTGTGTAAATAACATCATATCATTTCTAAACGGTGCATGTTCTACAGATCACTTCCATGTCTTTGTCGGAGATCTGAGCCCTGAAATCACCACAGAAGACGTCAAAGCTGCTTTCGGCCCGTTTGGGAGGATATCGTAAGTGCAGCACTAGTTTTACCCTCACACTTTATTGGTTAAAGTGCACACTCTTTTGGATACATCATTAAAAATAATTATTAACCGCTATGATTGCATTTCTGAATGACCGTTTTGTGTGTGTGTGCACGCATGCGTCTGCAGGGATGCACGTGTTGTAAAAGATATGGCTACAGGAAAATCCAAAGGCTATGGCTTTGTGTCTTTCTTCAACAAGTGGGTAAGTGTGGGGTCATGAGACTGTCTTTATAGTGTATTACAATGTTAAATGAGTCAATTTAATTTCAACTTTTTTTTTTCTTCAATAGAAGGCTTTACAATTGTCTGCTTATGATATTTCTATCTGCATATTACATGGTAAATACAGCCTGAGCAAATAACCTGTAAATTTCCATCTTATTCATTCAACTTCCCCTTAATTCTCATTAAATTCCAGATAATTCCCAATGGGAAATTTACACCTTGAATGTTCTGGAATTTTGCAACCCAAGGCACTACCATTGCCACGGTTTCTAACAGGTTCAGTACTGTATTTACTTGTGCTGTAGCTCTTATCAAGTATCACTAGATCACTCTGGCCCGTCTACAGCAGTACTGGGGGTAACGCATTACAAGCGACACCCACAACTGCCCTCCGTCCTGCTCCATGCAGTTTCTCAACATTAATCCATTTAATTTCTCATTTACACCATCTAGTTTAAACATTTGTTAATAGTTGAACAGTGCAAGACAACTTGCAAACCTCAATGGATGGAATAGTCTGTGAATACGTCTTGTCTGTTGCTAGTGAGAATTATCTGACCAGTAGTTTGAAGCGTTGCACTTCACCATTTGGTATTGCCTCAACCCTGCTTAGCCCCACTGGAACTTTGAAAGAACGGGCACAGAAAAAAGAATTGCCTCCAAGTACCGGGAGTTACTTGGAAACGCAAAACATTTGGGTAGAGACGTGGAACAATTCAATCTAAGCTATATTAGACTAAATACAAGATGTTGTGCCTTCACTTCAATGCATGTATTTGTTAACCAACAGTTTGTCATGGTTAAAGACATACACCAGGTCAGCAATATATTTGCTTTTCTTTCTCCAATTTGCAGCTACTACAAAATTAGAATATTTACACATTATGCAGAAAGAGAGAGAAAACGGTGTCTCACTGGTACACTCTGTAGAAGACTGTTCAGAGTGAGGGAACATTTTCAGCTAGTTAATCGAGTGATAATGGTATCGCTTTCTGTCCGTAGGCCGTTAAAGTTGTTACAAGTGATATATTTTGTTAGTTAAAATAAGTGTTACATGGCTCTATTTGTTTAAGTTTTAACCAAAAATATCACTTGCTTTACCTTTTTAATATACGTGCCACAGCCTGACCAATAAAGCCTGTGTGACGTGTGTGTGAATTTTTTATTTTACTTTTCTTTTTCTCCCTATGTTCCAGGATGCAGAGAACGCTATTCAGCAGATGGGTGGGCAGTGGTTGGGAGGTAGACAGATCCGAACCAACTGGGCCACAAGAAAGCCCCCTGCTCCAAAAACCAACTATGAAAGTATGTCGTCATTGACATTCATTTTACATAAAGGTGCCTTGGTAATAACATTACCTGTATCTGTGCCACTCCTACTTCCAAAGTACTTGTGGTCAGATCAGCACATGAACCTGTTGATCAGCACATGAACAATGCTAAAATGCAGTCTGTGAAGAGTAATCCGAACCTACCTAAACAAAAATTCACACTCAAGTTCATGTTGTATCTGACATTACAGGTGCATAGTTTGAGAAAATTAAGAAATGCAACTGAACTGAAGCAGTCGTTCCAATACCACATGACATGAATGCCTGTAAATTGAAAAATGCTAAGATTGGCTTATCCATTTAACAAGGTACTTGGTACTCTTGAATGTTTCTGAGGAATTGGTATGGGCCACCTCTGTTAACCCATTAAGACCTCGAACGCATCTGTGTCACTTTTTAGATTTGAGCTAAAAAGCATTATTTTACACCGTGGCTATTCATAAATAGCAGATATACAAGCTCATAGCGCCACGTTATGAGCTTGTAGATCTGCTATTTCAGAAAAATTGTGAAAATCTTTGAATATCTATTCTTTTAAAGCAAACATTTTTTACTCAAATCTTTGCTTCTGGGGGTCCCTCAAACAACATATTTTGAGATGGGTCGGCAGCCAAATGCATATAATTTTGGGGGTCCATGACATGAAAAAGTTTGAGCACCACTGATATAGAAACATATGTTTTTCAGAATACTGTTGGGATTTAGAAGACATTTGTAGAATCGGCTTTAGGTCTTAATGGGTTAATGCTCTTCATACTCAGTTGTCAGAAACACCGTCTTCATGCGTCCCCTAGGCAGCAGAGTAATGTGTTCATGTGTCCCCTAGGCTGCAGAGTAATGAGTTCATGTGTCCTCTAGGCAGCAGAGTAATGTGTTCATGTGTCCTCTAGGTAGCAGAGTAATGTGTTCATGTGTCTCCTAGGCAGCAGAGTAATGTGTTCATGTGTCCTCTAGGCAGCAGAGTAATGTGTTCATGTGTCTCCTAGGCAGCAGAGTAATGTGTTCATGTGTCCCCTAGGCTGCAGAGTAATGTGTTCATGTGTCCTCTAGGCAGCAGAGTAATGTGTTCATGTGTCCTCTAGGCAGCAGAGTAATGTGTTCATGTGTCTCCTAGGCAGCAGAGTAATGTGTTCATGTGTCCTCTAGGCTGCAGAGTAATGTGTTCATGTGTCCTCTAGGCAGCAGAGTAATGTGTTCATGTGTCCTCTAGGTAGCAGAGTAATCTGTTCATGTGTCTCCTAGGCAGCAGAGTAATGTGTTCATGTGTCCCCTAGGCTGCAGAGTAATGTGTTCATGTGTCCTCTAGGTAGCAGAGTAATGTGTTCATGTGTCCTCTAGGCAGCAGAGTAATGTGGTCATGTGTCCTCTAGGCAGCAGAGTAATGTGTTCATGTGTCCTCTAGGCAGCAGAGTAATGTGTTCATGTGTCCCCTAGGTAGCAGAGTAATGTGTTCATGTGTCCTCTAGGCAGCAGAGTAATGTGGTCATGTGTCCTCTAGGTAGCAGAGTAATGTGTTCATGTGTCCCCTAGACAGCAGAGTAATGTGTTCATGTGTCTCCTAGGTAGCAGAGTAATGTGTTCATGTGTCCCTTAGACAGCAGAGTAATGTGTTCATGTGTCCTCTAGACAGCAGAGTAATGTGTTCATGTGTCCTCTAGGCAGCAGAGTAATGTGTTCATGTGTCCTCTAGGCAGCAGAGTAATGTGTTCATGTGTCCTCTAGGCAGCAGAGTAATGTGTTCATGTGTCCTCTAGACAGCAGAGTAATGTGTTCATGTGTCCTCTAGGCAGCAGAGTAATGTGTTCATGTGTCCTCTAGACAGCAGAGTAATGTGTTCATGTGTCCTCTAGGCAGCAGAGTAATGTGTTCATGTGTCCTCTAGACAGCAGAGTAATGTGTTCATGTGTCCTCTAGACAGCAGAGTAATGTGTTCATGTGTCCTCTAGGTAGCAGAGTAATCTGTTCATGTGTCTCCTAGGCAGCAGAGTAATGTGTTCATGTGTCCCCTAGGCTGCAGAGTAATGTGTTCATGTGTCCTCTAGGTAGCAGAGTAATGTGTTCATGTGTCCTCTAGGCAGCAGAGTAATGTGGTCATGTGTCCTCTAGGCAGCAGAGTTAGTAATGTGTTCATGACATGTGTGTTAATAGTGCTGTTGGGTTCTTTTGAAAAATGTAATAACTTTTTGCACATTGACTCATTGAGTTGGTAGATTTATGTGAACATGTCCTGTGTCCATGGTTTCCTACCAGGCAACTCAAAGCACCTGTCATTCGATGAGGTGGTGAACCAGTCCAGTCCCAGCAACTGCACCGTCTACTGTGGTGGAGTCAGCACAGGACTCACAGGTCAGTACACAAAACGTTTTTGGCACTGGGAACTAGCTGCCAGTCGATTAAAGTCAGGTTGTTTTGCAATTCTGAGATGCAACAAGGTGGTCATCTGTCACTGTACAGTTGAACAGTTAATCTTCAGCCTGACTTTGAATGACTGCAATCAAGAATACTGATCATGTTTATTATATGCCCGTCTTTAATCTATCTAAGAAATATAGATGGATATAATGTTAGGGACCAGTCATGGCTGAGTTAAAAGACACTACGCAATAAAACATTGTATTTACTGTACAGCACAACCAAAAAGTAACACGGAAGCATTCACTAATACTACAAACAAGCATAATTATCCATTAATTTGCCTTGTAACTGTAAATTCAGTTAATTCATCTTGTCAAGTCCACGAGGAAAGTGGAGTCCATCAGCCACTGTGTGCCATCCAAACGTTTATATTCTGCATGGTTGGACTGCATAAGAGTCTGAAAGCAAGGTCTCCTAGAATATCTCACCCAAAATGATTTCTTTGTTTGACGAGAGCGTGGTACACACAATATTAGGCTGCAGTGGTCGCATTAACCATTTGTCTTTGTGAAAACGGTCTGCTGTGTTCCTAGTTGAGCTTTCAGTTCCTTAACCTTTATTTTTCTCGGTTCACTGTTGGCTGGAAAAATCTTGTCTCATGATTTGTGGTTTCTCAAAAAATGTCATCCAAAATCCCTTTCTATGCAATCGACTTGACAAAACAAGCTGTGTTTTAAGAGTAGTTGTAGCTCGTATTAAACCATTGATGTTAATGTGCGCTGCACATCTCGGCTGATATGATTTGGTGGGGTCCACATTTAAACCAGCAAACGATTAGACAGCGGACAGTCCAAATGGTGGTTTTCAAATGGCTCCGTGGGCGACTTAAAAGCCCACCAAGATCGTCCGGTGTGCATCCGGTTGACCCCCAGTCACAAATGGCCCTCCGCACCGGGCATTTGCCTGCCAAGGCAAGTCCAGTCGAGATACCTGGGCACCCAGATATCCTAACATCTCTAGGCCATAGAATTGGAGCTGTTCATTCATAACCCTACAGGGTTTTGGTCATCAATAGGGTAAAACTAACCTGTCTCGCGACATGCTATAATGTAATCCGTTGGCCTGTATAGGTGATCGATCTCGCTTCCAAGATTACCCCCATTGCTCTCGCAAGCTGTTTTGATCTCATACACAGGAGGGACAATTGCTCTGTGATTGGCTAGTTTGTTGTCAGGCCAACTAACATGCTGTATCCCATAGCCTGCCCTGGAGGTACCACAGACTTAAAGATCTAGTGAAATGAAAAATACAATTTCACAATTTTAGAGCCATATCCATTGTCATCATATGGGCATACCTAACAATAGATGCCAATTAATGTATTTTTTTGTGTATTTCTATATCAAAAGTCCCTATAAAGCTAATCTTAATTACTTCCTGTGAACGAAAACGTTCTGCGTGATGACATAGATACACTTTAATGAATATAAATGAATCTTAATTTCGTTCACCTGTGAGACTCCCATAGTTACATGTTCCTTCAAATACAGTTGATTTTAATTACAGAGCTACTCCGTTTTGAATCTCATTCAAGATGACGTCCGGATGGTGTATTACTCATTGTAAACTTAATCAGCACACTAAAATAAGTATCTGAAAACATTTATAGGTTAGAAATAAGCAACTTTCGTAACAAACATTCTACACAGTGGCCGTCTTTCTCTCCCTTGACCAGCCTGCTCCTGCAGGCTACAAACAATAACACCATGTGAGTGAGATTCTACTGTGCCATAACCTGAAGGGATGTTACCTTCTGATTGGTTGCGAGGCCGATTCAGACTGAAACTTCAAAATAAAATGACCGAAAATGTCATTGCGCTGCATCTTTAAACTTGAAGGAGTACTTCGCCCAAGAAATGACTTCCTATCGTCTACCTACGCAGTGGTGTCTTTGACTCGCAGAGAATTTTACTTTGTAAAACATTCCTTAAGGGTGAATGAAGAATCAAAAAATGAAGAAAACTTGATAAATAATTTATCTGAGACTCAAATTTACAATTAACAAATCACAAATTTGTTGTAAATTCTCTCGGAGTCAAAGACATAGCATGTGGTTACAGTAGCCATGACATAGGTTGATAGAGGTGCATTCTTCTTTTTTTTTAATACTGATTATAAAAATATTTTTTTATCCTGGTCGTATGAGACAGCACAGTTCATAGTTTAGTGACCAGTAATGGCAAACATAAGACCCTGCTTTTGAATTTAGCTTCACTTAATTTGGTTTTAAATAAAATTGTTTAATCTGCAGATCTCAGGCTGCACACATTGCCCTCATGGCACATTTAGCCACATGGAAAAAGAGGTTTATCTGATGTTGATTTTCTGTCCTCTACATTTGTCCTCCAGAGCAACTGATGAGACAGACATTCTCTCCGTTTGGACAAATCATGGAAATCCGTGTGTTCCCAGATAAAGGCTACTCCTTCGTGAGGTAAGAAAGAAGGCGCTGGAGGGAGTCCTTGTGCCCTTTTCAGTACCTGTGGGGTAGTCATCCCAATCCAATTCAACTACTGAATGCTATAAACATACCAACATTACTAATTAAATTACACACCACCTTCCCTACCCTGTAAGATAGTATGATCTGATCATTTATTTTCTATAACTCCCTCAGCTTTTGCTAAATTAATAAGGGAAAAGATGGCGTGTAATTATAATAATAATTGTAGTAATAATAATTTAGCTGGAGTATTTTTGTCATTGTACATTTCCACATCCTATATTAAAATTACCTTGTGGTTGGACGGTGGGCATCACATACGCAACATGCCCATGTATGGAGACTATTCTAGTGTGCCTGAGGGAGAGTGGTTCTGGCGTAACAGATGTAGAGATCTCCATATATGGGAATAAAGGGGACACAGACAGGCAATCAGAATCAACTTTATCACATAAAGGTGTAAAACTAATTTACAGGTGTAAAACGGGTGAAATTTCTTTTTGTGCAAGCTCCATTGTTTTTGTTATTTCCATAAAAAAGAAAGGGGTGGCAAGGGTGAAGAGAAATCAATCAATAAGAAACAAACAATCTACATATTTACACATTGTACCTGAGGTAAGACATAAGGTGTGGTAAGTAGGTAAGACATAGAGGTGCGTGAGCATGGCAGCAGATGTGTACTGTACATGATATGCTATGGGCGTTCGTTAAGGTGCGAGGAAAAAAAACAAAAGTCAAGTGTGTTGTACATGGGATTAAGGTGCAAGTGTCAGCGCGCGTCGACCGCGTAATCCACATATGGTAACTGACACACGTATAATCCGCAGGTAGGTCCATGAGAAAGGGCAAAAAAAAAGACAACGGGTACTCTGACAATGGGTACAACGGGTATTCTATAACCGGGTGGGGCATCGTTCCCGTCTTCCCGACCAGTGTTAATTTAGTTTTTTGTGTTAAGATTTTGATATTTAGTCGACTAAGACTAGACTAAACAACTTCAGATAACTGAAATAGGACTAAAACTAAATGGTGTGTTATTCAAAAGACTAAGACTAAATCAGAATTTGCTGTCAAAATTGACACTGTTCCCAACTTGCGTAGTGCCAAAAGGCCACCGGACTGGTATGTGAAATCTGTCCTCAGCATTTACCCATCCTTAATTATTCAGAACAATGGGCACTATTGCAAGTGTCTTGCTCAAGGACTCTTCCAACAGGTAGACTGGGTGGGTGGGTGCGGGGGGGGGGGGGGGGGGGGACCGGGGACCTTCTGATTAACAGACGGCCTCTCTACCCATTCGGGTATGACCTTTCCAATCTTAAAGTGAAATTCCAGAGCCCTAACTACTATCTTTAAAATTGGATGGTTTCTACATCACACAATCAACCAGCAAACGGGCAGCGCCTCATTTCACTCATTGCCATCACTGCTGTAGCTCCATGGTGCAGTATTCTAGCACAAATAAATATTCCCTCATTTATTCCACTTAGTAAAACCTGAATGTATAGTCATTCAATTCTACTGCAGTATTGTTAAAACAAAAGCTGTACAGGATTAGTATTACAAGGGGAACTTTGGTAATATAAATTTCACAGCGGATTTGTAATTTGTGATTATTGCTACAGTTTTTCAGCAAGCTGCCATGTCCCCTGTCAATTTAATAACCACCCGGGTCGACAGTCAGTAATGAAAAACTTTTCCTGCCATTTTAGAGCTTATAAATTGCAGCAGTGAAACGCCCTCATTAATTTAGAGGTGTAATAATGTAATATATTTATCTTGTGCAGGCGCAGAGAGAAGGAAATAAAAGTTTGTAGTTTTCAAATTCATACTGCTTAGTTTTCACATTCATGCTGGTAACTGGCAAATGCGTATTGCAAGTATTGCAAATAAGTATTGCCAGTAACTGCATAATTGATATTTATGATTTTTTTAAATGGCTAGAATTGGAGCCACATGTTTGTTAGGTAACTTGCTCAATTAGAGGTTTTAAATTATTGGAGTCAAGAATGAAAATTCTGGCATCGTCTACTCTCCGTCAGTTGAAATACATATTACGTTTCTTTGTCTAATCAAGACGAGCATTTTTGCCAGCAAAATGTTGTAGCAGCTTTCTCCAAAACTAGCCTACTTGAGTTCATGGTCCATGGCTTTTAGAGTTCCAAAAGGGGTAAACATATGAATTACTATAAAATTACTCCAGCTCTTGCAACATTATTCAAGACATTTGAAGCCAAAACAATGTGTGCGCACATAGCATTCAAAAACGGTATTGTTGACAAATAAATAATCAGTTTTTTTAATTGAGGGCTAGGAGATGATGACATAATTAGCATTTTTGAGTGAACTATTCCTTTTAATTGGTCCCTTCTCCATCTAGGTTTAACTCCCACGAGTCGGCAGCCCATGCCATTGTGTCAGTCAATGGGACATCGATAGAGGGCCATATAGTCAAGTGCTACTGGGGCAAGGAGACGCCAGATATGATGAACCCCATGCAGCAGATGCCTATACCCCAGGTAAGCATAAATAAGTATGCATTATTTTGCTGCAGCTCTTGCTACTGAGTAGATGATAATAATAAAAGCCATGTATTCTGATGGTTTGTTCCAATCCTGGAGGACAGTATACTACTGTGACTAGCATTATACTCAACGGCTACATAGAATGTCTGTACCTTGTTTTAATATCAGTGTGTTGTGACAGTACACATTAATTAACATCTGTGGTGTAAATGTGCCAGATTTAGCCAAAAGTTTATTTAGCAGTTTCCGTACTATGGCAGGTTAATGCAAAAAAATACAAAACACACCATACCACGACCAAATAACCTCAAAATCTGACTGAGACCAAGTTTATTATTAGGTTTTTCAAGTGGAAGTATGCTACAGCCATGTTAAATGCTCACAAGGCAGATTGGCTAAAGTAAAATAACTTTTTGTTTCTGGTGTTCTTGCTGTACGTTATGCAGTCTGGAGTACAAAAAGCTCTGAGCTCCAGGAGCATTTATGTTCTGTGTGCAGTAAGAAATGTATTTTTGGTAGACATGGCAAAAAGTGTTTTTTCACGATGACAGTACCCAGTGACGAGGCTGCCGTACCCACTCTAAAACACTACGGTTCTCCTGGTGTGAGAACTACCTCTATGGAAGCACGTCAATCTATACTATAAGTTTGAATGTTAGCTGCCAAAACCAATTGGTCTATTAACTAGCCCTTGTAAATTATCTCTTCTCACTTGCACATTTTCCTCTTCCCACATGCAAGGTGGTTGATAATGGTTCAAATGATTAATGAAGACTACAGGCATAATGCATGTCTTCCTCGCTTGTAACTTTAACACTGCACCATATGGCTGTTAAGTGAAGCCCGTGAAGCCCTACGGTAATAATAGGTCATCTTTGATATTGAGATTAAAGAGTATTTGAATTGGTCAAACTAGAAGTAGAATAAATGTTCAAGAGCACAAATCTAATCGTTTTAACACATTCTGTTATGATCTAGCCACATCGATAAAGGCTTTTAAACTTTTTTTCACCGAGTGCCTTGTGTTTTTCCCTTTTGTTGCAAGTTTTCAGTCTCCAACCAAAGAGCACCTTCATGATTTTTCTACAACATGTTTGCTGTATTAACTCATTTAGTGCCACTGGACGTAAAATACGTCCAATGTAATAAGCCCTGTGCCACAGGACGTAAAATACGTCCCAAAAGAAAAATATGAAAATGTTCTGCTCCATTCACTTCTTGTTTAACTTCTTACTGAAAAAGCCTGTATCTCGGCTCCTAAGCACTTTTTTTTTACAATGAATTTTGGCTGTGGCACTGAATGGTTTTTTTTTACAATGAATTTTGGCCAGTGGCACTGAATGAGTTAAGAACATCAGGAACATATGGATAATACCAAAACATCATAATCTTACATATTGTGCTTTAATCATGAGATTCTTTATTTTGTATATATATACATACACACACACACACACACACACACACACACACTATGTATTGATCTGTGTTAAACTTTGGGATGTCTAAATTCATAGTCTGCCTTCATACCCTCTCCAGCAGAACAAGATGAGTTTCCCTGCAGCAGCTCAGCCATATGGCCAGTGGGGCCAGTGGTACGGCAACGGCCCTCAGATCGGCCAGTACGTCCCCAACGGCTGGCAGGTGCCCACCTACGGCGTGTATGGCCAAGCCTGGAACCAGCAAGGCTTCAAGTAAGTATCAACAACGGTGCGCACATGGCTTCCCACCCACCTCCACAACATCCTCCATCCTCTCCAAGCATCAGTCGAGGTCTCATGTGTGGACTCTTCCAAGACCAAGGACAGGGGCATCAATTCTGGGCCACGTGAGGGAGACACGTAACCCTCCTCCTCTCCACAACTCCACCTTTACCGCCCTCACCATGTCCAGCTTTATGAAGATTGAGACTAAAGCACACCAACAATATGTAACATACACGTTATCTTTTATTTTGTAATTGACTGTCGTTTAGGATGTTGTAGTAACCACCGCCAGCCACGCAATCAAACCCTTCTCTGGTAAAGCATGCTCCATCACGTGAAGGGATTTCAATCCAAAAAGCCGCTTACCATTTTAATTTTCTTTCTTTCCCCCCCCCCTTTTTGTTTTTTTTACAAAAAAATATGTTCAAAAACAGTTCAAAAACAGATTTCCCCCTCTTGAAAAATACCAGTGACTGGCTGGCAAAACCCTTAAAATAGCAAATGGCAAACGTTTCTCTTAAATGAGTAACTCATTGAATAAAGTATTTTGTTTTGTTTTAATTTGATGTCATTGAGGAGCAAACCTTCATATATATGGTCTGATTTCTTGACTAACATTTGTGACCATCTCTACCAAAATCACTTGGCTGCTGCTGAAAACTGAGTTGAATTGTGAGCTTTGTATTTTTCTAGCTTACAAATGGCATTGCACAGCCAAAGCGGCTCACAATGCTGT
Organism: Gymnoscopelus braueri; assembly: GCF_963280865.1. Lineage (NCBI taxonomy): Eukaryota > Metazoa > Chordata > Actinopteri > Myctophiformes > Myctophidae > Gymnoscopelus > Gymnoscopelus braueri. The sequence continues at coordinate 34,722,761 of NC_137608.1, forward strand.
GTTTCGTCCTTGTGGTAATTTGATGGTCTTGATGCTAGAACCTTTTAAGCTTAGTCACGAGTCTTGTAGACGAGTCATGTTTTCAAAGGTAGACTGAAGGACAAAAGGCCGCAAGTTTGCATTTCACATCACCCAAGTTTGTATGAGTCCTGACATATTTACTGAAAGCCAACACTCAGTTTTACTGCAGTGAAATCTTAAAAGAGCCCAAAGTCAACAATTTGTCGTAAACTCACTTTTCTCCAAAGGAGTTTTTGCAACATCTGACACATTTTTGGTAGTGCAGGTCACATTTGTTAGGATGGCTGACCCAGGCTACTGAAATGTATGGAAGGATTCACACCCTTTGTTTTTTGTTCGTTCAACAACCATATCATCGCTTTGAGACTTTTTTTTTCTTTAATTTTCATTGAATTGTTTTTACATCGATAACTGAATAAATTCTGTGTGAATATTTGCTTGTAGGCCATTTGAATTTATTGTTTAATTTTGTTAATGTTGGACAGCATATGTGCAATGACGTTTCGTGTCTCCAACAAACAAAATGCCATACCATGTCAACAACAAAATTCCTATTGAAATAGCTGCGGAAATGGATAAGCAAAGATACTGTTTATCTACCAGTAGTGTCCCAACATGTGCAACAGGACCAAATGTCTGCAGATCTTAATTTCCATCAAATGCCAAGTGGTGGATTTCACTAATTTGTGAAATCACCTGGTGTCGTGTCTGTTTGGAATTAAAATCTACCTACTCTTGCTCTCCATAGCATATGGCACCACAAGTCTAATGGAACTGCATAATTGATGCCTTTCGTTTTGGACATATCATCGGTAGATAAACCTGTATAAATTGTTAATTTTCCTTTCTTGTGAGTTTTATTTTGTTGCATAAAGATGGTAAGAGTCACATTATTTTGGTTATCTTTTTTGTTTGGTTTACATTATGGCCAAATCTAGAACCGTTGCAATTAATATCCCTTTGGAGCTTGAACTTTGGCAATTTTGTGTTCATTAGCGGTAAAGAGGGTGGTAGGGGTCCAAAGCTTGCTCTGCTTATTAGCCTGTTTGCTCTTTGTCTGCTTGCTCTATCACGCTCCCTGAAATTAAGCCCCTCCCTTGGACCTTCCAAAATGCCCCCACACACTTTTTCTCAGCTAGCCTGTTTCGCCAGCTTCATTTTTGCCCCAGCCTGCCTAAAAATCCTCATGATCTCCCATAACTGCATTTCCCTTCTTGTTCTCATTCAAGTCTGTTGAGATTCTAGTTGGCCCCTAATGTTTGCCCTATCAAACCTACCCCTCCTCCCCACCCACCCTTCCTTCCATCCCTCCCTCAGCTCCCTATCGCCTCCTCACTTCTAACCTGCTGGCGTTTTGTCTCTCTCTTTCTCCTCTCTGTCTCTCTCTCTCTTTCCCTCGTTTTCGCAGTCACTTACCGGCCAGTGCTGGGTGGACTGGCGTGAGTGCCATCAGTAACGGTGGGGTTATGGAGCCTACGCAGGGATTGAATGGGAGTATGCTAGCCAACCAGCCAGGGATGGGCGCCGCCGGATACCCCACACACTGATAAGGGTTGGGCGGGCGGGTTATTTCCGGGGGTGGGAGAAGTTTTGTTGTCAACTCTGTGCCAGCCCTCTGATTGGCTGAGAGGTTCCCCCGCTGGGATGTGTATCACCGCCTCCCTTTTGCGGCAGGACTTTTTTAAACGAAACAAACTATGGGACACGGAGACCTGAACAGAGAGGTTGACATCTTAAAAAAAGAAAAAGAAAAAAAAAAGACGGATGTAAATGGGATTTCATGGGGTGGGGGGAGGTGAGTGGGTGGTTGGGGGAGAATGGGCCATGGGATTGAGGTAAGGGGAATAGTCAGGGAGGAGCAATTTTTGAGACCCACGCAGGTATTCACGCCCTTTGTGATAAGGCAAGACTGGCCGTGAACCAGGGGCTCTTACCGTTTTTAAGTTAACTGTAAATGAATATAAAACTGTAAAGGAGACACTTTTTTTGCGCCTTTTGTTTGGGTTTGATATTTGACTCAAAATATTGCTTCCATCATTTTCACTCGTTTCCTTGGGACAAGTCAAAGTGCGGGGGGAGGGTAGTTTTTGTTTAGTTCTTTTGAAGATTTAAAGAAACCGTAAGGGTCAGATGAATCGTGCTAAGTTATGAACCTTAGTTATCTGAGGAATGGAAATCTGTAATTCTTCTTCCTCATTTTTATTTTTTGCTTCTCGGATTAAAAAATTGCAGGGATTTGAAGCCACTGCTGTTTCTCTGTAAGGGCAGATAAATATTGCACAGTTCTTCCTCTTGTACTTTTGACAAAAAAAATTGTGATTACCAAGAGGGTTTTTGTTTTGCATTCCATCTCTCTTCTCCATATCTATTTTGGTCAGCCTCAAATTATTATTTTTTCCCTCCACATGTAAATAACCATACATTCATTTGAAACAATGTAAGTAAAAATGCTACTGTTAACTGTGGGTGCTTGCTTTTTTTTTTGGTTTTGATAACTCAACAGTTAACTCCAACATTGTACGTAGCAGAGCAGCACTATCAAACATTACACTGGCACAGTGCAACACACGTGATGCTTCCATGCAGGGATGAGAGAGCATTGCCACGCAGTGCAGAAAAAAACCTAAACATTAACAAAATTAAGATTTTTAAAAGGGTGAACATAAAATGACATTTCTGATGTTTTTTTTTCTTTTTCTTTTTAATATTGAAATGCCAGTATTTTGTATCACAAACCTTGAATGGATTCAACTTTACACTGTCACCCTTTTTTGCCAGAGAAATGGGGAGGCCTATGGTATAATCGTTGCCTTATAGAGCTGGTTTCTTTTAGCAGACATAAACTCTTTTTAAAAAATTTAGGCAGTGCCTACGGACATTTTCAGACCCTTTTGTTTAGAAAGGTGGCTAGCCCTGATAATTGATATTGACTCTGCTACTGTAATCAATGTTTTCTTGCTTTGTCCAATTAAAAATGCTGATGCGCATAAACCATTCTCTGTATTCTTATTCAAGGGACTGGTTGTGTGTGAGGAGCCGATATCAGTGGAACAGATATACAGTATTTGTAAAAGTGACTATCTGTTGACGTTTTAAACAATGGGTGTGAAAAGGGAATGTGAACAGTAACAGTTGAATCTTAGTCTCACAGCAGGACATTTAATCAACTGATGAGACAAATGAAAGCTATATCACATGAAACATTAGATCCCTTTGAGAAAATCTGAGTGTATAATATATGGACATATTTCTGATGACATCAGGAATCTCCATATATCGGCATAAAAGGGACAAGGACTAGCAGATACAGAGATCTCCATATATGTGAATAAAAGGGACACAGGCAGGCAGACAGACATACAGAGATATCCATGTATGGGCATAAAAGAGACAGACAGATTGGTACAACGGGTACTACTCTGACGATGGTTACAATAAGTACAACGGATATTGCATATCCGGGTAGGGCATGCATTCCTGACTTGCATTGATTGATTGATTATGTGTATCTAATTTGACAAGAACAGTCCTGAAAATGCAGATTGTCCCATCTGACCTCACACTCTGGTTACATGTGATTTCAGTGTTCTCCACTAGATGGTGATCTCTGCCCACATTTGTTCATACTGTGGGAGCAGGTGCCAGAACCACGTTATAATTCTACTTGGTGTCACTCAGAACCCAGAACAGAAGCCCGTCATTATGATGTTAAATGACTGACTGTCACATGGAAGTGGGTTTCTGAACATGGTAGAGAAACGTGCGTGTGTGTGTGTGTGTGTGTGTGTGTGTGTGTGTGTGTGTGTTTAGGTTACAGAAGCTGTCACTTTGATCATCAACTTCATGTTCAAATTAGCCATGGTTCACATTCAGAGCTATGTTCAAATGTGTTTACCTGTAGTCTACAGGTAAACACATGATCTACAGGCTGTAGATCATATGTCACACTAAACAAAAATGGTGCTAAATAGTGCTAAAAGTGGTTATTTGAATCGTGATTGTGTTCTACTAGACTCAGGTTCTGGCCGCTATGCTACCCTCACACCTACAGGGCACCGCCGATCCAACCAATATGTCTGAGTCTGTGCTCAGGAATGGGTCAAAAACAAAAAAGTATCTCCATGAATTCAAGGCTTCATGAGTGTGTAACTTATAGAAAATAAGTAATTTTAGGGTGAACTATTCTTTAAGTGTCTTGTTAAGGGACGCTTTAACACATTGCCGAGGCCTGGGATTGAATCTGGGATTTATGACTTGCCAGGTAGGCTCTTTAAGCATTCAGCTATGGCCACATATCAGCAGAGATTCTAACGCAGTTCTACTCTGTAACAGTAAAGGGGTTTCGGGGGAAACCAGCAAAATGAGGAATAATATAATAAAAGATTGTCTTGCTAATAAAGCGTCATGTCTCTCATTTTTTACAATGTATTTGATATTACCTTTATATTATTTAATAAATTATGCATTTCATCCTCTGTCCAGCAACCTTTATGATAAAGGCGAAAAAAGATAGTAGACCTGCGGAAGTTCGATTGTTCAGATGCCAAGGCTCCTGTGCTGGGATTCGATCTTGTGGTCTGAAGTCAAGAGCTCTTCCGACTGTCAACCGGGGCAGGCACATTAACTGGTATTATTATTAATATTATTTTTATATAAATGCATTTGACTACGAAAGGCAAAAAGTCACGTGACTATCAAGCATTTTGGTCTCATGTTGTTGCCGCGACACCTGCTGGCTGAAAAAAATCAATGCAGGGCTTTATAAACAGCACTGACAACATAATTATTCATAGCATATTTTTATTGTGTATATACATTACGTAGATAAGTTACTGATAGCATTCTTTCTATGTTGGTGGGGAAATGTAAGGTTTTATATTTATAGAAAGGGGGGAAACAATAATTGACAATTATGAATTATGAATTCCACTTAATAAACTTACAATATCACTGGTGTTCACCGTTCACTTAGGCTACGGGGTTGGGAAAAGCCATCTAAGACTTAAAATGCAATAAAAAATCCATAACTCAAGTTGCACAAAGACGTGTCTTTTCAACAGACGTCTCTACCCACTGGGCACACAATACAACAACGCCCAAACGCTGCGTATACGCCGTCCATACGACGTCCGAGTCAGACGTGTGTCGACGTCGTTTCAACGTATTTTTTGCAAAACAGCTGCTGACTGAGGTCTGACTCGGACGTCGTATGGACGGCGTATGCACAGCGTATGGGCGTTGTATTGTGTGTGCCTAGTGGGTAAAGAGATATCTGTTGAAAAGACACGTCTTTTACAACGTCGATACGACGTCGTCGCAAAACGCTGATAGGATGGATTACTGACAATGAATTACGAAATGGTAGAATCCCCCCCACCCCCTCTAAATTCAATACATCTAAGATATGATTGCTATTATAGCGTGACAGGTAGCAGTTCTACTCCGTAACAGTAAATGAAACCAGCAAAATGAGGAATAATATAGTAAAAGACTGTCTTCTGCTGAAAAAACCAGCACAAACCAGCTTATGATGGTTGCTGGTTTTAGATGGTTTTAGCTGGTATTAGCTGGTCTTGGCTGGTCTTAAGCTGGTTTAGATGGCATACCAGGCTGGACAAGCTGGTCAGGCTGGTCAGGCTGGTTTGCCAGTGTAGTTGGTTAGCTGGTCACTAAGCTGGATTCTGCTGGTCTTTGCTGGTCAGCCAGCTGGCTGGCTGGACTGACCAGCAAAGCCAAGCTGGTAGCTGGTCTTTGCTGGTCAAATGGGTGGACTGCCCAGCAAAGACCAGCTTACCAGCTAGACTTAGCTGGTCAGATGGCTGGACACTGGACAGACCAGCAAAGACCAGCTTAGCAGCTGGTCAAGTTTGGTTAGATCAGTGGTTCTCAACATGTGGATCGGGACTCCCAGGGGGGTCCCCACGTGATTTGGGGGTGGTCCCCAGATGACAGTGAAGTGACAATTTAAGGACCTTTAAGACCTTTTTAGTACCTTAAAAAAACCCACCATTACTGCATCAAAAGTAATCAACAAACTATACTATAAAAAATGTCAAACATTGGCCAAATTGTCTAACAATAATAATAATATAAGAAAACATTTTGAAAATAGCAGATCTACAAGCTCACAACACCTTCCTTGCGAGGCGTTGTGAGCTTGAAGATCTGCTATTTTCACAATAGAGTCAAACTAAATGTAATGCATCAACTCCTACATTCTAAGTGCTTTAAGGGTGGGGGGTCCCCAGTTCAAATATGATTATTTTGGGACGTCGCAGCCTGAAAGGGTTGAGGACCACTGGGTTAGATCACGTGTGTGTTTCCCAAAACAGTGGATCGGGGCCCATTTGTGGGTCATGTACAGATCACGAGGAAAGATCCCTTTTTTTGTTTCCTACAAAAATATATTACTATATTATTTCAAAACATTTCCCACCCAAAAATCTAAAATCTTCATCAATAAAAAAACGAATAAATACAAAATCTAAGAAATTCCATCAATTAATAAAACAAAGCATGCAGTGAAAATAGCAGATCTACAAGCGTTGTGAGCTTGCAGATCTGCTATTTTAACTAGTTTGGATCCCGGGGAGACATCATGCCTGCCATTAGACTGTGAAGATTTTCTTCTGTTACAATTGCCCCCCCCCGCCAGTATATACAGTATATTTTATTGTATTGTATTGTATTGTATTGTATTGTATTGAATTGTATTTTACTTTACATTTCTTGTCCTTTTCTTGTGATGTGACATAAATAATATATTTAATAATAATAACAATAACAATAACAATAACAATAATAATAATAACAATAACAACATTCATCCAAACTTATTTACTTAATTTTGCAATTGGCAAATAATATGCTAGTTTGATTCTAAATAACACTTTTTTTTGCAATGGTTACCAAAATGAACAGATCTACAGATCTACATCTTGTCGCAATTTGACGTGTTGTGAGCTTGTACATCTGTTTTTACAGAGAAGTGGGCCCTTTATGGGCCCTGAGCAGTGTTGCCATATCTGCTTATTATAAGTGACATTGGGCTTGTTTTTCTGTAAAGTTGCTTGTAAATATAATAGTGAAATATTTCACTTATTATTTTTGAAAATAGCAGATCTACAAGCTCACAATGTATTGCAAATGCGACGCACTGTGAGCTTGTAGATCGGCTATTTTCAAATAGGTTTAAAGTGCAAATGTCGCTTCTTTTGGGCTTAATTGTTTTCACAGACCTGGCTGCTTATTTCTCTCACAAAATCTGGCAACACTGTCTCAGCAGGCTCGCGACCCTTGAACTCTATGCTCACGACCGCTCGCGATGCCCGGGGAGAATGAATGTCTGAGTCGAGCTGCCTGCAGGCTGCAGCTCTCACACAATTGCAGCTCTCACTTCAATAGAAAGTTAGATAAATTGCGTTGCTTTGGATTCATCAAAAATAATTATAAACCGGCTTCAGAGAAGATAAAAGAAAGAAGAAGAAGCGGCGGACATTTTAGGTGAGTGTTGACACACAGAAATACTATTTATGTAGGCGTTTTAGCCTACTATTACTGTATTGATAATTAAGTGCGTAGGCTGCTCACAAGTGACTCATGTCATGACCCAACTCTACACATTGTTTAGTTATTTAATTTGTCTTCATACAGGGATTATGACAATAATTACAATAAATTATAGTGGGAATATACAATATGATTTATAATATAGGCCACTACTGCTTGCCTGTGTGCCGCTCAAAACTAAATTCAGAATATGACGTGTGTGTGTGTGTGTGTGTGTGTGTGTGTGTGTGTGTGTGTGTGTGTGTGTGTGTGTGTGTGTGTGTGTGTGTGTGTGTGTGTGTGTGTGTGTGTGTGTGTGTGTGTGTGTGTGTGTGGACACACGCTTTCAGTGATGAAGCTACAGAGTGTTTTAATATCCCGTGAACTCTGAACATTAATGATTCCCTTGTCTGTCTGTCTGTCTGTGTGTGTGTGTGTGTGTGTGTGTGTGTGTGTGTGTGTGTGTGTGTGTGTGTGTGTGTGTGTGTGTGTGTGTGTGTGTGTGTGTGTGTGTGTGTGTGTGTGTGTGTGTGTGTGTGTGTGTGTGTTATTATTACACATTTCTTTGGCTGCAGTGGCCAAAATGAATGGTTTGCAGCCCTACTAAAAGAGAAAAAGGAACCCAGAGAGAACCATTATGTGTTATGCCCCCCCCCCCCTCCCACAAAGAGAAGAAAACAGTTTGAAGGTAAAGTGATATTGTTTTGTTAAATGTTAAAGTAATCATTGCTTGTTCAGTAACAGGGGTCTCCCAGACTCTCCACCTCTTTAGTAAGCCGAAAATGCATTTCCAGGAATACCAAATTTAACCAATCAGAACTCATACAGGATACAGGATAAATAAGTTACAATTGGAAGTGATGACACAAAGAAGTGGGCATACAAAATTTGAACCCATTTAGACCAGGAACGCATCTGTGTAATTGTTTTGATTTCTTTGGCTAGACCTTTGGCTTCAAAAATAGCAGATCTACAAGCTCATAGCGCGACACCGAGTGGCGCGCTATGAGCATGTAGATCTGCTATTTTTGAAAATCTTTGAATATATATGTTTTAAAGTGAACATTTGTACCTCAAATCTTTTTCCTTTTATGTTCAAAAAACTTTTAGGATTTAGAGAGCATTTTTAGAATCGGCCCCAGGTCTTAATGGGTTAAAGCTGCACTATGTAACTTTCCTCTTCTACCCCGGATTTGAACCCGGTTTCCTGAGCAAGTGCTGTAACCTTTTACCATTGAGCTAATAGAGCCTGCCTGCTTGCTCAGGTGATACATTGAATCTTGACCATCAGATCAAAATTCATGTCAGATCCTGTGTCTAGGTGAGACATGACCTTTGACACTATCTAAATGTCTCAATAGAAGAGCAGGGAGACTAAATACAACCACCCCAATTATATAAGTTATATTGTATTATTTGTATTAACATACTCTAACATACAGATTGTATAAGTTATATTGTATTAATATACTCTACGATACAGGTTGCATAAAATTACATTTTATTCCACTTTAACTTTCTAACAAAAAACATCTTGTTTTATCCAAAATATATTACTTGCACTACCTTTAGACTCTGACTCGTCTGAATACGGTGGAGATGCTGTTGTTCCCCAAGCTATCCACGACGAAATGTCAAGTACAGTCATACCCAGAAGAAGGCCAAAGAGTTGGAGCTGGACCTACAGCATCTTAAAACTAAGTAAGCAATGACTAATGTTAACGAAACAGTTGCATGAGTTTGCTCTTCTCTTTTTGTATATATCGATATGTTGGTTATTTGTTCTCATGTTCTTTTTTACTTAGATCTTGACCACAAATGTTAAAAAACATTATATAGAAAGCATGTTAAATGGAGTGGACAGATGCTAGGCTCATTATTAAACTGGTATCCTACTAAGGCATACATCAATTCAGTTTTTATTTTTTATTTTTCCGTACCCTGTTCATGCTTTAAGATGCAACAAATTAGAGATTGCAAAACAGAAACTGGAGGAAGGGCCCCAATATAGCTCTGCAGCAAAGCCTGACATCCCTGCTGCAGATAAGCAAACCAGTGACAGCATAGGTGTGTTTAGACAGTGATACTGTTCTACGGAAAATGGTGACAATGTGTACAATATAAGTACTGTGATACTGCCAAAAGGAGCTTAAATATGATTCTCTACATTTTCAGTTGCAACTTCCTCCGTTTCCTCTTCCCCCGAGTCAGACGATTTGGCATCGACACCTGGGATGTTTGACGGCAACGGTGACAAGGTATTGAAGAAACATACTGTGTAGGACAGTGGTTCTTAAAAGTGGGGTTCCACAGTGTCCCCAGCTAAATAAGAAACAGTTATCATTTCAAAAATAGGCAACGTGTCATGATGCATCGTGAGCTTGTAGATCAGCTATGTTTTGCTATTTTTGAACTATTTTTGAACAGTTTTGCCTATGGCATGAACAAAATAGGGATGCCGGGTGGAAAAGGTTAATTTCACTACTATTTTACCAGCTAGAATGTAATCCAATGACAATGTACTGTATAAGAATTACTTCAACTCTCCCCACCTACAGTATAGACAGTTGTAGAATTCTGTACTAAATGTAATCCAACAATTAACATCTTCTCTATTGGAGGTCCATGGCACCAACTCTTTTCTAAATGGGTCCACATTTGGGGGTCCTTGAAAATGTAATTTCTTTACAGTAAATTCTGTTTGAAGTGGGCCTGCTTTTGTCAAAAATGAGTCTGAAATGTCATGGTAAAATGTTTTTTAATTTCTAAAACATGTGTTGTTTTCTTCTGTTTCAGGTCCACATTGGCTCTGGTGTGTGGCTCGAAAAGGAGATCTGGAAGATGGTGGCAGCAAACACCAAGGACTCCCTGTTCATGAAGGAGCTTGCTGTTGCCATTTGGGGGACAACAACCCTGAAGACCATGCAGGAGCCTTACAAAGAATGCCCCACTAGCAAGGGGGAGGCCAAACCCCCCTGACCGCAGGACTCAGAAGAGGTATGTTTACTGAGGGGTGGGGGGGTTCATTATGACTTGATCTCATAATTCAATCTGCTCTGTGCATGACTGTAGTTCTCTTTTCCAGAAGGTGGAATTCCCGTTAGCGTTACCTGTTCAGTTTTTCATACCTTCATTTGGTTGTCTCAGCAGCATACTGTTTCAACCAGAAACACATATGGAGATGTTGGTTGTAGCCAATCAAATGAAGCTATGAAAAACTGATCGGGAAACGGGAATGTCACCTTCTGGAAAAGAGATTATATTAAGCTTATTAATCAATCATAAAAGAAAATACTCTATTGTAATAAAATCGATTTTATGGCTGAAAGAAATGCCGATCTACAAGCTTGCAACTCGTTGGACGTGTTGTGAGCTTGTAGATCAAAAAAGTAATCAATAGAATAATCGCAAGTAGAATAATTGGTAGTGGCAGCCCTACATGCATGTTTGGCAGGGGTAGCTTTTTCCCCCAAATTGTTGTTGTCCATTGTAGCCATCTGACTTATTGCCTGCCCACTGTCCACCCACCTTTTTCATTCAAATGCATGTTTTCTAACTGAACTGAAACACGGGGTTAAAAAAACACTTCACCCCATTTTCAACTCATCTTCATATAATTGGTCCTCACTAATACACATTTTAAGATGGCACCATTTATGTCTACTCACTCTGTGTTTCGTTGATAGGTCGTGGACAGTTTAGAAACCTGCCTACCTTTGACATCATCGGTAGGCAGGTTTGGTCATTTAGAACAACTTTATTTGTTCATTATTAATGCAAGAACAATGGCTTCTACTTCTGCATGCAAACTTTCCAGGTAGAGACACACTGTAGTTTCTATTAGCTTGGAATCTCCATTGGTGATGTCACTGGTAGGCAGGTTTCTGAACTGTCCACATTCCACCAATGAGTGGCAGAACGAGTAGACAGAAATGGTGCCATTGTATAATGAACATTAGCGAGGATCAGTTAGTTATATGAAGATAAGGTTGAAAATGGGTGAAGTTTAAGTTACTTTAAGTTTTTCTCAAAACATCACAATTCATTTAACTCACCCCATGCAGTATATTGCTAATTATATTTGTTTTATTGTTGGGGGTTCTTGTTTGTTTTCTTTCAGACTGTTTCCATTGGTGGCTGCAGGGGCAGAACATTCTCACAAAGAGGAAGGCCATGGACCATGGCCAGGACATCAATAGAAAGGACAAGAAATTGTGTGTCTGTGTAGGGGGGGGTTGATATGGGGGTAATGCTTTATAGCGCCACCAGCAGGCCGATTTTTGCAAGACACATTTTTGGCTGCAACTTTACAGATGTTTTCCAAACATCACACACATCGGTATACAGTATCTCCATAGTCATGTAATCAAGACGGATCTGTCCGATTTTTCATATTCTCTCACTCTTTTCCAGTCATTTGAACACTGTGTGTGTGTTAGTGTGTTCCTCAGGTTGAAGTTCATGTATTTATGTGTTTATTTATACATTTATTTGTTATTTAAATGTTGTTTTTGAGGGTTTTTTATAAGTGTTTAATAAATTATTGTTATGTATGAAATTGATACATGATTATTTATGACTTTGTGGATTTTGCTCACTTTTATATAGGCTACTTTAGGCTACTGTTTTTTAAATATACCACGTGCTGTGGGCACCTGGCTGAAATTCACCATGATCATGCATCCTCTCCAGCAAAGTTGGTCACTGCATATCCAGAATACACCTGAATACACATAAATACCAGATAGCAGCTTAAACCAGCTTAAACCAGCTACCAGCTAAACCATCATAAATACCAGCTACCAGCTTAAACCAGCTAAACCATCATAAATACCAGCTACCAGCTTAAACCAGCTAAACCATCAAAAATACCAGCTACCAGCTTAAACCAGCTAAACCATCAAAAATACCAGCTACCAGCTTAAACCAGCTAAACCATCATAAATACCAGCTACCAGCTTAAACCAGCTAAACCATCAAAAATACCAGCTACCAGCTTAAACCAGCTACCAGTTTAAACCAGCAAAACCTACCACCTTAAGCTGGTCAACCACCAAGACCAGCTTAAGGTGTGTTTTGGACGTCCAAAACACACCTTAAGGTGGTCAACCACCAAGACCAGCTAAAACCAGCTGGTCCAGCTTAGGCTGGTCTAAGCTGGTTTTTTCAGCAGGGTTGCTAATAAAGCATCATGTCTCTCATTTTTTACAATGTATTTGATATTACCTTTATATTATTTAATAAATTATGCATTTCATCCTCTGTATATTGTCCAGCAACCTTTATTATAGTAGACCCGTGGGAGCCAGATTGCTCTGATACGGAGGTTTCTGTGCTGGGATTCGATCCCATGATCTTGTGGTCTGAAGTCAAGAGCTCTTCCGACTGAGCTAAAGCTGGGGAACATTGGAGCAGTTGCCTTACAACAAAAAGTCACAGTTTCAACTCCCACCCTTGCCAGGGTCAAAAACTTTATATTTGAAATCCGAACGTTTATGTAGATGAATGAACGGGTCAAAAATGGAGAAAGTGCAAACACCAGGTTGAAGTTCATCCATGATGGTCATGACAGATCCAGACTGCACTAGCGATTAGTTTACATTCATTTGCATAAGATGTTACCATATTGATTTTATCCCACTGTTGAGGGTTAGGGTTATATTTTATATATTTTGTTTAAGACTTACAGTAGGCTGCCTTGCCCCACTGGAATACAGTGACTGATATGAATTAATAATATACTGGACCATACATAAAATGAAGAATACCTGACATACGTGACATTTTATTACAACTGAAAATAAAAATAAGAAACAGTGCAGTAACAATACGTTTTCGTATAGCAGCAATTTTGCATGTACAATATAAATCTAAATATATTGTCTGTCGGGCGGAAACCTCATTATGGCCAAAACTGTTACTTTTTTACATTCTAAAATAGCAACAACAGCAGATCGACAAAAAAAAAACAAGACTCGCGCAACATAATTTGGCAAGACACACCATCTCCAGTTTACTTCCCGTATCTGCATAGTCTCGCGTCTCCCATAGCTATCTGTGTGAAGTGGTTGGCATCCGCCCCCCCCCCCCCCCCCCCCCCCAAGTAAACCGGAGCTGGTGTGTCTTGCCGATTTTTTTTTCCTTGTTTATTTTTTCAGGACTTTCAAAAAGAGTTAAGCATTGGTTCTCAAAGTGGGGTCCGGGGACCCCCAGGGGTCCTTGGGGGGGTTCCCCAGCAAAATGTTATTATTAAATATGGCTCTTTTATTGCTACTTATTGCTAACTTTTTTAATGGATCCTATGTAAGTAAAGCCTGATAAAAGTGTCAAACTCCCCAAATCCACCAGAATACTGGAAATGAGAGAGAGAGAGAGAGAGAGAGAGAGAGAGAGAGAGTGCGTGTGCGTGTGTGTGTGTGTGTGTGTGTGTGTGTGTGTGAGTGTGTTAGTCAGTCTTATAAGCACCATTGCCAGCCAATCTGTCAACCAGCCATTCGGTCACACAGCCAGCCAGTCAAGCAGTCCTCCAGGCAGCCAGGCAGGGTCGACTAGCAGGCTGGAAGGAGTGACAGGCTGATAAATGGGCTGTGTGTGTGCGTCTGCTCAGCCAGGGTCTGTCTGGGCTGGGCTAATAGAAGGACTGTCAGAGAGATGGAGAGAGAGGAAAAGAGATGTCAGGAGATGAGTTAGTGGACAGATTACAGCTGAAATCCATCAAAGTGGCCGTGCCCTCTCTTTCTCCCTCTCTCTCTACTGTTATTTTGTCTCCTTCTTTCTTTCAATTTCTCTCTTTTGTTTTGCTATTCTCACTGTCTGATCTATTTCCCCTTTCTTTTTTTATGGTTTCATGGCCTTCATACATGTTCATAGTGAACAAATGAACAGCCAGTGTATTTTATTGGTGTGTGTTGTGGTTGTGTGGGAGAGGGCAGTTATTATGTCAAGGTAGGTAGAATGCTGGGACACAGAATCCCATGTTTAGAATGTTTACAAAGTTTATAAAATAATGCAATACCCTTTTTTCTAATGCTCATATGTTTGAATGCCAAAAAATATTAATAGTTTCAATCTTTGAGCTTCCGAGAATTGTTTTTATAGTCCATTCATAGACTTGGAGCAAGTATGTCTGGGCAGACTACTTAGAGAGGCCATTACAAAAACTGAAAGTTCATTGATGTGGTCCCACCTGAGACGATGTATCCATCAATACTCTACATGAGTGCCTTCTTTCCTTTAAAAGTATCTGAGGTAAGAGGGAAACAGTGCAGGGAAGGCACTGCGAGGTATTATTCTTAGGCCTACAGGAGTACACGAAGTTCCAGAAGTGAACATCCATTTTAGAACACCATGGACAGGCAGATAAGAGCATCATGAAGGTGAGAAGTTTTTCTGGGAAGAGTATGACATCCATCTATCTTCACGACTATTTTATGCTTGTCATTATGGTTGGTTTTACGTTTGTATCTCAAAACACCTTGTGACAATCTGTTTACAGCTATTATATTTATGGTATTTATTCCAGTTGGAATATTCTCAGCTTGCTCTTCACACATTTGACCCTTATTAACCCATTGAGACCTGAAGCCGATTCTACATGTCTCCTAAATCTCAACAGTATTCTGAAAAACGTATGTTTCTATATCAGTGGTTCTCCATCTTTTTCATGTCAAGGACCCCCAAAATTATATGTATTTGGCCGCGGACCCCCATCAAAATATTTTGTTCCAGGGACCCCCAGAAGCAAAGATTTGAGTTAAAAATGTTCGATTTAAAATTATATTATGTTCAAAGATTTGCACACATTTTCATGATTTTTCAAAAATAGCAGATATACAAGCTCGTAGCGCGGCACTCGGTGCCGCGCTATGAGCTTGTAGATCTGCTATTTTTGAATAGCCTAAAGTGTAAAATAATGCTTTTTTAGCTCAAATCAAAAAATTACACAGTTCCAGGTATTAATGGGTTAACTTGCTTAACCATGCAGTGCATTGCTTGCCTATACAATGTGGACATAGCCGTATCCCGTATCTGCCCTTAGAATTAGATACTGTATGTAGGCCTACATGTTACAGTCAGATTGGAAAAGGAGTGCTCGTTTTCGTTCACCTCCCACGCACCCCGCCGCGGCAGGGGTGCCGGTGCCTCTCGTGGCTCAAGTCACCTTCAGACGGCGTGCCTCCTTGGTGAAAACGAGTTCACCTTTTTCAATCTGACTGGTTTTCCAATCATACTGTGACATTATATAGGCTCTAGACTGTCTGTTAGGACTTACACAACAAATACCAAAACAACTCTGTTAGATGGAGTTTTTTTTGTTAGAAAATGTATCTTAAAGTTACATTATTTTATAGGCATATTCTTTCAATAGTACTACAATTTGTTTTTAATCCATATCATCAATCATTTTCAAAGAGTAGCCATTACTTTTCAGGTGGAGGATATATTTGGGAGGAAAGACGGGGGTTTGAGTGTTTGAGGTCTGCGGCTATGTGTGTGAGCATGCGGTTTTTGTTTCAATGTGTATGATTGTTTCTGTGTATGTACGGTATATATTATCTTTTGTGTGTGTCATGTGTTTGGTGACTGTCATTGTCAGTGTATCCATATGTGGTGTGGTGTGTGTGTGTGTGTGTGTGTGTGTGTGTGTGTGTGTGTGTGTGTGTGTGTGTGTGTGTGTGTGTGTGTGTGTGTGTGTCCATCCAGTGACAGCTTGCGGCAGAGGCTGACAGCAAATAAACATGTTCCAGTAATTAACCTTGACAGGCCCAATGTGGCGCCAACAGCAGCAACCTGCTAATGACACAATTAATCCATAATTAAGGCATGCTGTCTCACAACACACACGGTCACTGAGTATTGTGTCTGTGTGAAGAGAGGAACATTAAACATGTCCACGCAGGTGAATATGAAACAAGCATGATGACACAGTACATTAGCCTCTAATGATACCCCATTCAACAGTACAATGGACACTTTAATATAAGCACTCTGACAGTGGATGGATGAGTTTGATCCATGTCTTCAAAACAAAGACTCATGAGAACCATGCCCTCTAAGCACTTTCAAAAATGTGTGCCTGTTATATAAAAAGTTGTTTAAGCACAGAATAGGCATGGCAAATAGAAATACTGTTAACTTGGGTTTTGTTACAATTGTTGAAGAGTGCTTTTGTTTGTTTATTTTTAGATTACTTCTTTTGAACATTTAATGACTTCCTGATTCCACTTCCTACAGCTGAAGTCTCCCCTCTGCTGGTAGAACTAGGTTTTGCAATCTGTCATTTAGTCCATCTCTTTAGAGAATCCTTTTCCCCCCAATGTGCTTTTTTCATGAAATGTGTTTTCTCCTTTGCCAATCTGTTTAAATACATTTATTTCTTTTCTTTTTTCCCCCAAAAATATCACTGTTTTTTTTTTTAAACGTGCTTAACCAGGCCACTAAATTGATATGATACTCTATATAATAAACGATTCATTTTCTGACTGAAACTGAAAGTGAATAAGTTTGAGCAATGGGCATTAGATACATTTCACCACTTAAGTTACTTCTGACTATAGCTGCACTCAGTTCTAACTTTGAAAGCTATAAGCAGTATTATGTACCTGTAACTTCTCTCTACGGCTAGCCCTTCAGCGGCATGACTGATTCATGGCATGTGTAAATAGACTTAGAAAGGAGTCTGTGGCTGACAGCTCCTTAGATAGGCTGATGCTAATGCTCTCATCCAGAATGATTTACAGAGTGTATTGCGGATAATAAACATTACAAGCAACCAATAGTAATGACTGCAAAGGTCAGAGCTATATTGCCCTACAAAGCCAAAGTCCAGTAACTATTCAAAGAATCAGAACTGATAAAAAAAAGAGAAAGTGCTTTTAAAGTGTTTCAATTGGCCAGCCAAATGAGCTATCAATATCCTGTATGTTAAGTGATATTTTGCTAATTATATAACTGTTCATTAGGTAATTATTTATCCCCCAAAATCATGAAGGCTGATTTGACCTTTGAGGAAAAATAAATATGTTAATGTGTCCAAAAAATGTAGTTACTATACTTATAACAGTATAAGTATAATAGTCAGACAATATTAGGCTAGTGTGATCATAGAGAACTGCAATGACCAGAATTAGGAGAGTGACGAGGTAAGGGGGGGCACATAGCAGCGATGTTGTCTTCAATCTTGTCAAGTCAAGTCAAATGTATTTATAAAGCACATTTAAAAACAACTCTCCTTGACTAAGTGCTATACAGACCAGGAGCAGGAGGTAGCTAATTCACAAATACAAATATTAAGCACAAATAAACAATCAGCAATAAAAACAGTAAAAACACAAATAAACAGTAAAAACAATGAACACTGACATGATACTGACCATGATACTGACCATGATACTGACCATGATACTGACATGATACTGAGATGATACTGACCATGATACTGACCATGATACTGACCATGATACTGACATGATACTGACCATGATACTGACCATGATACTGACCATGATACTGACATGATACTGAGATGATACTGACCATGATACTGACCATGATACTGACCATGATACTGACCATGATACTGACCATGATACTGACATGATACTGACCATGATACTGACCATGATACTGACCATGATACTGACCATGATACTGAGATGATACTGAGATGATACTGACCATGATACTGACCATGATACTGACATGACATGACATGACATGAGTCTCATTCAAAAAGCATTTGGGGGAGGGTTGGTGATCTCGCCTAGGGTGCCAGGGTGGCCAAAGACGCCACTGGATGGGGGTAAGCCCCTGCGACATACCAAGGGGTCCAGGGGGTGTACTCGTACATCATGGCTGGGAGATGCACTATTACATCAAGCCGCCTCACGTGCGTGTGTGCGTGCGTCATTGGGGAGAAGCTCAGTACTGACACCTCGTCAGACAACTGTCAACACAGAGGAAGAGGAATGAGGAAGAGGAGGAGAAGAGATCACGATGAAGAACCCCCCCCACACGCACGCACGCACGCACGCACGCACGCACGCACGCACGCACGCACGCACGCACGCACGCACGCACACACACACACACACACACACACACACACACACACACAGAGTCTGAGGAAGTCTTGAGTAAGTTCTATGTAGGACAAAGGCAGCCTGTGGCTAAGTCCCATCAATCCTGTCTGTTACAGACTTCATCTGACTACTTTAATCACTCATCGCCAGCAGAGGGAGAGAGACAGGAGACAGAGGGAGAGAGAGAGAGATAGAGGAGGGGGAGCTCTGAAGGCAGGGGGGAAGGAGAAATAAAGTAGTGGGAGAAGAAGACAAATGAGACAGAGAGCGATTTCCCATTCCATTGATCAAAAACTAATGTTAGTCTATGATGACGTCACGTCACTACCTCCTCTTCCTCCCCTAATCCCATACAGAAAGCCAGAGAGTGTCCATGGTAAAACCTTTATTTCTTCTCATTTCTACACTCTGAGTTAGATTAACAATGAGGATTTTTTTCTGTGGGGGTGGATGGAAGTGACTCTGTGTGTGTGTGTGTGTGTGTGTGTGTGTGTGTGTGTGTGTGTGTGTGTGTGTGTGTGTGTGTGTGTGTGTGTGTGTGTGTGTGTGTGTGTGTGTGTGTGAGTGAGAGAGAGAGAGAGAGAGAGAGAGAGAGAGAGTGTACTATAGAGATCTTCTCATCCATGTACAGTGTTTGGGTACATCTTTGACAATGTGATGATGTATGCGTGTGAGCACGCTGCATGCACGCGTGTGTGTGGACATGCGAGAGAGACAGAGAGACTCTGTGTGTGTGTGTGTGTGTGTGTGTGTGTGTGTGTGTGTGTGTGTGTGTGTGTGTGAGTGCGTGTGCGTGTGCGTGTGCGTGTGTGGTGGGTGTTGTGGATCGCTTGCCAAGCCAGTCAACTCTGAGCGTGTGTTTATGTACTTTGTCAGTCAGGAAAATGTGATGTGTAAATCCGGAGCCAGAGAAGAAGAGATCTCTGACAGCCCTTCACACTCCAGACAGTTTCTTTCCCCTCTTTCTCTTCACTCTGGATGAGCCAGTGACAGATTTATAGCAGAGAGAACTGGAGGGGTGGGGGGCGACACACAGAGAGAGAGAGATACATATTAAATGATTGGACATCCTAAAGTTACAAAGCCCAGCAGACTGTGCAAACTAAATCCAAACTACATATGGGCTCCAGGCAGCATGGATTCAATCCTACGGATAAATCAAATCTCCAGCTTTATGGACAAACAATATTACACCAATAAAACTCATGTGTACAGTATCTCGCTGTGAAGGGCGTTGGTGTTCTTCATTGATGCAGCTAACAGAACTGGCCCTCTAACAGACAAGAAAACAATACCACCCCCTTCCTCTGGCCTCGCTTAAAGGGGTATTTCACTTTCAAACATGTTTGGGATAATTAGTCTACTCATGCTTTTGTGAGCACCCCAGACAGTGTTTAAGTTCAATATGATATTGATTATATCAGACAATCCCCCTTCCTATACAAACCCATTGTAACTTCAAACTTTAACCATAATAGATTTATCGAAAACAACCGTCCTTGGTTCTGGTGACTGATATTGTCCTTCTACGCGAGAGGACCATGTTTTTTCAATTGCTTTTTTCATTCATTTTATTTATTTATTTTATTTTTATTTCATTTTCCATAAGAATTATACAAAATAAATGAAAAAAGGAATTGAAAAAACAAAGCCCCCTCACACATTAGGACAATATCAGTCACCAGAACCAAGGACGGGTGTTTTCAATGAATCTATCTATGAATCAAGGTTAAAATGGAATTTGAAGGTTTGTATAGGAAGGGGGTGTGTCTGCTGAAAATCTATGTCATATTGAACTTAAAAACATGTCTGGGGTGCTCACAAAGGCATGAGTAGATGTTAAAAAGACCCCAAACATGTTTGAAAGTGAAATATCCCTTTAAAACAGGGTTTCATAATAAGTACAGGCAGTGTACTTATTATATACACCAGTAGTATACACCATATTATGTAAATAAAGCATCTTTGATTTGAAGTGTGTGTCATGCGTGCGTGCGTTCGTGCAGCCCTCAGTTGCTCTGCCATTCAGTAGGACATACACAGTGTTGACAGCACCCGCTTACACATGTCACTCGACATTACACATGAACTACCAACAGGGGGGGGGGGGGGGGTAGAGAGAGAGAGAGAGAAACAGACAAGGGATAGATGAAACTGTTACAACTAAAGTAATTGATGGTTAGATCCAGCTGCTATTCAGCCAACTTTATGGAGGGCTTGAAGTTAACAATGGAGCTAATCGACTTAAATGCTAGCAGGTAACCCATTCCACATGCAATGCTGAGTATAAAAACAAGTCCTTTTCCATACAACTTTTGAATCTGCTAGATATAAACTCTGTAGAGCTCCCTCTGAGGGAGGGGTTAATAAATAAAAACATGCAAGGAAATAGCAAATACAGTAGACATACATTTTTTTTAAACTTAAGTACATGTTCTTCCTTAGGTGCAACATTGTTAAAACTGTGTGTTTCAGTAGCTTACAGTGCAAGATTAAAAATGCCCCAAAACATCGCTGAGATGGTAAGAATAGCCCTATGATGGCTGGTGACTTTTGTCTTAAAGCCAGTTAGCCTTCTATACTTCTTTTGTGTAATGTGAAGAGCACTTGTCATGACGTGCTTTGCGCTGTGCAGAGCGGTCAGATCAAGCTGGATTATGGGAGTGAAGTGTCACATGTCATAACATGTCTGCTTATCTACCCTGGGGCGCCAGGACTGTGTGCACGCACACGCGCACACACACACACACACACACACACACACACACACACACACACACACACACACACACACACACACACACACACACACACACACACACACACACACACACACACACACACACACACACACACACACACACACACACACACACTCTCTCTCCCCCTTCCTCTTTCTCTTTCTATAAAGGTCTAATAAAAGCGAGAGTAATCTTAGAATTCTCTGTGACACTTCATACAGCCATACAAAAATGAATCCCTGCTGCTGTCACAGATGATTAAGTGCACAAGAAAGCTCACCTGCAGACATATACAGAGATGAATGCAGTGTGTGTGTGTGTGTGTGTGTGTGTGTGTGTGTGTGTGTGTGTGTGTGTGTGTGTGTGTGTGTGTGTGTGTGTGTGTGTGTGTGTGTGTGTGTGTGTGTGTGTGTGTGTGTGTGTGTGTGTGTGTGTGTGTGTGTACGTGTGTGAAAGATGAACCACCACCAAAGGAGGGGAGGAGATAGATAGAGAGGGAGAGATAAAGACAGACAGACAGACAGAGGTAGTTAGAGCTCTGCATGACATTGTGCTGTCAGGATAACACACGCCCCATTCACATCAACAGGTCAGCAGTGGGGAGGGTGAGCAGCGTCAGAGTCCCCAGCATCAGCGAGGACCTGTGCTTTGTGATGAAGTTAGCCGACGACATGGCAGTGATAGGCCTGATCACCGACAACAGCAAGATGACCTTCAGGGTAGAGGTCAACACCTAACCCAGTGGTGCCAGGAGAACAAGCTCTCTCAACGTCGACATGACCAAGGAGCTGATCATGGGCCCCATAGCCATCAATCTGCTGTAGAGAGATTCAAGTTTCTCGATGTTCACATCACTGAGGACCTCACCTGAGAAAAGCACCACGGTCATGTGGTGAAAAAGGCACAGTAAAGCCTCTTTCACTGTATCCGTCTGAAAAAGTTTGCCCACAGGCTCAAAGCCCGGAACAGCAGGCTCCAGGACAGCTTTTTCCTGCAGGTAACCAGGCTGATATTATAGCAATGGACACTAACAGCCTGTTACCTGTCTGTTTCTCACACACACACACACACACACACACACACACACACACACACACACACACACACACACACACACACACACACACACACACACACACACACACACACACACACACACACACACAGGCCTATTGGCCTGGCAGAGATATTGTACCCATATGGCAATTAATTAATGGAGAGAGATAGCATGCTTCGTCCACTCTGTTGCCAGAAATGATGTAGTTCCAATGTATACAGAGGGCGGGGTCTAACGCTCAGAACGGAGCCATACCAAGTATAAAACAATTTAAAGTTGAAGTGCTGCCAGCTTAATGTGACATGCAAATTAGCAATGGAAAAACAATTATGCAAATTCTGAATTTCTGAAAATGCAAAAAAAATCCCAAATAGCCTATGTAAAAACATATTTTTACAGAATGAGAAATAGGAGGTGTGGCATGAGAGCGTGTGAAGAGCATCATTTGCGTGAGTCTCTTGCTCAATGCATGAGAGCTGGAAGCTCTGTTGCTAAAGGTCAATTCACTAGTAAGAGACCACACCTCTACTTAAAGAGCTGGTGCCATATTTTTGCACTTTTTCTGTTTTTCATGTGTCTATGAGGTTGATAGAACTTCATTAAGCCCCCCGGTGGTGTTTTTATGGTGTTTTATGTCTTCTCTGACTATTTGGAGTTTCTTCCTGGAGGCTGAAACCTTGAGGGTCAAACGTGCCAATAGAGAAACAGCGCTTTAGTGACATCACAAAGCCATACCCTCCCCCTCATTATCATAACACAACAGGTGTGGGCATGAGGAGGAGGAGGGACTAGGACAGGTGGGTGGTGCTAAGGTGGTGGAGGAGGTGCTAAGGTGAGAACCAGGTATACTTAATGAACTGGAGGCGTGTCCACATAAAAACAACATTTTAACACTTACTGTACACTTTTTTTTTTTAAATCCTTACATAATAATAATACCTTATGATCAGGTTTTAGGGTTGAAAAATATCATGGCACCGCATCTTTAAGTTTAACGATTTATTGAAACTAAATGAGATGAACGGGCAACGGGATGAAAAACCCAAATTGGGGCGTCACTGAGGGCTTATTGGGCAATTTGGGGACTCGTCTCGGGAGCTGACGGCCATCGTTGCTCTACTCGGGTAGCGGTCGGTCGATCTACAAGCGCAGTACTCACAACCATGTTTGGTCTGTTGTGGAGCAGAGCAAACAAGAGTTGAGAGATCGCAGGTGTATTTATGCTGTGGTGATTGCAACAAGGATTGGTTGAGGTGAGTGGAGGCAGGTGTAGTGGATAGGGGTGATTATGAATGGGGAGTGGCTAAGGAGTGAAGGTAGGCGTGATAGACAGGGAAGCGATTGAGGACAGGGAGTGGCTGTGATAAGCAGAGGGTGGTCTCCACTCCTGAACCTACGTTGTATACAACTACATTCATTGTGTCAACATAGCTACGTATCTGTAGTTAGGGTTTCCATTGCCTGCTTATTGAATAAGTGGAGCTAACATTGCCATGTAAGGGACTCAAACAAAACTGTGGTCAACCTTTTTATGTTCATATTCATGATGCTGTGTGGACAAAAATGACATGCTAAGTTCAAACTAATTTAATAGTTGAGCGTTGATAGTTGAACTAACAAATGTTCCAAATGTGTTGTACAGGTTTGGAGCAAGGTAAAAGACAATGCTCACAATAGACAAAGCACAGCAATGCACAGAAATTGCACAAAAAAGAAGGAAAAAAAGGCGCTTTTCAACAGTAATGTTTCAGCTCCATGCGACCACCACAGAGAGGAGGGAGCCAGAGTTTGATGGATGCAATATTAAGTAGATGCTCCACTTCACCACGACTGTATCATGACAGGGGGATTATGATTTGACAAGCGGCTGCTCCGATAGGCCTAATACCATTGACTGACACATGTCTGTGATATTCTAACAGGCTGCACCAATAGAAGACAGATAAGTCAATCAACTTCGAGTAAGCCGTCTTTGACGCTGTTGCATATGAATTTTACATGAGCCGGTTGATGTGATTAATGCATACAGTGGTCCGGGAGGTATAACAAGCTAGATTATAATTATTGACGTGTTCATCTGACAGATGGCTGCCGTTTCAGTGAAAATCACGAATCCCTAGAAAATGTTTTTTTTTTAAAGAAAAAGCGTTGCGGTCTGCTCTCCCTCATTGATACTTCTATTACAATGTGGAGAAGTTCATGTTTTTGTGTGCCTGGCCCAAGGACTTTGAAGTAGCAAGTACATAAATACAAAAAGCAATAAAAATTAAATTCCAATTCAATTCTCCTGTGCGTGTTGCAGTGGTACACAGTAAAATCATCAGTGTTTATTTATCCATTTGCAACTTTAACTCTGAGATTGTACAAATGAACCTGTAAGCATAAGCATAAGGAAAATATATGTTATTGAATAACCTATACGGTTCAAGAGCTATTGGGCAAAACGTGAATCTGACTGTTATAGCGCCACCATGAGGTCGATTTGAAAAATGTAGCGTGGCATTTCTTCCTTGGGCCTGGTGGGAATCACAGAAACCGGATGCTGTGTTCATGATTTGAGGCATTTTGTTCAAAACGGGCCACTCCTGCAAACTCTGAAAGCCAATCTTAGCCAATCAGGATCTAATATGAAAAATCGAACAGATCAGTCTTGATCGCATGACTATAGAGATAATATGTACCGATTTGCGTGATGTTTGGATCAAATCTGTGGGAGTTATATAAAAGAATCTGCCTCCTGGTGGCGCTATAACAGGCCAATGTGAAACATTTGGGGCAGAGGTTCTTCCTTGGCCTTCAGGGAGTATGCGTGCAAAGTTTGTTACACGCCGATCGGTCCAACAGTGTTCACAGACGGACAGACAGACGGACGGACACACAGACGGACAGACGGACGGACACACGGACGGACACACGGACGGACACACGGACGGACGGACACACGGACGGACGGACACACGGCCGGACAGGGGAGAGAACATAGTCTCCGGCCTTCGGCCATCCGGCCTGGCGGAGATAATTATCACAGAGGATTTTACTGTGTAGATGTGTTATGATATGGATTTGACCCTTGGCATGATTTATGTCTGGATGTTGAGCACAGTAATCACATCTGACCCAGACACAACACACACACACACACACACACACACACACACACACACACACACACACACACACACACACACACACACACACACACTGACAGATGCAGTGTCACGCTCACGCATACATATTCGCGTGCATATTTCCATGCACACCCTCTCATCCCCCACCACCCCTCCATTGCTCCTTCCTCTCCCTCCCTTCCTCCCTCCCCGCTCTGTCTCTCCCTGGCGGTAATGTAGGAGTGATTGAAGAGGCCTGGATGAGGTGGCTGACAGTGCTCATCTCTGGGCCCTGTGATGCATGGCCCTCCCAGGGCCTCCCCGCAGCCCCATTACCCCCTGATTAATTGGCCCATGCTTAAGTCAATAAGTCATCTGTTAAAAAAAAAAAGAAAAAAAAAGAAAAAGAAACTCCAGCCGAGAACGGGGGGGTTGAAGGACATGCGAGAAGAGGGAGAGTGAGAGGAGGAGGAGGGGGAGAAGAGAGGATGAAGGAGGAACGGGAGGGAGAGGAAGGGAGAGGAAAGGGGAGGCGCTCAAGGATGTGTGAGAGGAGACAGAAGAAAAGAGTTTTGTCCACTTGAAAAAGACTGACACTTAAAATAAATGAAGGTGCTGAATAGAATATAATGATGGTGCTCCTTATTGGCTATCCATCAGTCCTCGATGGACAAAGTGTTAACACTGCCCACCAACAGAGCGGATCCCCCACAGTTTAGTTAATGATTTTTTAAGCTGTGGCTCTAGAGGAGGTACAGCCGTCTAGAAGAGGGTCTGTGCGTTTGCGTAGCCGGAGCTAATCTTGCGAACCGCGCATTTATAGTCATAACTGCCAGTAAGCCACAGAAGTACCTCCACCACTTTTTTTTTATAATAATATTTTATATTTTTTGAAATATTTATCTTCAATTTTATATCGGAAGTCAATGGGACTCTGATGGCGCTGAAACCTATAGCCCACATGTAGTCTAAGTCATGGATATGTCATAAGACGACAAACATCACAGCCTGGCCACATGCACGCTGTTCTCATGTGGATTCATAGATACAGTTGATTCGAATCCTATTATAAACAGTTACTTCTGTTACCCTCTATCCTTTAAAAATTGCCGTAATTACTTTGTCAGTAAAATGCCTTGAGGGTCTTGGGTTACAATGTTCAAAGTGCTTTCTTGTCATACACAGTAGATCCCGAGTGTTAATTTAACTTAGAGAGTGTACAAATGGAACCAAATGGTCTCATAAGGGCCCATTTGGTTCCATTTGTACAATCTCTGAGATACAGATGGATAAATGACCACGAAGCAGGCAATGAAATGCTTGTGTGAGTTTGAGAACCTACATTGCACTTCATTCGGGTATATCTCCATTGTACCATCTACCTACAGAGTAAGCATGGTGGTATGTTGCATCGACAATGACTCTATGTCTCCAGAGCTAGGGCCCTTCTCTTTGCCCTAACAAGCAAACACACAAAAACACATTACTGTGCACACACATGAACTACATGTAACACATGCACATGTGAACACAGTCACACTCTTACAGTAGCCAATTTAATTTTTCCTTGCTTCTCCCATTTTCGTTGTTATCCCATT